>NC_065526.1:19582733-19757544 GCF_006386435.1 Epinephelus moara
CCCCCCCCCCCCCCGGTCACAGGCCTACAGGTAAAGATGTCGCTCGAAAAGGGGTCAGCAGAGAGAAGCTGTGGGCCATTTCCAGAGAACCTCTCAAACAGCCGCTGATAAGGAGCCTGGCCGGCAACTCTGAACTCAGCAACCTGGCCTGCAACGCCTTCACTGATATCCTTGAAACTAATGCCTCCCTGTTGCTTGGATGTATAAAGAGAACAGGATACAGGGCCCTGTTCATTCCTATGAAAGTTGCTCCAAAAAAGCCAAAAAGGTTCCACTCCCAATAGGTATAAAATTACCTGAATCTTCCGCATCATCTCGCCCACAGAGCAAGCGCACTACATACTTTCACCTAGAATGATTGCTCGGCTTCAAAGCCACTTTGACACAGTGACCAAACCGTGGAATTACAACTTCGGGGTTTATCACATAATGCCATGGGGCCGAAAAAAACTTTTTCCCGTAGACTTACAAGAAAGAGATGTCTGTAAATCTATTTAAGCAGATATCAACATATGAATGCAGACATCTGTTTGCGGCGTGACAAGATTTTAGAGGCAGAAGCATTCTGGTTTCTATTTGTAAATCGTTTGTAGCCTGAGCAGTATTGACCATTCAAACATTTCCAGCTAAAATGACTGGCGCACGGCAGGGGAAGTCTTGGCCAAGATATCTGCTGGCTACACCCAATCAGCCTGAAATATTAGCCCTCACCCAGAGGCTTGTTGTCGTCGATAGCAGATAGCCGATGGGTTCCAAGACTGGGAACTCAGTGAATCTTTTTTTTTTTAACATCAAAAACCCTGCAAAACAACAAGAAGTCTAGTAGATCCACACAAATAACTTTATCGCCATTCAAGTTTGTGGATTTGAATGGGTATGATGGTTCCAGCGAAAGTTAGCTGCTTGGCCGGCAAAAGTCGGAGGCAGAGCGGAAGGTAATTTTACACCTGGACCTTTTTAAGCTTCCTAAACTTTCAAAGTAATGGACAGGATCCCGCCTGTATAATGGCGGGAGAAAATGGCTTAAGATAAAAATGTTATTGTTGAGGAAAGAGCTCATCTGTCTGTAACACATAAAGGAACTGCATGTGATACAGACCTTGTTTTAGTGTCATTACTGTCTGTGCGAATCCTTAACTCTGGCTTCTACCTATCCTGAAGTACATGGGCGACTACCCCATCAAAAACGCTCGCAGCCCCATAGAGCTGACAGACCAGATCTTTGGTCCAGCCACCCAGCATCATGCTCTGCAGGATGAGATCTACTGCCAGATTATGAGACAGATGACCAGCAACAACAACAGGTGCTCCCTCACTGTGTTCATCTGTATGTTAAAGCATTCACACATAATCAAGAGCCAACACATCCTCCAACAATCCTCTGTGAATTTTTCGTTCTTCCTCACTTTAGGTTGAGTGTGGAGCGTGGGTGGCAGCTCATGTGGCTGTGTACAGGCTTGTTTCCCCCCAGTAAGGATTTGATGAGACACACTCAACGCTTCCTGGAGTCGCGGCCCAGAGACCAGCTGGCTGCTGGCTGCCTGCAGAGGCTGCACGGGATGCACAGGTCAGACTGGAATTAGAAAGAGATATTGACAACATTTACATTTGTATATGCGATCTAAACAGCTAACCAATGTTAGCTCAAGTTCGCAGTCCAAAAAACCTTTTATAAAAATGAACAGCTACGCACCCAGACCAGGCGTCTAATTGAGATAAGCATTTATTTGTCAAAATGTGTAGCCACAGTGGGCTAGTAAAAGAGACGTTTAATCTGAGTTTTACAGTACTAGTTTAATCACATGTAGTTCACTATTTACAGATACTGGCAACTCATTCAGTCATTTTCCGTAACCGCTTATCCTGTTTGGGATAGTGGGGGTGCTGGAGCCTATCCCAGCTTACACTGGGCGAGAGGCAGGGTACACCCTGGACAGGTCACCAGACTATCACAGGGCTGACACATAGAGACAGACATTCACGCTCACATTCACACCTACGGACAGTTTAGAGTCACCAATTAACCTGCATGTCTTTGGACTGTGGGAGGAAGCCGGAGCACCCCGCTGACACGGGGAGAACATGCAGACTCTACACAGAAGGGCTCCCCCAGAAGGGTTCAAACCAGGAACCCTCTTGCTCTGAGAGGACAATGCTAACCACTGCACCACACTGGCAGCTGAATACCTACATTTGAAATTTGGTCTTCAGTCACTGCCAAGATTCAAATCACTGTGGCAATAGTTTTCTTCCATAGAAATAAAAGGAGAAAGTGGATGTTTAGGGGTTAAAGAAATTAACTGTAAAGGCAGTGTGCAGTTGGAAATGTCTGTGATCTCTCATTTATTTATTCGCATCAGTTCGTTATTGTATTAATCACAGTAGAAATCACACATATCAGGAAATCACAGTTTTATACAGTTTAAACAAAAAAACGCTCTTACAACAGGACTCAGGTGTGGTGTGTTGCATGGTTCATTGATGAACGTGTGTGTATGCAATAAATTGATCTGAGTGCTTTGTACCCTCAGTAAGGATCCCAGGAATCTTCCTCCCCATCCAGCAGAAGTGGACGCCATCCAACAGAACAGCACCCAGATCTTCCATAAAGTCCACTTCCCAAATGACACACATGATGTAAGACACTCCTTTCTTAATACACTTAAATGAGGTGTCCACTAGAGTGCAGACTCTCAGCAGTGTTTTAACACTTTGATAATAGCATTGATATCAACTCGCATTACTTCCTCCTATTTACTAATGGAAGAAAGTTTGGACCACAGCCAGCACTCCCCATGGTTGTTAAACCATGTACGGTACCTCGTCGCTGTCACAGGTTTAACCCGTCCAATGCTGTGCTGTAACTTAGATTCCCACCTTTGTTTTGATACTGAGCAATTAACATCAAAATTTTACTCCACGTGCCAAAACATCCTGGACACTGACGCTCCTTTTAAGATCATGCGCTCCAAATCAAAGTCTGAACCATGGCTGAATGATACCACTCGTGCTGGGAGACAAGAGTGCTGTCAGACAGAGCTGAACGAAGGTGGAAAAAAGACAGGTTACAGGTGTCTTTTGATATTTTAAGAGAAAGCTTGCGCAGATATCAGAATATTGTCAAAACTGAGAGGACAAAATATTTTTCTCACATAATTTCAATTAATGCCCCCAAAAGTCTGGGGGTGGCCCTAATGGGGACAAACATCTATAGGGTGCTCCAGGACTGATGTTTTTCTGTAGGTTGACATGGAAGTTAGCTTTGCCCTGGCTCCATTGTCAAAACGCTTATGTGATGTTTCCATTGGGTTTTGGATTATTTTCAAAAAAAAAAAGCTGTGTCAAACAAAGGTTTATGATACTTAGACATTATGTTCAGCAAGATAATCTTCACAGATGAACACCACTTTCATGATTACTGAAGCAGCATTGCAGTCGCCAGAAGTAAAAAGCTAACGTTAGGCGATAAAGGAACTACGCTACAATAACATGACCTAACGTCACCACTATAACAAGACTGTAAAGCTGTTCATTCTGCTGTTAATGTCATCCATCCTTTATCTTTAAGGAAACACAGTAGCAAAGAACTTTTCCCCTGCATGTATTCTTTAAACACAAGTTTCTAAATTGACTTCTAAATTACTTTAAATATCATTACACTGTCCATTTGGATATATCAGCTAAAGTTTCTGTACTTACTGTTCTCGCTGCAGATATTTGAGGTGACATCCACGACCACAATCAAAGACCTGTGCTGCAGTATCGCCTTTCAGCTCAAACTGAGCTCAGCTGACGGATATGGCCTGTACCTGAAAACATCCAACAAGGTGGGGTTAGGTAACATTCCTGCAGAAGTTTGTTGATTGATATTTTTTTCATTCATTACACTGTAATGCAACAGAAAAGATTAAGATGTAGTTAAATATATTCTATATAGATTAAGGAGGACATTCTGTGGTGTGTTTTGCATTGATGTAAAAAACCTTGTAACAATGAGGTCATAAATTTGAATCTCTTCTACACTGGTGAATTTAAAATCTTCATTAATAATGACTGGAATAACCAAGGCTGTGCTTCTACCCTGTTTAAAGGAGCAATTCACCCCCCAAATGACCATTTCTATATCATTTACTCACCCTGTGACATGCTGAAGTCATGAAGAACACTGTTTTTCTCGCATGCCTCTGGTGAACGAAGAATCCAAAAATTAGCGCTGCTCATCGTGGACTATATTGCTGTCATTGTTCATTTTAGTCAAACCATACAGTTTGAAAACAAGGCGCGGCTCCAACTAGAAAACAATGTTCTGATGCATTGGATGTGCTGAATGTGCATATTAAGGCAGTACAGGAGGAAGTGCACATTAATAATCCTCCAGGACTGTAACATGCTCATGTTTAACCCAAACAATGTGTCATGTGACTGCAGTTGGTTCAGATCGAGGTCGGAACACGTTCTCACCACAAACGAACCGCACCAGAGTTCGTATGGCTGGATATATACGACTTGGAATATACTGCACAAGTTGCATGAGAGTTTTGTCAGTAGATGTCTTGATATAGTTTTGCTGTTGTTAACGTGGTCCCATATGACTTTTTAGATTCTCCGTTTACCACGGAGGCAGGCAAGAAAAGCATAGTTTTCTTCCCAAATTCAACATAACAAGGGGTGAACAATCGATATACCAATGTTCATTTGGGGAGTGAATTGTTCCTGTAACTTACTGATGTTATTCTGTTTTTTTATTCCCAGGTCATAAGCTTGTCGGAGCACAAATATTTCTTTGACAGTTTAAGGCAAACTTCAGAGACTCCTAAGAAAGGAAAGAAAGTGAAAGAAGGTAAAGCTTCACACTGATGCCTTCAGGTTTTATATTCCCCTTTTATATAATTGATGTTGGTGGCTGTGGCTCGGGAGGTAGAGCGGGTCGTCCACTAATCAGAAGATCAGGGGTTCAATCCCTGGCTCCTCCAGGCCGCATGTTGAAGCATCCTTGAGCAAGATACTGAACCCCAAATTGCTCCTGATGGCTGTTCCATCAGTGTGTGAGTGTGTTAAACCCGTGTAGCAGGTGGCACCTTGTACGGTAGCCTTGGCCACCAGTGTGTGAATGGGTGTGAATGGGTGAATGTGACTTGTAGTGTAAAAAGCGCTTTGAGTGCTTGGAAGACTAGAGAGGCGCTATACAAGTGCAGTTTTCCACTACTGTGTTTTGTCTCCCAGGTAACCAAGCCAACGCGCCCTACCTGGTGATATTTAAGAGGAAGCTCTGGTTCAATGTGACCCCAGGGAAAGACCTGATTGCAGACCTCAACTTCCATTTCCCACAGGTATGAAACCAAGACACACTCCTCATTCTGCTGGCTTGATTACTTTTTTCAACACACAAGGTTGTCATGACACACAATCTGTCTTTTTGCTTCCATATAGGAGCTGCCCAGGTACCTGCGTGGATACCACAGCTGCACCAAAGAGGACATGACCAACCTGGGCGGGCTGCTCTTCAGAGCCGAAGTAGATTCAGACAGGTTGCAGTTTGTCATGATCCCCAGAATGCTGAGCAAGCTGGTTCCTGCTGACCAGATAAAAATCATGTCCCCTGAAGAATGGAAGAAGGTAAAGGAAGAAATGTACAGAGCACAAATGTACATGTTAATTCCTCATTTAAAACCTCATAGGCTCCATGAGGGCGCTGGCGTCCTCGGCCAACATCTCTCAGAGACTGTAATGGGCTAAAGCTAGAGTGAAGATAATGGTATCATACGGAACTAGAAGACCTAAGGATTGTATTTGAATATTTCTGCATACTGGGGTTGCATAAACTGTGTCTGAGTGGAAAGCTGAGACTCCTGTGGATTCAATGAGCTCAGTTTTATTCATACGTGATGATGTTAGTCCCCACAGTAGACCATTTTGGGAAACTTTACATGACTGTATAAAATGACCTGTTGTGACCTCTGGGATAATCACAGCCTCATGAAACTTGACAGCCACAAACAGCAAACCTTTAGCATTCAGACGATGGATAGCTTTTACAGGTATATTGACAGTAAGGGTGTTTCTAAGCAGTTTCCAGAACGAATGTGCTCGCCATCCAATCGCTGAAAAATCCAGTTCTTACAGAAATCTCCAAATGTCAAACGTTTTTGATACCAAATCACAGCATGGATTTTGGCGGCAGTAGCTCAGTCCATAGGGACTTGGGTTGGGAACCGGAGGGTCGCCTGTTCGAGTCCCCGTCCGGACCAAAAATATGGAGCGTGAACTGGTGGCTGGAGAGGTGCCAGTTCACCTCCTGGGCACTGCCGAGGTGCCCTTGAGCACTCGGGGCGCCTCACCAAGGGCAGCCCCCTCACTCTGACATCTCTCCACTTTGTGCATGTATAGGTCCTGTTTGTGCATGTGTGTGTCTTTCGGACCTGTGTGTAATTGACAAGCAAGAGTGAAAACATTCAATTTCCCCTCAGGGGGATTAATAAAGTAAATGAACTAAACTAACTAAACATAAACTATGGTGTTCATCAGGGTCTTGGTGTCTTATTTTGACATTTTAGAGGGGTTTTTGACCATTTTATCAATTCTCAAGTGGTCAAAAATATTTAAACTTAGCTGCAACAACTTAGGTGACATAATGGAGCATGTGAATGGCCGTCACATGCTCATTTACACTTGTTTGAATGGGTGCCTAACCACAACACAATGTTCATTACAGATTTATGACTAGAAAAACTTGACACACAGAGCTGAGCTGCATCTCAAATTAATCTTCAGGCTCCCAGCTTTCAGATGATGTATACTACTTCTGTGGGGCTTATGCTGTTGACTTGCTATCTCACCCTGAAGATCTCCTGCCCCCCCTATGTAAGACAAAAATGGATCTATGGTAGGGAGGGTGAAGTGGAGGATGTTTTAAAAATGATCTTTGGGAGAGGTACCAGGAGAGAACTCGCTTTTACATGACTGTGTCTGCTGTAAAGAGGGGCGTCCACTGAGCAGCTCTCTCTCTGCTTTTTGTTCTACTCGCAGCACATCATCGCCGCCTACAACAAGCAGAGTGGCATGACGGTGCAGGAGGCCAAAATCGCCTTCCTGAAAGCCATTTCGAGTTGGCCAACCTTCGGCTGTGCCTTCTTTGAAGTTAAAGTGAGTCATCGGAATGAAGTGATGGTGGAGTTGGCAGGCAGCAGTATGAGGAAGCTGTTTTATCACATTATGATTTCATTTGACTTTGCAGCAAACGTGTGAATCCAGCTACCCAAATATGCTTTTGATCGCCATCAGCAAGCAAGGTGTCTCCTTCATAGACCCCACAACAAAGGTAAGTAATAAATTATGTCTATTAATATATATCTTCTTTGTTATGTGTTTCAATTTATGTTTTCACCTTGTAGTCGTATTTTATTTCACTGTTAGTTAAATCTAGTCACAAAACATCTCAGTTTGGGATGTTTTCATGCTAACAAACCAATACATCTTAATATTTTGTGTATTTTTTGGGGATAGGCAACCCCAAAAATCAAAAATACAAATTTTCCTCTTACTTGTGGTGCTATTAGTCAATCCAGATTGTTTTGGTGTGAGTTGCAGAGTGTTGGAGATATCAGCTGTACAGATGTCTGCCTTCTTTCCAATATAATGGAACTAGATGTCACTCAGCTTGTGGTGCTCAAGAGCCAAAAAAATACATTTGAAAAACTCAACAGCAATGTCTCTTTCCAGAAATCATGACTGGGTAACGCAAGATAATCCACAGACAGTATTGGGCTTGTTACTCTTTTCTTATTACTCCCTGCCAACAGTGATTCATTACACTTCTCACTATTTTACTTTTCTGTTATACCCCATAAAATTGGTAATTGCATATCTCCGCAAAATTGAGATGTGTGCTTCTGAGTGAATTTCAGGGTAATCACCGTTAAATGTAGCTAAGGCTAGATAGCTTCTTTTTACCTGAGTGATTTCTGTTTCCTGTGACCGGTATTTTCCCAAGGCTCTGCCCAAAAGACGGAGAGCCACTCATGGAGCAACATTTCGTCCACCACATATCCAGACACAAATTTTGGTTGTTTAGCCATTGTAGTGCTACAGCTGTCCTCTGCGACTGAGGATGGCTCACCTTTGGTGGGGTGTATTTCCTGGAGATCACATTGTTGTGTTGTCGGTCGTAGTAGCAGAGGTGTTTTAGACCGCAGGTTTGAGGATGTGTTTTTCACAGTGAATCTCAGAGTTTTAGTCTGAATACCTGCAGCAACAGTGTTCTTGTCATCTTACCTTCTGACAAAAGTAATGGGAATATATTTCCAGCCCCAATTTAATCGTTTCCAACTAGCGCGCTGCTTTGTGATGTGCCTGCGCAGCTTGACGATTATTAAAATGTACTGTAATGTTATCACTGAAATTTCATTAGTAATTAGTTACACTACTCGTTACTGGAAAAAGTAATATTATTACTGAAACACGTTACTGCCCAACACTGTCCACAGACCTTGTTGTAAACAGTTTCATGTAGGAACTATTTTCTTTCTACTAAACTACACCCACCAACTGTATCACTGTGCAGAAGGAAGAGTGCATCTACTCATGGATGAGAGGCTGGAGCTTGTGAGATGTTAAAATAAATGGCGTCCTCCTCAGCTGAGCTGTAACATTAGCTAGCTCAGTGATGCCAGGTGAGCAGGAGATACATGCTTCCCTCTGGTGGGTGTAGTTCAGTAGAAAGAAAATAGTTCCTACATGAAAATGCTCACAACAAGGTCTGTGGATTATCCTGAGTAACCAGGTTATGATTTCTGGAAAGAGACATTGATGTTGAGTTTTTCAAATTCATTTCTTTATTTTTTTTTTTGGCGCTTTGAGCACCACTAGCCGAGTGCCATCTATTTCCATGATATAGACTGAATCACTATGTTTACAATAACATCCAGGTAGAAAATCCTCACATCATGTACAAAAAAATCAAACAGCGCTGAGCAGACACTGCCTTAAATAGTTAGTTTTTAGCCACCTAAAAAGGCCCACCCAAAAAATCAATGTCAGTTTAAGTGTATGCTATATTTAGTTATTTTTACCTCCACCAAGGAGGTTGTGTTTTCGCCGGCGTTGGTCTGTTTGTTTGTCTGCAAAATAACTCAAAAAGTTATGAATGGATTTTGATGAAATTTTCAGGAAAGGTGGATAATGGGACAAGGAACAGGTGATAAAATTTTGGTGGTCATCGGTTTAAGCAAAGTGGATAAAATAATAAATAAAGTCTATCTTCTGACAGCCTCAGCAGCAATTCCATTTTCTAAAGACGGTGAAAATAGCACCATCTGGCGGCCGGAAAGCACGTCTCGTTCTACTTGCTAAATATTGTTGTAATTCTAAAGTTGAAATTAATGTTCTGTGTTGAAAAAAAGAAAGTGAATAATACAAAAAAACATTATATTCTGTGTTGGTACAAAATAAAAACGAAATAAATACACCACAGTGTCTCCATGGTGAAGACATATAACCTAATAATGATAGTGATGCAAATAACCTAATTGCAATGCAGGCTGCAAAATCTGATGCAGAGGGGGCGGGAATATCACCTACTTGGCGGAGGTCTGCACTCTCTGAGTGCTTTTCTAGTTAGATTTATTTTCATCCCTTTACCCTGCCGTCAGACAGACTTTTTTTTGACAGGGAATTAAAGTCGTTATATCAAAGGCACGAGACTACGTTGGCAAAAATAGTGATTTAACTTAGCAGAACACCAAGTTGCTGGTCTACCCCGGTGTCGTATGGCTTGTGTGTAAGGTAAAGCGTTGGAAATATTCAAATATAGCGTACAGTTACAGTGATATAGATGTTTGTAGGTGGCTAATGTACCTTTTGCTGTGGCCCTGTCCACAGCAGTGCATTGAGCCTCTGTGCTGGTAGATTTGGTTTATCAAAGATGATAGCAAAGCAACACAGTACATAAAATAAGCACAGCAGAAACATCAGATGGGTCGGACCACAGTGTTTAACTACATATGTTTAAATTATACAATTATGGCTGGAAATGACAACATAAATCAACAAGTAATCAATTGCCAGTTGTCTACATGGAAGTGATTGTTGTTCGCGCGACATCACGGTGATTCAATGATCTCTACTCTCAGTATCTCCAACACTTGGCAACTCACACCAAAACAATCTAGACTGATAAACAGCACTACAGGTAAATATGTTTATGTTTATTTTTGGGTGATCTGTCCCTTTAATGTGTTTTAATCATGCTGTAAACCTTTCAGGAGCGGCTGATCATGCACCCCTTCAGCCGCATCACAGACTACCACAGCGAAGGCGGCTACTTCGAGATGACCATCAGCACTTTGGTGAGGGGCTACAGTTTTGTCTGTGAAACCTCACAGGTGAGTGGCTGTCTTCTAAATTCAGTATCATTCATTTAATGTATTTACAAGTTTATTTGACAGGGACCATGTATATAAAGTCTATACTTGAAAACTGATGCACTGTACACAGATATAGCTAAAAGATCATTTTCATCCCCAGTTACTGGGCAGGAGAAGAATAATTCAGGCAGTAAATATTTTTTGCAGGATAAGCCAGTACACCTTATTCAATAAACCAGTCAGAGAGGTGATTTTGAAATGAATCATTTTCTGACAAAGATTCCCTTTTTCTCCTTTTTCAGGGTGACACAATGGAGGACCTTCTTAGATCATACGTCACCATGTACGAGAGGCAGAGGGACGCCTTTAGACCGAGGAAATCCATCTTTTCCTGAGGCTTCAAAGGCAAAAGAACAGCTGCTGTGATTTATGCGCACTCTTGATTAATATTTTTGCATTAATGTATTTGTGTACTTTAAATGACTAAATTGTCCCTGATACAGAATGCCTCGACTAAACCAGCTTGTGATATTAAAATTTGAGTACCATATTGTCTTTTTTTCTGTTTTGTCCATTACATGCCATTTTGAAAACTATTGAGTGTCTGGAACATGAATTGAATTTAGAATATTAGAATTTTTTTTTCTTCTGGCAGCACGAGGAGGCCTCGATTTCATATTTCATAAAGAAGCATAAAATGGATGTTAACAGACCATTATACTTTACAACCTTTGCTCTTTCATGGACTTACAGTTTTCTGTGCACTGTGCAGCCTAAAAACAAATTTGTGTTAAAAAGGCGTTTACAGACTTCAAATCCAATCATCATTTGTCAGAAAATTTCCATCCAGTTCCAAAACTACAACCCTACAACAAAATGCTTATTTGAAATTTTATTATTAGTAGTGTCTTTATGGCTCTGCACCGGTGATAGCCGGGGCTGGAGGCATTATGTTTTTGGGTTGTCTGTCCTGGTGAAGAGGGAGCTTTCAATTTACTGGTCCATCTATGTTCCGACCCTCACCTATGGTCATGAGCTCTGGGTAGTGACCGAAAGAATGAGATCGCGGATACTGAAGAGCTTGGACATCCAGAGGGAGCTCGGAGTAGAGACACTGCTCCTTCGCGTCGAAAGGGGTCAGTTGAGGTGGTTCAGGCATCTGATCAGGATGCCTCCTTGGTGCCTCCCTCCGGAGGTGTTTCCGGCACGTCCCACAGGTAGGAGGCCCCGAGGTAGACCCAGAACACACTGGAGGGATTACATATCTCATCTGGCTTGGGAACGCCTTAAGGTCCCGCCAGGAGGAGCTGGAAAGCGTCAGTGAGGAGAAGGAGGTCTGGGGTGCTTTGCTTAGCCTGCTGCCCCCGCAACCCGGCCCTGGATAAGCGGATGAAAATGGAATGGATGGTTGTCTGTCCTTCCGTACGTACATCTGTCTGTCCCGTTCTCATGAATGTTAAAGTGTTAACGTTAAAGTGATGACATTTTATATCCAAAAGATCAGAGATCATCTTCACTGTGACATCATCATGTTCTGCAAAAACACTTCTCTGGCCATTATACATCGTCATAACTAGGTATGAGCGAGTACACCATTATCTGTACATGTGTCTGTATCTGGTGGCACGGTGGTGCAGTGGTTTGCATGTTCTCCCTGTGTCAGCGTGGGTTTTCTCCAGGTACTCCAGCTTCCTCCCACAGTCCAAAGACATACAGGTTAATTGATGACTCTAAATTGTCCGTAGGTGTGAATGTGAGTGTGAATGGTTGTCTGCCTCTATGTGTCAGCCCTGTGATAGTCTGGTGACCTGTCCAGGGTGTACCCTGCCTCTTGCCCTATGTCAACTGGGATAGGCTCCAGCACCCCCATGACCTCCAACAGGATAAGCGGTTACGGAAAATGAATGAATGTGTGTTAACGTCTGTTCTCTTCAGATATTATGTTCAGGTAAACGAAGCAGCCAACGGCAAACAAAGAAACGAGTCAGGTGGAGCATCAGTCAGTTTCACAGCAGACATGTAAGAGGCCGTTTACACGTGGCCGGCTATTTTCATAAACGGACATTTCACCGTCTCCGTTTTCAAAAAGATCTTCGTTTACACTTACCCGTGTATATACACAAGAGCATGCCAAACCTGTAGGTGGCAGTGTAACGAGAAGCTCAAGCCTTCCATGTATCCATTGTCACCATAGCAACATAGGTCGCACTTTTGACACAGGCGCAAGTTCCGGCGCATACTGTGACGTCAGCTGCCTATAACTCCGTTTATCTCCGTTTACATGCAAACGCGCAACCGGAGTTTTCCAAAATCTCCACTCTGTCCGGAGTTTTTAGAAAGACTCGTTTGCGTGTAAACGAAGGGCACAAACGAAGGAAGATGTCTCCGTTTATCAAAATCACTGTGTACGTGTAAACACCCAGGTGTAACTGATAGCATTAATTATGGCTGCATTCCATTCAGCTGTGCCACTTACGGGTTCTGGGCATGCTTGCAAGGCTGACTGGGACAGCTAAATGGAATGGGGATGTAATTAATGTGATTAGCTGCAGCTGTGCTTTGCTTGCTGTTAAGGCTGTTTGCTGTGGAGAAGGATTAAATAGTACTAATAAATAGTTACATATCAGTCTGTGAATATTTATAGCAACAAAAGTCATGTTTAGTTGTTTGTCCTGATAATGTTGTAGACCACTTTTTAAAGGTCTCGTCTCAGAATCTACCATGTTTCAGGGTTCCCACAGTCATGGAAAACCTGGGGAAGTCATGGAATTAGTAAAAAATCATTGAGCATTTTGGAAAAGTCATGGAATTTTGTTGTGTGTAATGACCCTGTTACAGTAATCTTCAACGGCCCTTTTGCCCTTTTGAAGAGGACATCGTAAAATGGTGGCAGTAATAAAAAGAATCAATTGATTCAGTATGAGCTGTATTAGCTGAGGTTGGAAAACAATTCATATCTTCATCCTTTATCATGCTACCTTGATATTCTGTGTTTAAATGAACATGACACTGAGGCCTTTATTTTAAACACCATGCCTGCATGTCTATTTAAATCCTGGGGTCTCATTTATAAACACTACGTATGCACAAAACGAGGCCTGAAAGAGCCATACGCCACTTCCCACGCAAAAGCAGACTTGATGGGAAGAACTTTGACCCATGCTCACGAACATTTTGGAGACGGGAAGTCGGCGACGTAGATGGTGAGGTGGAAGCCTGATCGTAGAAACTGTCGAATATTTTTTGGTGCATGCCATTTTCGGCTTTTGTTGGTACACTCAAAGAAGTTGCCGGGGGTGACTCAAGGCTGTCAACACAGTTTTAAATTTGAGGGATGTAAAAAAAAACAAAAAAAAAAACAAAACACATGGATATCATATAATCAAATTTAGATTATTATATTTTGGAGTAATTATAATTATTGGATTATTAAATCTGTGGGTTAGAGAAATGCTACAGTTGGTCCATTGATCCCAATTACTGTAAATTCAGTTACTGTGTGAGCAGTGCTGGAATGTAACTAAGTACATTTACTCTCAAGTACTGCACTTAAGTACAGATCTGAGGTACTTTTACTGTACTTGAGTATTTTAATCTCATGCCACTTCCTTCTTCTACACTTCACTGCAGATATATTGTTATAATAATAGTTGTTATAATAACAACTATTATATGAACTATTTAGTAACAAGCAACTTTACAAATTAAGATTTTTGAACAACAAAAATATGAAAATATACAAGTGCAGCTAAAACAATTAGTCAGTAAATTTCAAAAAATTAACTGGCCAACTATTTTGAAATCTTTTAAGCCATTTTTATGGAGAAAAAAAAATCATGGTTCCAGCTTTTCAAATTTGAGGACTTCTTTTAATTATTTGGATTTATTAAGTTGATTTCAGTTTTTTCATTTTCCTGATGGTACTTAAATACTTTCACTTTAGCAACATTTCCATGCAGGACTTTTACTCCTAACAGACCACAGTGTGGTACTGGTGCTTTTACTTCAGTAAAGGATCTGAATACTTCCTCCACCACTGCTGCTGGTTTTTGGTTTTCCTGACACCAGTACAGAACACTGGAAAATCACATTTACTTTGTTTCAGTTTATTTAACAGTACGCTGATTTCATCACTGCTTAAGTTCTTCTTTTTACAGCCTTTGTTTGGTGGCATCTCTCCAATGCTTGGGCATGTGTCAGAGTCTCTGCACACGGCACCACACCTGCCCTTATATAGTGTTTAGAGGGTGTTACCTATGCTAATAAGTTACCAATAATCAAATGAGAGTCAGCATTGAGCACACTTGGGTAGGAGCAGGTTTGGTCTGGAGTTGACGTCTGTAATTTATTCTCTTCACAGAAGATTAAGAGAATGCTAGGGCTCTGAGTTTTTATTTCTGTATTTAATTTCTGAAGCTGGAGTTGGAATGTTTTAAGCTGAATTCTGATTTAATGATTATTATTTCAAAAAGCTGTGCTTAGACATTTACTAATTATTACACCTTGTGTATATGTACAACAACTTATTTTCCTCTTTACTTTGTTTTGTAGTTTCAAACCTTCATTATCACTTGAAGTGCTGTTATTGTTGTAGGCCACAGTTGTGCGTCTTACACACGAGCTGGAGACGCTTTTCAAAATGTCAGCCAACACTCCCAGTTTTCCATCAGACATTTGACGCTCCTGGAATGTCCCGATGGCTGCTTGAATATCAGCCACCCGTCACCCTTTTCCTCATAACACAGCTCCAATTTCATACCTGAAATGACATCACAAACTCTGTGTGTGTGTGTGTTACTGTGTGTGTTTGTGTGTAGAGCGTAGTAGAGTAATGTAGTTAGTAGACTGCTTATACAACCCTCCTCATTGCCTGTCAAGACTATTGCTCTGTTACCATGGAAACCATGTGACCAAAAAAATCAGGTTACCACAGGCAGGTGCATATGAGGTGCAGTATTATCGTTTGTGCCTCAGTCTATTTCCTGATGCAATCTGACTGCAAGTGGAGCAGGGGATTGACAGACGCGAGACGTTTTCACAGTGTGCTTACTGTCATTTTAAACACTTCATCCGAACCGGGGAAATTACCTCAGAGTTCAGCTTGCCAAATATTAGGTGAAACATTTTCTTCACTGTATCAGGAGAGGCACACGTGTGCTGACTCTCATCTCACAGTCTGGGCTACAGTAAATGTATTTCCATGCAAAGGAAACGTATGAAATTCAACATGAATTAGAAAGCAATGTAAGAATAGAATGTAGGCCAAACAGTTGAATGTTGAAGAGTTGGAGTGTGAGTGTGTCTGCATGTGTGTGTGTGTGTGTGTGTGTGTGTGTGTGTATGCTGCCCTACAAGAGGCAAAGGCATTTTGATGCACTGCACCAAATTTGGAACAAAAGACCTTATAGCCCAGACCACATCACTATCCTCCCACCTGCACCCCCCTCCCCCTTCCTGCAACTTGTATTTCAAGACTGAAAAACAGCCCTGCCCCTGCCCATACACATCTACTCACTCATTCACACAGCATACACTGTGTGCATGTATACATATATATATATACATCTATATATATTATATATATATTTTTTTTTTTATTATTGTGTCCTGCAGTTATGCCCAGCCAGCATGGGTTTACAAGACACCATAAAATCAAAGTAAGCCAGGATCAGAGTCCAATATACAGACAACATAAAATAAAATAAAATAAAATAAGAGTAGAATAGAATAGAATAGAATAGAATAAATTGAATTAAATTAAATAATTAAATTAAAATAAAATGAAATGTAGGACAAAAAGGGGGCAAAATAATTACTAATTAATTAACAAAGTATATCTTGTATTCTTTTCCAGGCTTTTGTGTCAAAACTGGCAGACTTAAGGGACGGTTCTCTACTTGTCAGAGGAGGAGGGTAGCTGGGGTGTGACTTTTTTTTTTTTTTTTTACCCTCTCTGAAGCTACAGATATTTTTCCTTGAGCCTTCCTGAGTGACAGGCGGAAAATGCATGACCCTCCATCTACCGTGAATCAGGCTAGTTATTCAATTTCTAAAACTTACCCTTTAATGTTTGAAAATTAAACGACAAAGAGCCTCAGTTTTTCACTCTTGTCGTGCATACTATCAAATTTTAAATGACAAGAAGAATAATGGTATTTTGATTAGGGATGAGCAAGTACACCACTATCTGCATCTGTTCAACCAACTAAATGATCTGTATCTGTAAATGTACTCGGAATGTGCGGGGTTTAAACCAGAAGTGGGTGTGGCTTAAACCGGAAATGGGTGAAAGTGAACCAGAAGTAGTTATTTTAAGCCTTAAATTGATTATGTGCTATATTTATTGGAAAATTACTGACAGAACTATTGACACATTTTATGCGGTTGATACTCGTACTTCGTAAAAAGTACATTATCTGTACTGGATACTCTTTCTTTCTTTTTTTTAGATTATATTTATTGAGTTGAGGATTACAACGATACAAAATAAAGGACATGGAAGATATAAAAATATCACTATTTTAAGCTACGATTCGGTTATGTTTGTTCCTGACTGAAGCATTCATTGCACATGATGTATCCAGGGACTGTCGGAAATGTGAAAATCCAATTATAATTTCTGTTTTTACAGTTTCTGGCTATTAAAAAAATGGCGTGATTATTTTCATGACAACATGCCTTCATGATTTCTTTAAAAAGCTGGGGGAAGATAAATACAAACTGTGGCCATTTAAATGTGTACACCCCTCTGTAAAGCCAAAACAAAAACACAAGTATCTCCTTAGTGCTTAAAAAATTATTTGACAAGCCTCCTCCTTTTTGCACCACCCCCTAATAAATAACGAACAGTCCCTAAATTCGTCAAAATAAAAAAAACATTTTGGCTTTTAAATATACATAGTACCTATACATATTCATATATAGTGTGTGTGCGCGCGCATGTGTGTGTGTTCCTGTTTTCTTTCTCTCCTCGAGCAGACAAGAACTTTCGGCCATTTTTTCGGGGTGTTTGTTGTTTTCACCCAAACAAGAGGCTGCTCTCAGGTCGACGCTGAAATGTGCCTCCCAGTGAACCTATGGCGAGTTTGGAGGAGGGTAAAATGATCCCAGATCAGTGTCTGTTTCGGTGTCATGCCATCCCCCATCGCGCTGCTAGGTGCGCGCCAGCCTCGCGATAGCCTCGCCTACTAGAATCAAAGCTCCGCTCGTGAACTGGATGCTGACAGGCGCGCGGTGCGGTCATCATGCAAAGGTTACATTGGATCCGTTTCAGCGAGTCTCTGAAGAAGAAGCTGCTCCTCCGCAGGACCCTCACGGGTCACAAAATGCGAGACGTCTAGCGACACAAAAACGCTCGGACTCACGTTTACGGGCCTGTTTGGTTACAGCAGGTGTCAGACGATGGACGCAAGTTTGGGATTTCCGCGAACGGCAGTGTGTACGCTGGCTCCTCTCGGCGGTAAAGTGGCTTCATGAGTGTCCAAAGTAACAGTGGAAGTGGTGGTGGAAGTTTGGAGGCGACGCCATCTTGGTCGCAGCTCTCCTCGTCCCCAACGATTTCTCAACAACATATAACGGCGACCGCAAAGAGCAAGGAAGGTATATTAGCTCGCCAAGTGCACGACTGACTCTTGTTCTCCTTAAAGTGTGTCCTTTGCGGGAGAAGTGGATTATTTTGGCCGTGTCGAGCTAACGTTTGGTGAAGTAAAAATGGATGTCAAGTTCACTGATGCCGTGAATTGGAAGCCAAACGTCAGCTGTCAGTTCAGTTGATGGCCAGTCTAAGTAGCAGCAAGCTATCATGTTTGCACAAAGGAAGCGCTAGCTTGTTTTGTTTGTCAGTTTACATGATTTCTTGCTTCTCGTCGCTGTTGATGTGATAACAGTGTTTTGTGGCAGTTAGTAACATTCGCCCCCTCAACAGCATCTAGCTGGGTATGAAATAACGTAGCTATGCATGCATCCATTAATGCATTACAGTGCATGGTAAACTTACCAACAGGCCCTGGGTGTTACATGTGTGCCCAGTTTGGATGCCTCTGTTTTTCACATTGTTGTCGACATGCTGGGACTCTTGTTTACTCCGACATTGCTGAGCTGCTGGATGTGATGTGACAAAAGAATGATCACAAGTGGGAGCAAGTGGTTATAATCCTCCAGCTGAGTGAGTTAGCTACACGACATGATATGTTAAAAAATATCTACACAGCGATGATGTGAATAAGTCGGTACGATTGACAGCCTGTGTTGTGATCACTGTACAGGGGTTGTGGTTATGATAATTAATTTTCACCCTTAATACTAATGTGCTAAGATACCAAACAATGGTGCAGTATGAAGCTCTGGCTGTATAGATTAATTAATCTAAATGACTCCCCCCCCCCCTGTCCTCAGGTAACCTCACGCAGGCCTCTGTCTGTGCTTTCTGTTTCACTGGCTGCTCAGGAGTTTCATAATGTCCATTATGCCTTTTAGGGCTTGCCCCTGTGCCTCAAGCTATGTAAAGATGACAGCCAGGAAATGTCCAGTAAGGAAACAAACACTTGCAGCAGCAGTCAGCAGGGAGCAGAGAACCTCTGTGTGTGTGTGTGTGTGTGTGTGTGTGTGTGTGTGTGTGTGTGTGTGTGTCTCTCTCTCTCTCTCTCTCTCTGGAGACTGGTTGTCATAGAACAAGGCCCAGGCAGGCAGCATATAGCCTGCTGCTTGTGTGAAAATAATTTTATGTGTGGGTCAGATTTACCGCTCCAGCATCTTCAAAGCTGTCTGTATAGTGAGGAAATGTAAAACTGGGCAAAAGTCTGTTTGGCCTGTTAAACAACAGTGTTTGAAACGTGGATGCACACGTGTAGCATTTGAATTAGCCACCACTAAAAGGCCCTAAACTGTATTATTGCCTGTTAGCTTGTGGAAAGGAATGACTTTGGTATAAAACTTCCAGTGTCTTTATCCCAGCTGACATCATGCTCCATGTGCAAGGCTTCTGAGCTATTGGGATCCCTAAATATCACAGACTAGTTTAGCACAGTGCAATGAGGCCATTGTGACAGGCTAACTTATGAGATAATAGAGGGGCCGGTTGAGGATTTTTGTGCTGACAAACTAGGAGACTCACTCTGCCCGGCCTCGACTCTTCTCCCTCCTGACTACCCAGTGGTGGAATGACCTTCCTGCTTAAGTTAGAAATGCAGTGTCACTCATCTGCAGTATCTTCCATCGTAGCATGAAAGTGCATCTTTTTTAAAGAGCTACCTCCACTGCCCAGTTGAATCAAATCCATTTTTCTATTTTTATCCTCTAATCACTCTAATTTTCTCTAATCCGCCCCCAGATACTGTCCTCTGCTCCTTCTCTTAGTGCCCGTTTTTATTCCTTTCCAGTAATGTCCTCGAAGAATAATGTTCAGAGCTCAGTTGCTCTCATTCCTTGCGCTTGTCACCATTGTTTGTTTGTAGTGATGACAATGCAAGCGTCTAACCTTACTCTGTTGATCCCCTTGTGTCAGGCCCAATGGAGGAGCTGCACAGCCTGGACCCCAGGAGACAGGAGCTGCTGGAGGCCAGGTTCACAGGGGCTGTCAGTGGCAACACAGTAGGCAGCACTGGGAGCACCAGCGGAGGTGCTAAGGTAACCGCAGCACAGAAAGCCTTTTTTTTGAGACGCAACACACACTTCAGACAAGAGCCTCATGAGCTAAAAGTAAAAGTATACTATGCTGGATTATTGGTTACAGTATGTAAACACGCTCACCAGCAAAATTCAAAGTGAAACCCAACCCCAGATTGACTCTCATCTGCATTTTGCCTTGCTATATTTGTATTTTTTCTTCTTTGTGTCTGCTGTCTATGGTCTGGCACCTGATAGCTACCTTTGTATAAAGCCCTGACCTCACCTGAGCCCTGTAGGGGTACACGCCAATAAACATCCTGATCACAGAAAATAAGAAAACACAAGCAGAGTCTCTGCAGATAAAGACACCGCCACACTCTTCTAGTGGGTCATCAGTGATGATTTAGAGGGATTACTTCTGTATGAGTCTAGACATTGTTTTTTAGGAAAATCCTGCATAGTATAGCTTTAATTTGTGCGCTCCTTATTCCTGACTAAGGAAGGATTTAATAGCTTTAACCAGCTTTGTTTTATTCACAATCTTTGCTCACAAGACAACACTTTCTGGAGACTAATTTAGAAATTAGCTGCTTTCTTGTGATGTTAATAAACAGAAATGTCCAATCTCAAGTTCCGATATCAGTACTGGCGACAACTAGTGGTTGCTTGCAGCAGAAAGAATGCTGCGCACAAGCTGTAGCAGTCTTGAGACTTGTGTTAACGCCACCATGTTAGCTCCTATGCCTTTAAAAAGTGGGAGCAGGAAATTAAAAACCACACCCAGGTTCTCATGGTGGAAAAGAAGGTAAAAGTTCCTGTTTTCCTAAAAAGGATGAAGGTTTCCTTGCATGTGGTGGAAAAGAGCCAAGTGACACACCTAACAACTGAAGATCTGGATTCCTATCAGACGTGTCAGTCTGGAGGCCAGCCCCCAGGCTTTGTTTCACTGTTGTTTACATTTCATGAGGTTTTCTGAACTCGGATAGCACCGCACACCTGTGGAGAGTATTTTCATATTTTCATATCGTATGTGTTCACTTATGTGTTTGAATCCTCACTGTGTGCAGGGTCTGGCCAACGAGTCGTCTAACCACAGCTATGGCAGTCTGGGCTCATCTAGCGACAAGGAGTCAGAGGTAAAACACAACAGACACAGACACAGTCAGTTTGGGCATGGATCAGAGTTTACACTAGATTTCTTTCTCCTTGAAGGCCAACATTCCAGAAATCCAGCCATATAGAACAACTACAGTACGTATGGTTTAAATAGTCATATAATAGCCTACATTTAAACAGCAATAAAACACAAACACCGCTTTACATTTCAAGCCCATGAAATTATGTAACTTAAGATGGCCTAAATGAAGAAGCGGTTTCCTGAACATAGTGAATAATCAGAGGAGATTAGTGGCAGAGGCAAAGGAGGAATAGGACTCGGTAAGGGAGACATCCCAAGTCCTCCGTGAAAACATCCAGGGAATTACCTAGCTTGCTATCCATCGTGAAGCTCCCTAAGGTGGAGTATAGTGTTCCTCCTGTCTAATCTATGAGGAGATGTGCAGTGTGTTGAAGGTCTCCCAGGAAAACAGAACCCATGATGCCGTCACCGACATCGAGCGTGCTAAGAGGAAGACCGTTACTGTCATAGATGTCTTATTAAATCTAAAGAGGCAGGGCCGCACGCTGTAAGGGTCTGCGTAATATCAGTTAATATCTACGTTGTCTTGGCAGCATGTCTTATAGGTACTACTACTAAGATTTTTTTTTTCTTTAAATATAGACAGTATGCCTATATCTCAGAATTTCTTCAGTTTCTGGGGAAAACACTAAATGGACTTGTTATTTAAATACGCAGTTAAAACAAGCAAAGAGCTTACAGAACAACAGCCAAGCGTCAGGGAGAGGATATGTGTGATTGCTTAAAGGAAAACACGACAGAAAATCATTTAACGAGTTCCTAAAATTTCAGGAAAACTCGTCCCTTATTATTCACAGGAAATAATCTGCTTAAAATTCATCCAAATCGCTCTTTTTACACAAACAAACACACAAACCCCTGTCTGAGGCACTCCGTTTAGCGCCTGTCTCTTTAAGCCCACCTCCTGAAAAAGCCCAGGCTGCAAAATCACCAACTAATGCTTCTTAACACAACCGGACATGTTCCAGCAGGAATATGATCTGAAATCAGGGAGAAATTGTCAACATCTTG
This sequence comes from Epinephelus moara, assembly GCF_006386435.1. Taxonomy (NCBI): domain Eukaryota; kingdom Metazoa; phylum Chordata; class Actinopteri; order Perciformes; family Serranidae; genus Epinephelus; species Epinephelus moara. The sequence goes on from NC_065526.1 coordinate 19,604,910, forward strand.
CAACCATGTTTACATGTTTCCCCAGTGTTAGCATGTAGCTACATGTAGCAGTGTAGGCTACGTGATGTAAACACTTGCAGTAGCGTACCGCAGATGATGATAAAAAGAAAACCGGCACACTATGACGTCATACTGTAGCCAGAGTAGGAAATACAGAATGGTAAGAAGCCTGAAGTTTTACAAACATTTACCTCAGTATTTAAAACTTTAGCCACGTTTAATTTGAACATCCGTCATTGTAACAGTATATATAAGAAACAAAATACAGGAGAGCATAATAAGTCCCCTTTAATATAGTTTTTTATATTGGCAGCTGGTGTTTATAAACGCTGCTTCAAATGACAGTTGTTGTTTATGAACGCCGCTCTTTGCGCCTCCACATGTGTGCCTGAATGCCGAGGCTGTTTATTCGTTTTGAGAAGACGGAACAAAAGCTGAAATTAAGTATTATTTGCTTTGCTACAAATACACCAACAATGAAACCTGGTTTTGACACAGTTGCATGTTGTCGGTGCGTCCTTGCTCTGCCCACTCGTCTTTCTGTCTCTCCCACTACCTCCACCTCTCCTTCTCTTCTCTTCCTAGAACTCTGATTTGAAAAGAGGGAGCTCCCCTGCCTACTCAGTATGTACTCTTTGTTCCTGCTGCTCTTTCCTGCTCAACACCACCACTCGCACCAGCTTTGTTAGGTAAAACACAAGGGACTCATGCCTTTTTTTTTTTAAATTCTCCTCTCTTATTTCCCATCGATTCACAGACCCCAGAGAAGAAGCACTCTGAGACGTCCAGAGGGAGGAAAAGGAAAGCTGATACCTATTCAGAGAGTAGTCAAGGTATGACTGACACCGGCAAGAAATCAGTATAATGTAGGCATCGATGCATTACTGATGGCCTGCATTAAATCTGTTCAATTTTCAATGCAGGGAAGACTTCCACACGCGGGCCCAAGATCAGCGACTACTTTGATGTGAGTATTACAGCAACTCCCGTCATCCCAAAATGGCTCCATCCTTTTTATTTTTAATCCACATTTTCAACTTTGCCTGTTTCCTCTGCAAAGTTCCAGCAGGGTGGAAATGGTTCCAGTCCAGTCAGAGGACTCCCATCGGCTCGCCGCTCTCCACAGAACTCACACTCTGCCCCGGGCTCTATCGTGAGTATTGCACAAACAATAGAGTGCATTGCACAAGGATTATTTATGAGTTATTTGCACACGAGGTGGATGTGAGTCTCCGTGTGTTATTACAAGGTTTAAAAATACCTGTTTGTCCGTAGATCCGGCAGAACAGCTCCTCTCCTACGAGTCTGTCTTTTGGGGAACACAATCCTAAAGCTTCCTCCAGCAAGTGTGTCCAGGTAATATGACGCACACAGGAAACACTCACACAGCAACACTTCATTGTACAGTTATTAATACAGCTCTGACTGGTGTCTCTGTGTGTGAATGTTTTAGACGGAGCTGACAGGCTTGAAACTCGCTGCTCTGGAGAGCAACAAGAGTCTGGACCTGGAAAAAAAAGAGGGGCGAATAGACGACCTGCTCAGGGTGAGTTCATCGCACATAATCTACATTTTGGTTATCAACAACAAGTTATCATGTCAGGTTTGTGTTATGATTATGACTGTCCTTTACAGGCTAACTGTGACCTGCGGCGACAGATAGACGAACAGCAGAAACTCCTGGAAAAATACAAAGAGAGGCTCAATAAGTGCATCACCATGAGCAAGAAACTGCTTATAGAGAAGGTATCTGTCTTTGCATATATGCAGCCTTTTGTCTATTCACTGGACGTCTAATGAAAGAATAGCTGCATTAAGACGTCACTGTGTTTGAGTTCTTGTGGGCAGAAAGGAAAACAAACTGACAGGGACACAGCCCACTGTATATCAGCCTAACAGAGACACTGGCTCCATCTGAAATTCCTTAATAACATTATATTCAATACACTAAAGTAGTATATGAGTTTTTTTTAGTATGTCTGAAACCTTGGTATGAAACCAATAGTATGAGAATTGCATTCTGTTGCCAAGGAAATATTACACCATGCAAACACTGAGCATTATGTTGGCATAAATATCCCACGATGCAATGCTGTAGACGACAGTATTCATAACAGAAAATGGCAGACAGTGACCAAGACAGCTCTGTAATGTCAATAACGGTTCAATTGAAGTGTTAGCGGGATGCACAAGTTCGCCTGCTGCTCACATTTTCTAACAGCGGAAGTAACGTTACTCCTACGGACGTGAAGAAACACTAAAAACTTAAGAGGTTCGTCATGCTTGCTGTAAGGTATTGCAGATGCCGTTAGAGCTGAGGTTGGCACGCTTTACCATGGTTACATGGCTCTAACCAGCAAGGAAGCTCTCAAGAAGTGACGTGGTAATTACAGCTCAGTGCGTCCACAAAGATACATACCAAGGGTGGGAATCACAAACAAACACAAAACAATCAATCCCACGTACTCAAACAGAAAATCCTCTATTAAAAACATGTACATTTAATTTTATTATTAATCACCGATGATCCGCCTCAAACGCAAAGATACTGTCCTATCAGGGTTCATGATTCTAATATATAATTTGCAATATATTAATATATTGCTCCTCCATTGTTGTTGCTTAGCACTTGTACATTTAAGATGTCAAGGTTGGTCTTTGTGGAAGGCTTTTTGGCCTAACCCCTCTTTCATTTCTGTTGAACGGCTGGATAAAACAAGCCAGTGGCGAGCACAACATATTACCCAAAGTTAGACATTTTTCAGCTCTCAGCGACCAGAAAAAAAACAAAAAACACTCGTCGTAGAATGGACGCTCAGCGGGTTGTCGTGCTGCTGGTATTTTTTTTATTTTTTTATTTATTTATTTTTTTTAGATATTTTTTGGGGCATTTTTAGCCTTTAATGGACAGGACAGACAAGTGTGAAAGGGGGAGAGAAAGAGAGGGAGTGACATGCAGCAAAGGGCCACAGGCTGGAGTCGAACCCGGGCCGCTGCGGCAACAGCCTTGTACATGGGGGCGCCTGCTCTACCACTAAGCCACCGACGCCCCGTGCTGCTTGTATTTATAGCACAAAGTAAATATATGCCGCTGCCATTGCGAAGAATTAAAAAATACGCTGGCCGCAGGAAAAAACGCTTTTCTTTTTGATGCGTCAAGGTGGAACGGTCGATGCGGCTGCACTTGTGGCCATCCTCCACGTGTTGTTTGTGTTTGATCATCCGTGCTGGTGGGCTTTCCTCTTCTTCCTTTGACGTTTGATGGCAGACTAGGATACTAGTTGGCAGAAACTGGATCCCTGATACCTGTAGTGTTGCTTTTCGTGACATCCCTATGGGTATGCAGTGCGTCATACGCGGTTTTGGACGCAGCGTATATCATCTTACAATGTTCTTACACCTAATGTGTCAGCTACAGATAGAAGATTAAAAACATATTGCTTGCAAAGAAGTGCCATTGCTCATGCAACAGAAATAGAGCAACACTTTATCCGATAACAAGTCAATATTCTCTGGTGTTATAGCTCTGCTTTGGTCCTCGACTCCTGAGAGGAATATTCTGTCTGTGGGTTGGTAGATCTTAAAATCTCTTTACCAGCCACCTGTTTTCCTAAGGTCTCCACCATCTTGGGCTGGTGTTGCACAGTGGTTATAGGATTTAGGGTACAAGCAACCTTGTCACAATATAGTCAACTTCAAAGATATATGTACCTACCACACGTTTAGTCTGGGTGGAGAGAGGTTACAGGTGAGGGTTTGTCACATTTTGTGTGTCTCTTCTCTTTCGTCTGTTCCTTATGAGATGCCTTCAGCAACACTGCTTATTATTTCTAATATCTGTCTGCCTGTTTTTGTGAACAGAGCACCCAGGAGAAGCAGTCGTGTCGTGAGAAGAGCATGCAGGACCGTCTCCGTCTCGGTCACTTCACCACTGTCAGGCACGGAGCGTCCTACACGGAGCAGTGGACGGACGGATACGCATTCCAGAACCTGATCAAGTGAGAGACGGCAAACGCATGCATCGTTTTCATCTGAATGAATGTCCCCATATTTCTTTTAGATTTTTGCATCGAGCGTTGCATTCTAAACAGTGTTGAAGGGTCAGAAATAGAGTGGCTCTTAAGTGGATTTTCTTTGCATGCTTCACTTCACAGCCAGGAGCAAAACATATGAAAGGCTGTTTGTTGTCTGCTAATGCCTTTCCCATATGACTGATTCCCCTACACCTCTGTGTCCTCCTCTCTTTGCAGGCAACAGGAGGGCATCAACCAGCAGAGGGAGGACATCGAGCGACAAAGGAAGCTGCTGGCCAAGAGGAAGCCTCCGAACCCTGCGTCTCCCTCCCTGTCGGTGGCCTCCACCTCTGAACCCAAGCAGCGCAAAACTAAGGTGGTCAATGGCAACGACTCGGACCCCTTCCTCAAGCCCTCCTTGCCCCAGCTGTGAGTACATCAAAATCAATGCAGCACTGAAGGATGCTGGACGGATGATCGTCCCTTTTATATTGTTTTGACTGTAGAAGTCTTAGTAGCTGTACATCATAGTCCTCTTTCAGGCTACATCCACATCCACTATCGCTACGTTTCTGCCTAGCGTCCTTACAACTCTAAACTGAGACTTTTGATAAAGCAGCTGTCCCCGTTTTATTTTGAAAACTCCACGGTTACGTTATTAGTCTTGTTGGGCAGGAAACAATGACACTGACACCCATGTTCGCGCTTGGATTGGGTCGTATCAGTCTTAACGCATTTGCTTTGCAACGACTCTCAATCCCAGACTTGACCGCCTTATACTCGTTTTACTTTCAGTAACAGTTCCACCTTGTTCACCCAAGTAAAGAAATCTCTGGTCTTGTTTTTTGCCATTGCTGTTGAGTAGATGATCAGCTTCATAGTCATCATAGTTGTTCACATTGCCTCTTCAGTTGGAGGCTTTAAAAAATCATTTCAAGATGACTTGAAGTTGAATTATCATGTTTGCTGTAGTCTGAAACATATGTTCCAAATAAACTGTTTTCTGAGGGGTTTTTTTTCTGCCTGGAGATTTTGACTTGTCCATATTTTGGCAGACTGACCCTCGCTGAGTACCACGAGCAGGAAGAGATCTTCAAGCTTCGCCTTGGACATCTGAAGAAGGTCAGTATCAGAAAAAAATCCAATCGATCACAACACATTGTGACCAGAAGACATTTTATCTCATGAAATGGTCAACATGAACATTAAAACACTGAAAATGTAATAGATGGTTATGCATTCAGTTTTATAAGGCCGATGGAGTCTTGAACTGTTTGATTGTATATTTTAGTTTTTAGCGCATGAACCTTGAACCAGCAAAATAATCTTATGCGGTGTATTTATGTAGGAGGAAGCTGAGATCCAGGCTGAGCTGGAGCGGTTGGAGCGGGTGCGAAACCTTCACATTAGAGAGCTGAAGAGGATAAACAACGAGGACAGCTCAGCGTAAGTCTGTTCTGCATGCAGCACCATAACATGCCAAGTAACGTCATGGTTAAGACTGGGACTAAAAACTCACTTAATGAATGTAATTAAATTGTGATTTCTTACATTGTCAAGACGTTTAGTTTACTTGATCAAGTGGAGACATTTAAGTAAAGGAATGTAAATATGGAAGTGAAATAAAAATCATCTTTGCTAAGCGTTTTAAGGTGACAAGGATAAAACAAATGTGCCTCCTCACACAGGTTTAAAGACCACCCTACGCTGAATGAGAGGTACCTGCTGCTGCACTTGCTGGGCAGGGGCGGCTTCAGTGAAGTCTATAAGGTAATGTCTGTTTGGTTGGACTACTTTTTCTTTTTCTTTCCTATCCCCCTTTCTCTGCAGAGCATGTTTGGAGACAAATATGTGTGTTTTCTTGTCACACACAGGCTTTTGACCTGTTTGAGCAGCGCTACGCAGCTGTTAAAATCCACCAGCTCAACAAGAACTGGAGAGAGGAGAAAAAGGAGAACTACCACAAGTAGGTCTCATACACACACACGCACAGAAAACTAAAAGCTGGGGTAAGCAGTTTTCTTAAAATGTCATTGGGCAAAAATTCCATACTAACCTTTCAGCATTTTGTAACTCAAGTGGTTTGAGAAAGACTTCCGCACCTCCTCTTGGCTCTAAAAAGCTAGCCTGTGACGAGACCTTGGCCAGTCACAGGTCAATTCAGAATGAGGGCGTTCCTATTGGCTGCTCTACAAATGCAGATGCACATGCACACCCCTTCAGATGGTCAGAGATTCAATGGAGGAGAATCCTGCTGAGAAAGTTGCTATTCCAGCGTTGGCAACAACTGTCTACACTGCAAAGCAACCTAGAGACGGGCGTGTTAAAATGAGAGTCTAAACGAGACACTGAAACCCTTTCACCACCAAAATTAGTGTGTATATTCCGGTTTTAAAAACATGAAAAAACTCGCTAAAACTTGGCGGTAGACTCCTTTCCCATTGCCAGTAGACAAGACAATTGTATAGGCCTCTGCTGGTTTTTCGTATCCTGTGTGATGAACGTACTTCTTCCTTGTATCTGTTATCTATTTAACCTCTCGTTTAAACTCGGTGCAAACCAAATTGGAATAATGTCACAGCACTGCTTGCTTGGAGACAGGCGAAATTTATTTCCATCACTGCCGATCAGAGCCTATCAAAGCTGGAGCTGATAAATCGTGACTCGTGACTACTGCAGTTGTTAGTCCTGGAGGTGAATGCAGATTGTAATCTTTCCCTTTAAAGACAAAAGCCAGATGTTAGTGGCTGTTATTGGGGTTTTTGTTGCCCAGTGGTAAAGGGGCTTCAAAGAAAGTCTGACAATAGACACAATAAAATGTGTCTTTATCAGCGAAGTGTTTCAGAGAAAGGGAGTAAATGTTGCTAATAGTTGAGCCTTACCAGAGACAAAGATACAAATATACAACCACACACTTAAAAAATAGGAATTAGGTTTGATCCCACTTAATTAAATAAAAGCTACATAAATACAAGTATAAAAAGACAGGTTTTAAGATTTCGTTTGAAGCTGTCTGCTGAATCAGAGAGTCTGACCTCCTCTGGAAGGCTGTTCTAGAGGCGAGGGCCGAAGATGGAGAATACAGCATCACAGTATGATTTAGTTCTACTCTGGGGGACATTTAGTAGAACAGAGGTGGAGGATCTTAAGGATCTAGAGGGAACGTATCTAACCAACATATCATATAAATAGTCAGGAGCCAGGCAATGCAGAGATTTAAAAACTAAAATCAAAATTGTAAAATGAATTCGAAGATCTAAAGGACACCAATGAAGAGCCTTTAAACCAGAGTAATGTGTTCTTAATGTTTCGTCTTGGGAGTAGACGTGCTGCTGCAGGTAAACATAGGTTTACATTACCAAAGGTTTATGACAAAATCACTTGACGACACCAAATCCCGTGTGCGCACGGCGAGAGAGGAGAGGGAGAGACGCTGTGCTGCTGCCAGAGGAGCCGCTGAATGAGTTCCCTCTGAGCGGTAAGTCGCTAAAAGAGTCTGAGAAGTCCGGGACTGTTCATAAAACATTCAGGACGCCACAGTTCATTCGACACTACTGAAGCTGCTCCTCTTTTTGGAACCACCGCGGAGTCGGTAATAATTTCACTTTGAGCCATTCTTGTTGTTGCCAGTATAAGGGGTATCATATTAAAAGTTATACCGGTATTATTGTGAATGAGATGATATGGCACACCCCTAATCTGAAGTTTGTTGAAAGATTTCTTTGAGAGGCCTGAGAACACGGCATTACAGTAGTCAAATCTGCTTGAGAAAAAACCATGAACAAGTTTTTCGATGTCGTCTTTAGATAAAAAAAAAGGTTGCACGTAGCTAACGTTAGCTGGAGCCTCAAGTCAGAGTTTGTCATCTCAAAAGGCTTGATAGGTTTTGCAAAGAAAACAGGAGGGCAGTACTCATAAAATTGCTGCTATAGTCACGATCGTGATGCTTGGAATGAATGACTAGTACTCGCAAAGGTTACTGTATGAATCACGTGAATTTGCCTGTGCTCGTCTGGTGGCGTGGGGATTTGGGAGAGAAGGAGGAGGGTGTGTTTTCACATTCTGGCCTTTTTTTTAATTTGCCTTTTCCAGAAAACTAGATAAAGGAGAGTAATTATACGCACATTATTATGTAGGTGCAGGGCTATCCAAAAACAGCTTACATGAAGGAAAAAGAAACGCCTGCACACTTTCGTCATGCCATGAAAGTTTAATCAAGATGTTTCGGTCCTGCTTGGATCTTTATCAGGTCAACATGTTTGCCACTTTCCAAAAAACTGCCTCCCCCAGCTTAAGGTACACAAAGACAAAATGTTTCTCCAGCAGCACGCACACCACGTTGACATTTATTTCCTTTCAGGCATGCATGCAGGGAATACCGGATACACAAGCAGCTGGACCATCCCAGAATAGTCAAACTGTATGACTACTTCTCCCTGGATACTGACACGTGAGTCACCTCTGACCTCTGCCAGCTGCAGCCCTGCTGGGTTGACATATCCTGAGGTTGTTTATCACCCGGCACTCACATGTTTAACCGTGGTTTTAAAACAACATGATGTATGTTAGTGAGATCCAAACCTTTTAAAGCCCTGCCCAGGAAATACTCTAATGCAGGTTTGTATTCAGCCTCAATGCTCTACGTCAGTCGGCGTTACACCTAAGAGCAAACATCAGATGGGTGTTATCAGATTGGGAAAGAGTAAATAGTAAAAGCAATTCACAGAAAAATGCATGATTCAGCGTCGGCATGCCCAGACAATGGAAGATATTTTTGAAGGTTTAATTGCAGACCAAGCATGTGAACTTTAGTCACCCGTACCCAGAAGACGGTTCAAAGAAACTGGAGGCAGTTGTAACAATTCTGTATGTTTGTCCAGATAAACAGACGAAACTATCGCTGTGTGGAGTCCAAAGGTCGAGTGTAACCCCAGCTCATATTGTACCATGTTAGCAGAGCTTCCCTTGGGCTCACTTTCATGACTGGAAACTTAAGTCAGGCTCATTTAGAAGCAGAGAGTCCTGACTCTGACCCCTGACCTGCATGCGGAGGAGGGAGATGTTAAATTCCTCCTTCTTAGCCTTCAGTCTTTTCTCTTCAAAGAAACTAGATGAGCATTTGATCTTTCTACTTCAGGGTCGATAAATAAACAACAGTATTGTTAAATTCTAGAGTACAGTTGAACTCAGTTTTGTTCACGTGCAGTTGTTAAATCTGATTTTTCTCTGCTGTATTTAACTGTGTGTGTCTGCGTCCTCTCCTCTCTCAGGTTCTGTACAGTTCTGGAGTTCTGCGAAGGCAACGACCTGGACTTCTACCTGAAGCAAAACAAGCTGATGTCAGAGAAGGAGGCACGCTCCATTGTCATGCAGATTGTCAGCGCCCTGCGCTACCTCAACGAAATCAAACCCCCCATCATCCACTACGACCTCAAACCTGGTGGGTCACAGGCTCAAAACGCTTTATGAATCATATGTGGAATTAAATGCAGATTACAGGAATCTGATGCTTTGTTTACGATGACGTGCTGTTGGTGTTACTGAGTCTCACTGTGTTGTGTGGTGCGCAGGTAACATCCTGTTGGTGGACGGTACTGCGTGTGGAGAAATCAAAATCACAGACTTCGGCCTGTCTAAGATTATGGATGATGATAACTATGGCGTGGACGGGATGGACCTCACATCACAGGGAGCAGGCACCTACTGGTAAGACACAAGCCCCTTTTACAAAGGCGGGAATGTCTGTATAAAACATATGCACACCAAGTCGAGGGGGGCATTGTTGTTCCTCTGTTGGTAAGAGCCACAAATCAATGTCTGTGTAAAACGACACTAAACGCAGACCCTGTTGTTTTACACGTTACGCCCCTTCCTTCCATAACACCAGGGAAGCATTATGTCACTGTTGTTTGCTTTAGTGCGAAAAAACAAAGCCGGTGTAGTCGTTGATCCTCTTTATGGCAGTACGGTGAATCTCTGTTTACAAAGGGCTTCAGACACATGCGCACCAAGACACACACACACACACACAGGGTTCCCATGGTCACAATCAGTATAGCTGCAAGACAGCTTTAACCGACGCTCAACCAATACAAAGCTGCATCCAATGATCTGCCGACCTATTTTGTACCACTTAGATAAAGACTTGGAAATGAGGTAAAAAATTTGGAAAAGTTATGAAAACGTTTTTAAAATGAATAGGTTAAAATGTGTATGAACCCTGGACACATTAACGTGTTAAAGTCCTCTTTATGGTCAGTCTAAAAGGGTCAACACACGTTATCTGTCACTACATTGTATGGCACTGATTACATTCTGTGTGTGTTTCAGGTACCTTCCTCCAGAGTGTTTTGTGGTCGGGAAGGAGCCACCTAAAATCTCCAACAAGGTGGACGTCTGGTCTGTGGGAGTCATCTTCTTCCAGTGCCTCTACGGACGCAAGGTACAACACCAAACTCCAACGACTGGCTACAGTCTGGCGAAAACCGTATACACACCTCCAGTAGATTGTTCAACATTCAAAGGATTCTTTCTTAAGCCTCTGACAGACTGTGCAATTTTAGCAACCTTATAAGTTTAGTGCAGCAACACTGGGCAGCATTGATCTAATAAACGTGGGTACGACATCAGGTTTGATGTATGCAGACTGTAGGGTGACAGCACCTACTGAATCACAGGCTACAGCGTACGATGCAACAGCTTCCCATACTGAGTGATGCTGCACGGGTTATTACTTCTCCAACTGTGAAGCACAACATAGAGGGTCACATTATTAAATAACCCTGAAGTTCTGTGGGCACACTGTACTATATACTGATAGGTTGCTCATCTGGCAGCTGCAACTCTGCCGCTATGTCCTTCCATGCTTCGTTGCTCTTTATGCGATCATCATCATCACAAAGTTTTCCTCTTTGCTGGAATCCCACACATTTCTTTTAGTGTTTTGCCTCCATGGCGAGCTGCTATCCATCTGTTTGTTTGGGTTTAGCGCCAGTGCGTCATTTCATGCTGCATTTCTATTATAACAGCAGTCACACAGTGAGATGGTCATCCCAAATTTCTGACGCTGTCTTTGATCGCAAGACTGTGACAACGGCCGTCCTTGAACCTCTCTCATTGGCGATGAAGGACCACCGTTTTAGAGCCATGACCAAAGATATTATCACGTTTCTTTCACATCGGTCATCTTTCGGACAGCCTAAAATCGCACAGTGTACCAGGCTTTAGTGAATTAATTATAATTAACAGTTGAATCAGTGTAGAAGACGTTGGAGTGGTGGTGATTGAATGTATTTTGTGTTTTCCAGCCGTTTGGTCACAACCAGTCACAGCAGGATATTCTCCAGGAAAACACCATCCTCAAAGCTACAGAGGTCCAGTTCCCTGCTAAACCACAGGCCAGCACAGAGGCCAAGGTAACACACACACACACACACACACACACACACACAGATTTATAGATTAAATAATCACATATGAATGTCTGTTTTGGGTCCAGTTAATGCAGTTGATTAAATACTGGTAAAATACTTCTAAAGTACTTCATCACATTGATCCAAAAAGCCTGTAAACCCAAAATGCCATGTGTATATAAATACAAGCAGGGATATTAAAGGGCTACTAACCTCAATATTAAAAGCAATTCAAAATGTCCGACATTTGGCAAATGTTAACAGGGTGTCTACAGGTCCTTGTTAAAGTCTTAAAATGTCTTAAATTAAGTTTTCTTAATATAAGCCCATAAAAAGTCTGAAATTGTCTTAAATGATGGGTCTTAAATATTTTCGGTCACATTACTGTGAAAATTTCTCCAGCCTGACAAACACAATGTCTGTTTACGATCATTGGACAGTCCGAAGAATTGCAATAATAAATAGCATACTGCTGCCTTGATGGTTTAGTTAGTTTGTGTTATTGTGTGACTTTGGAGGATCAGAACTAACCCAAAGTCACACAATAACACAAACAATCTAACTGATGGAGGCAGCAGTAGACGAGCAGCTCCTGTGTTCAGAGAGGTAAAATGACTGTGTTTCTCTCAATGGAGTCTGGTTTTGAAGAGAGCATAGATCTGTTTCACTTTTAGTTGAGTTCCCTGTTTCAAAGGGCTGTCTGAGGGCAAGGTCGTGCTGACCGCCACCTCCTGTATGTAGTACACATGGCTATGGATAAGTGCGTCATATAACCCCGCTTCAAAACCTATCCCTTTAAGTAACGATGTCCACCAGAGCTTTCAAACAATAGGGCCCGACCAATATGGATTTTTGGGGGCCGATGCCGATTCCGATATTATGGAATAAAAAAATCCCATAACCGCTATAGCGGCCAATTAAATTTTTACGTTTTTCAATTTAAAACCCCCCGAAATACCTTTTGATGGCTTAAATATAGTTCAAGCACTCGTTACAAAGATATAAATTGAAGGAAGAACATTGTACTATTTTCAAATACCTTTATTATTAGAAACTGTGTGGAACAAGCAGCATATGAACAATGTGAACACAAAATAAATCAAAAATATGATGTGCAAAAAGGCAGCAAACCTCTGGGAAATAAAATAATCATGCAAAATCTATATGAATTAAGACATTGACATGTATGTTCACAGTACCAGAGTTCCTCTTATTATTGCCACTTTAACAGAGGTAGGTTATAGTGCAAAAAGTAACACAAGGAAATCATTTCTAAGTAAAACACCATATTCCCTGCATTTTATTAGTGATGATAATATAAGTGTTAACATCGGCGTCAATTGGCCAACTTTTGGCCAATTGCCGATTATTCTCTAATGGTTATAATCGGCCGATTAAATCACCCGGCCGATAAATCGGTCAGGCCCTAGTGCAGTGACAAGTCAGCACATGCTGGATCATCTGAATCATCTCATGTGTCGCTATAAAAAGAGCTGTTTAAAGTGCAGCCTTTTCCACGAAGTAGACAAAGGAGCAGACAGCATATCTGTCTGTATTGTATCTCTTGAGTAAATATGAAGAGTCACACAGCCTGCAGCTCGTTTTATAATGTGTTCTGCCCTGCAGGCATTTATCCGGCGCTGTCTGGCCTACCGCAAGGAGGACCGGTTCGACGTTCACCAACTGTGCTCGGACTCCTACCTCCTCCCTCACATGAGACGCTCAAACTCCTCCGGCTCCCTGCAGCCCTCCGCCTCATCTCTTCCTACCTACTGACTGGCTCTCTCACGTGACTAATGGGACGCTGCGGCCAATCACAAGGCAGGATTGTTGGAATTGGAGGATAATGATATGGATCTTGTTTTATTGTTTTACTTGAGCTGTTCCCAAATGGAAGAAGCAACAGAGCGGAATTAAATGGAAACCATGAGATGGAAAAAGAAAGAAGAGGGATACCTCGTTTGCATACGTTGTACAGAGTTGTGCCCTTGAACTCAGCTGTGTGAGACAGGGGAAAGAACATAACTGGAAGGGAAATGGAAAGAGAGGCTCAGCATTGTTTGGAGCAAGAAAAGGAAACGATGAAGCCAGTGGATTCTTTATGGACTTTGTTAAATAACCCCGTAGGAGACATTTCAACAGCTGTAGGAGCTCCTAGATGCCCTGTCCAAGCCCACCTCTCTTAGCTCAACACCATTATACACCTCACAAGATGGCTTGAATTTCTTCAACATGAAGCCGCTCTTATTGATGTTCATGTTACTGATTTGAGGGTGGCATTGACCAGCGGGGATCAGAAAAAAGGGAGGGGGTGTTGCAGAGGAGGTGTGTGTGTCTGTACGTCAAATATAGGCCCAATTCAACTCTGCAATCCATTTTTACGAGGCACAAAATGGTTACATCTCATTAAATTTACCCTCTCTGGTGCACATGATGGGGCTTCACTTTAAAAGTGATGTAACCTAAAAAAAAAAAGAAAAAGTTCCAGATTAAATTTCTGGCGTTGATTTGCACTTCCAGTCCAGATCGTGGCGATCTGGTCTCAACACATTTGGCATGAAGTACTACAGCGTGGGCTCGTTCTGAACTTACGAGCAGCCTCGGTTCACATTTTTCCTTTGTTGCAAAGCAATTCAGGTCCGCTGCCGGGTTTGCAGGAAGCGGATCTGTGAATCTGTCTTAATCCATTTTTGTCGTTGAGATAAGAGTCGAAATGTTTCAAACAGCTGAGTATTACAGCACCCATGTCATCGCCGATGTCCTCGTCAACCTGCCTGAAGAGAGTCGGACTGAGCTGAGGGACTGGATCAGCTGTTACTGTACTGCAAAGGACTCGGGACACAGAATTTAGTGTACATTTCATGTGCAGGAGACATTACTCACTAGCAAATACATAATAATGAGGCTTATCCTTGCTTCCCAGTTGTCTCACTTTGCTCCGTTTATTTCCTGAAAGCTGTTCTCAGTTTGCTGCTATAAATGTTGCTTTTAGTTTGTAACGTGTGTGAATGGTTTGCGCCTCGCATATGTGCATACTTGAACTGTGTTAAGAGGAACACTCTCCAGAGATCCTTTTCTGAAACGGACACCCGCTGTGCTATTCGGGGGGGGCGGGTGGGGTGGGGAGGGGAGGGTGTTGCAACACGTTCTTCTGCCACCAACATCAATGTCCACATGGGTTTTTGTTTACTTTCATGTACAAGTCCAACAGACGTTATATGGAGCAAAGTCCCAGTATGCTGTGTAGTGAGGAGCGGTCACACCTGTTCATGCCAGTAGAAGTGGGCACGCTCCAGGCCGGCTGTGTTGCAGCATGACTTACTGCAGCTAGAAATCAAGTGGATATATCCAAATGTTGTCGTCCTGTAAATAAAACACTTAACCTGTACATTGTCGTGACATTTTAAACCCTCTCAGATACAAACAACCTGGACTCTGCCTAAAGAGCGCCTGTGGCAAGAACTCAGATAAAAGACAAGTGGGAGCCGTGAACAGGAAGTAGTGGGTGTCTCATCTTCTCTCTGCGCTCTCGCCTGCTTTAAAAGTCTTAATTGATTTTTTTTGCATACGAGCCTTCAGATGAACGAAACACCTGAACAGAGAGTAGTTTCAGTAACATGACAGGCAGATTAAACCGCAGGAAGTACCCGCTCACGGCTTGCTGCTCCCAAATGAAAGCAGACGATGAAGTGCAGTGAAACAGGTAAAGTCTGTGTCCAGTGTGATAAATTGTAATTTTATCCACTTGGGTGCAGCAAGGCATAAAACAAACTTCTTTAACCCTGCTGTCTAAATGTTTTCTCACTTCATCTCTTCTACCTGACAGAATGGGAGCTGCTAGAGTCAAGTGCACAAACCACATGATTAATGACAGCTGTGTGTAGCCAGACGTTAAAGGGATGGTTCAGTTTTTTTGAAGTGAAGTTGTATCAGGTATTTACACATAGTCAGTGTATTACCTACAGTAGATGTCAGTTGGCATGACCCCAGTTTGGAGAAGCAGACAGGAGTCTGACACAGAAGCTAAGTAATGTACTGCTGTGGACAGGGACAGCAGCAAAATGTAATTTAGCCACCTAAAAAATCTGTATCAGTTTAAGTGTAGGCCATATTGAGAATGTTTTCACAAGCTTGTTCCGACGGGGAAGCCTTTAACCTTTTGAAACCTGGAGTGACATCACTTTTCTTGTGCTGCTACAGATGCCTTTTGCAAGTCTTCAAATCTTTGAACCTTGAGCAAACACAGTAATTGTAGCTCGCTAAACACAGGAGCTGCTGGTCTACCGCTGCCTCCAACAGATTTTATTTATTTATTTATTTTTTTAACCAATTTTCTTGTTTTAATTATGTCATTTTATTAATTTCTTGCTAATTTTTTGGGTCATTTCTTTCGTTGTTCATTGCCTTATTCCCATGTTTTTCTTGTTGTTTTTTTTTTGTTTTTGTTTTTTTTTAAAGAAATTTTCTCAGGTTTCAAAGGTCAAGGTTACTGGCTCCAGTTCCTCATCTATGCTCTCCTCAAAGCCAGCAGACTCCATTGACAAAAACAGTCATTTTTGCTTGCTGAACACAGGAGCTGCTGTTGTACCACTGCTTCAATCAGTTAGTTAGTTTGTGTCATTGTGTGACTTTGGTGAATCCGAACTCACCCAAAGTCACACAATAACACAAAGTAACTGATCAAGGCAGCAGTAGACCAGCAGCTCCTGTGTTCACCAGTGTTAAATCACTGTTTTTCTCAATGGAGTCTTTGAAGAGAGCGTCAGACTCCAGCCTGCCTCTCCAAACTGAGGGCATGCCGACTGACATCTACTGTATGCAACACACTTACTATGGATAAGTACCCCATACAACCTCACCTCAAAAGAGCTGCACTATTTAAGCACACACCTTAGTAAGTTAAATGTTGGATCACATTAGCAGCAGGGGTGCAGCGCTAGGCCGTGTCATTCATATGCAATAAAGATGGCCTTGTAAGTCTTAATACCTGCAGTGTGAACTGTATTTAATGTGGAGGATTAGGCAACGTCAAGATGGAGCACAGGAAGATTATATGTATGTGTTAATGAACCATACACTTTTTTCATACGCCGCATCACATCACTGTCACATTGGACCTTGTTCACAGCAGACAGTTTGACTTGTCATTGTTGGAAAGGCACAGGTGAAACCAATAACGTTAATGATGGAAGCAGCTATCATTAGTGTTATTCAACACACCTGTGCTTTTCCTACTGTGACATGTAAAAATGTCTACCGTGGAAAAGGTCTCTGTTCAGAGGTAAGTACGAATATTTATGACTCGGTCTTGAACATTATCTAACATCCTGGTTCAGTACATGAATTTCCATATTAAAGGGATAGTTTGGATTTTTTGAAGTGGGGTTGTATGAGGTGCTTATACATAGTCAGTGTGTTACCTACAGTAGATGGCGGACAGTACGCCCCCAATTTGGAGAAGCAGGCAGGAGTACCACCATAGAGACTAAGCAATGTACTGCTGTCATGTTCCAAGACACCAGTTTGAGATGATTTGAGCTTTGTGACATGGTGCACACCATTACACCACCACCAGCAGCCTGAACCGTTGATACAAGGCAGGATGGATCCATGCTTTCATGTTTACACCAAATTCTGACCCTACCATCTGAATGTGGCAGCAGAAATCCAGACTCATCAGACCAGGCAACGTTTTTCCAATCTTCTATTGTCCAGTTTTGGTGAGCCTGTGTGAACTGTAGCCTCAGTTTCCTGTTGTTAGCTGACAGGAGTGGCACCTGGTGTGGTCTTCTGCTGCTGTAGCCCATCTGCTTCAAGGTTGGACGTGTTGTTGGTTCAGAGATGGTCTTCTGCAGACCTTGGTTGTAACCAGTGGTTATTTGAGTTGCTCTCCTGTGCGCGCTCACTCCCATTACATCTTTGTTTATGTGTGTAAGGAGAGACTAAGACTGAGAGCAGTTACAAACACTATAAAGACACACACAAGCATCATGTAAAATTTAATTTGGCTTTATTGCTCACACTGTGCACAGTGTAGATGTTTTCAGAAAGCTGTGTTACAGTGACACCCTGTGGTTCTACTGCATCACTGCAACGCTGCCTACCCATTCGCTTTGGCCCGCCAGAAGGAGACGTACAGTGTAACTAATACCCCTGCACCAATGTTTCACCCTACCTACTGATCACCCGAAAGCAGACACTCTACTCAGTAGTAACCGTAAACCTGTGTCCCCTCTGGTGTGGCCTTCAGGCTGTCACCATCCCTGTGTGGTAGAGACGGATACTGTCGAGTTGTGGATATACGTGGAGACATACAAAAGGGACAGACTAATAATTTCAAAACACAAAGGTGGTGCAAAATAATGCAGATTCATTCATTGGGGTGGAGACACTCATACAGCAATTTCAACAAAAATTAATACATGTCAATCAAATTAATCTATTGGTCACTGGGTCTATTAAACTAATAATAAATGGTTACATGTTAGGGCTGGATGATAGTTCATATTTACCTTTATTATCATTGACATGTGTTTTAATACAGCAGTGCATGATGTTTCCTCTGTCGGTCCGCTTCTGATATCGTTATGATTTATTACAGTATGACCAGTTCAATGACCACTGGACTCAGAGCTGTTTAATGGTGGGACTTCCAGTTTATAAAGGATTCATGATGTAGTTCAGTAAATTCGATTTATCGTCCAGCCCCATTTATATACGCTGTTTATATAAAAAATAAGTGTGAAACAGAGGATTGCCAGATCAGAAAGGGGAAAGTCCTAAGAAAGTTCTCATTGCTCTGTTGTAACAGCAGAAGTGCGAAGCGAACTACAAACCGAAGAGTAGCCCTCGTCCTCCTCGTACAGTGGCTTGGACAGGCTCCGTGACAATCTGGTAACGTTGGTAAGTCCTCCCATTCTTCATATCCTTTCATCCTTCATCGCTCCACACGAGCTTCCCCACCTACACCTGGAGCACGGCCGACCTCTGTATCTGAACTGGTGTCTGCCTGTCCCTCTTGGCCAAATAAATAGAAAAACACAGAGAAAGACAGACGGGGAGTAAAGAGAGAAACCGGGTGTGTGTGTTTTGGTTTGATGGCAAGCGGGACATTTTTCTCCCAGGTTACGACGTTAGTGTTGTTTCCGTGGGGGCCGGTGATTCCGTGGCGTTCGTGGAGGCCGCTTCTGTGGGGACTGTGGGCTCGGGGGCAGGGGCGGCGGGCTCGATCACAGGCGCTGCTGTGACTGTGACCGAGGCTGGAGGAGCAGCAGCGGCGGAAGTGGGCAGGATGGGGACCACTCCCTGAGGGAGGAGTGGTGGCAGCTGGGAGGGCAGCATGGTGGGGAGTGGGGGTAAGGGGGCTAGACCTGGGATGTTGAGGGGTGGGAGAGCGGCCAGAGATGGGACTGTTGGAGGCAGGAGGAAAAAGAGAGATGTGTTAATGCCATTTTTGTGTTATATATTATAAACTCATACTTAAAGGGTTAGTTCAGAATTTTTCAGCCTGAACCCTTACCTTTTTTGTGTCCAAGTAAATAATGGCAACAACATATTTTCAAACTGGTCCAGTATGAACCGAGAGCTCTGCAGCCGGCAGCCGTGCAACAGGTTACAGTGCAACCACTCATGGCATGTTTGTCAATGTACGTCCACTTTAAGGGCTGATTTTTGCCACTGACAGGCTCAGATTATTTTTTTAAGTGTCTGACAACATTATGGAAATGATCCCTACAGAGATAGATCTTTTTGTTAAAGAGTAAGATCCTTTTTGTTTAACCAGAAACAGTCCTGAAATCGCCATCGCCATACCCACCAGACTCCATTTAAATAAACAGTAATTTTATCATCATAAAACACACTTCATTCAAAGTTGACAAAAACAAAATAAAACCAACTAAAACCACCTTGGTTTGTCGTTCCACTGTTCCAACAGTCACCAACTCTGGTTTGGTTGAAATAAACCCTTAATTCACCCAGTAAGGTGTGAAAACATGCTGGCTATATACACGCTAAAATTACTGTTTATTTAAATAGAGTCTGGTGGGGTTGGCGATGGCGATTTTGGGGCTGTTTCTGGTTCAAGAAAAAGGATCGTACTCTTTATAAAAAAAGGTCTATCTCTGTAGGGATCCTTTCCATAATGTTATCAGACACATAATAACAATCTGAGCCTGTCAGTGGCAAAACAAACACTTTTAGTGGACGTGATGTGACGGTGTGAACATGAGTGCTTAAGTTTAAGTTAAGTTCCCCTGAGGGGACATTCAATGTTTTCACTCTTGCTTGTCAGTTACATACAGGTCCGAAAGACAACACACAGATGCACAAACAGGACCTATACATGCACAAAGTGGAAAGATGTCAGAGTGAGGGGGCTGCCCTTGGTGAGGTGCCCCGAGCGGTTGGGGGGTTCGGTGCCTTGCTCAAGGGCACCTCGGCAGTGCCCAGGAGGTGAACTGGCACCTCTCCAGCCACCAGTCCACGCTCCATATTTTCAAGGGCACCTCGGCAGTGCCCAGGAGGTGAACTGGCACCTCTCCAGCCACCAGTCCACGCTCCATATTTGGTCCGGACGGGGACTCGAACAGTGGACCCTCCGGTTCCCAACCCAAGTCCCTATGGACTGAGCTACTGCCCCTTACATCACAGCCTTCTTCGCTGCTGCTGGCTGAAGAAGTCTCACTCAATACTGGACCAACTTCAAAAACTGTTGATACCATTATTCACTTAGACACAAAAACATGGGAAAATAGGGTTCAGGTCGAAACAAACAACAAAAAACAAACTTACCCTTTGAAGCAATAGTTGAACATTTTACGATATACACCTATTTGCTTTCTCATTAAGGTTACTTTTACTGTGTCCCATAGAAAAAAGTTTTTGATTAAGGAAAGTGCTACATCAAAACCAATCATAAAACTAAAACACATTAAATAAGAACACACTTATTTACAGTTTGGTTTCCAAACCAGCTGGTAATACCATAACGTAAAATGGACTCATAGAGCTAGAATAAAGTAGCATCATATTCCTGCAGACACCAAAAACTCAGTCCCTGAAGGAAATGGAGGCGCTGATAGATTCTCGCACAGACACCTGCAGCATGAATGTGCCAGCTAAGCTCATTATCAAGTCATGCCTAGTGTGTCGTCATGCCTAGTTGTTTATATGAACTTTATATTGATGTTGATGTACCATATTACCCAGTCTGAGTAGCAGTGACTGATGAAGCTACTCTAGAGACAGACATATCCAGCTGCAGGACAACATATTCAAATTTCAATCTCTTGCTGTGTTTCATTTACCTCCAGCTCCTATTGGTAAGGTGCCTGGTCGTGACACTGCGCTGAGATCTGGGAGTGGCAGGTTGAGGTTGGGCAAGTTAGGGAGCGGAGGTAAGCCACCTGGGAGGGGCATCAGACCTGCAACCACACACAAACACGCACATACACACAAAGCCATATGAGGGTGTGCCATCATTATTCATTAATCTTTTTAATGATTTTTTTTTAAATGCACTCATGCTCCTTTATGGCAGTGGAGCTGCTTTGGAAAAGTAATTCTGAAGAAAACAAGCAGAAAGGAACTTTGTACATTTGAGCAGAGTGAATGTTTTTTTTAAAGGAGCAACACATGACTTGAATGGATTCATAAGTGAGCCAACAGGATACAGTGAGGAAGATGTGGGAATTCAGACAGCTGACAGTTTATTGCAGGCCGATAATAGTTTGATGGGAACTCACACACTTGCAACATTTGAGGAGATGAAGCTGCTTAAATTTAACATAACCATTGTTTATTGACAGTCGCAGCTTGTCCCCTAAGAAAACAAAGTGCGTGTGCTGTGTACACAAACTAAGACTTGATATTTGCTGATGCAGTCAAGGAAAACCTTCCTCTTTTTCTCTCCCGTAGTAATCTGTAGAGAAGGAGCTGTGGTGTCTCTGCCACCCACAGGCTTTTCCAAATGTTTGGTGTTAACAGCTCACTGACTCAGCAGACTGATGATCACGTGTGTTTTGCATGTGTATGTTTGAGAAATCACCCACCTGGTAGCGTGGTGGCGGGGTTGAAGCCAGTGGTGGCAGGATTCAGTGGAGTGAGAGGGCTGAGGGCGGGACTGGTGGAGGAGGGGAGCAGAGGGACTGTGGGCAAACCTGGAATAATACACAATGATTATGAGAGCATGGCACAGCTGTTCCAAATCACAAATATCCCTGTCATATAACGAGCTTAAAGGGAAAATCCACCACCTTTTTATGTGGATATCAAATCAGTGTTGATGATAAACATGGTCGATTTCTTATTGTGTGCTATATTAACAGGGAAAGCCTGGTTTCAGTTGCAAAATCAGTTGTTCTTCCTGCATCCAACTTGACGTGACAGTGAGTAGTTTGAGGCAGGAAGAAGTACCGGCTGGATTTTAACCTCCACAGAACTTCTTTGCTCTCTTAGCTTGTATTGCAAATTAGCTACATCTCAAATGATGAAAATGGCACCCCAAAATACGAGTGCAGAAGATCTTATGGATGAGGATACATTTTTCAGTGTTTCGTCTGACTCGGATATTCAGCCGAAGAAATGCAGCAGAGAGAGACCAAGGCTACAGCTGCTGTGTGAGAGGATTCGGCCTGTGGGGACCCTCCAGAACCTGAGCTACAGAGAGCAAACACAGACTGGTGGCGTCTTTGCTCAAGTTGCCCTTGGATGCCAACAGAAGCTGAATCATTCTGCTGCAATGAATTTCAGCGTGGGCAGTTTTTGTTGGATGCTGTCGCTGATGACAACCCGAAGAGCCTGTGTGTGCGTGACTATGCATGAAAGTTGAAAGCTTGCTACGATTTGCAAATTCAGCCAATCCTCCTGAATTCTGCACAACCTTACAATTGTGTCCAGTCACCACAACTTCACCACAAATTTAACTATTAAAAACAGGAAAACTGCATCTCACTGTTTAGTTCCGTCCAGTGTATTAATGTGCTCAGCCCTTCCTTGCCCTGCTCTCTCTCTGTGTTTATCATGAAACAACTACTGCAGGAGAATGGGCTTCACACACACACAGTGACAGAGCTAACTGTTAGCACCACATGGCTAATGTTACCCATCGGATGTTAACGGGTAAAGAGACAGAGTCTAGCCGTTTCTGTGTCGTTGTGGGTTCACTATATTTACCATCAACACTGACTGGACATCCACATAAAAAGTGGTGAATTATCCCTTTAATGTGTTGGAATAATTGGATGTGTGTGAAAGAAAGAGAAGAAGAGAAATACCTGTCTGCAGCTCACTGGGCACGGTGAGCGGTGCTGTGCCGATCGACAGGCCTGACAGTGAATCTTCAAGGCCAGTAGGGACTGCAGGTGCGGTAGGAGGAGGGGTCACTGCTGACAGCTGGACCTGAAGGGGTTAAAGAGAAAACACGGAGGTGGTAGAGAAAAGGATGCTGCCGTCAAACAGATAAGGTCACGTTCATCCAAACGTGCAATCAACTGTAATGAGCAACATTGCTCTCTGTCCCTCCGCCTGCTCTGCTGCATACATAACGAGGCAAAGTGCATTTATGGAGTGTGAACTAAATCTGAGGATACAAGACACACAACTTCACGATCTTTTCAATGTCACAAACACACACTGAATACTGATCAGTCAAGTTCGGGCTGATGTGATAAAGCACAAGCAAATGGTGAAGTCCTAGTTAATACATTAATATTTAAGCCCTTTGCTTTTAGCATGTTTGCAATCTGAGCTATAGTGTGTGTGTGTGTGTGTGTGTGTGTGTGTGTGTGTGTGTGTGTGTGTGTGTCCTGACCTCAGTGAATCCATCCTTCAGCGGACTGACGGGCTCACTGGGAGAGTTTCCAGGGAAGCTGATCTTCTTCCCCTCCTCGAAAGGCCTAGTGGGGATCCTGTGGAGGTATCCATAGCCAATCCCACATCCAAGGCTGAAAAGGGGAAAACAAAAGTTAAAAATCAAAAAAAAAAAAACCACTTGAGAAAAACCTGGTTCCAGTCTGCTGAATAACCTGTCAGGGTCAGCCCTCACATCCCTCATGAACTTTTTTACCATCCTCATGTCTCTTAACCATCAGAGCATGCCCTTCCATGACTGGGTTAGGGTTGTTAACTTTTTGCACTAGCCAGTCTCTTTTTTGGAATTGTTGCAGCCTGAAATGTCTGATTTCACAGCAACTTTTCTGAAAAATCGCAATGCATGTTGCAATGATTTAAGACATGTTTTTGCAATGAAGTTGTGGGAGCAAGTGAAAATTGCAAACACATTTATGTGATTATTTGTCTTGTCAGTTGTCGATGCATTTCAGCCATTTTCTGGTTGTGTTTTGTGGTAGTAAAGTGTTTGTCAATCGAGGCTGCTTGTGTTCCTCCGCAACTTTGCACGTGTTGCAAAACATTTAACCTCTGCTTTCGTGCAGAACATCAGAATTGCCTTGCACAGTCCTTTATTAGTAATATTTATTGGTAAATGTGAGACGTTTGTGTCACACACGTCTGCATCTTCACAACCAGAAACAAGGAAGTGAGTTTGGTGGCATTCTGTAGGGGGCTGCTATGATTGGTGAAACTCACAGGGAACTACAATGACTGGTCAGGTGAGATGTATATTTCTTTTAAAGTGAACTGAACTCTCAAAAAATCTACAAACTTAGTTTTAAACCCATACGTCTAACAAGGAAGAGTAACAAGTGTGTAACTGTGTTAAAGTCCGTCTTACCTGCCCTCTCCTCCCCAGGCACTGTTGGGCGTGATGATCACTTCTCTGCAGTTATCTGTGTCTGTGTTGTACACGTAGAGCTTCAGGCCTTTCCCCTCGTGGCTCTCTATCAGAGAGAAGAGGTCCTCTGACTGCAGATAAAGTCGGGGAAGGTGGATAAAATTAGGCAACACACAATCACTATCATTATCAGGTGGAGAATGTGCAGGACTGACAGTTGCAAGGACCTTAAGTGCTGATAAACTACCTCGTTCATAACAGTGTCGGCTCCAATGATGTAGTCCGTGTGCGGCCGCAAGCCAGCAAGGGCTGCTGGGGAGTTAGGCTCCACTTCCTGTTAAAGAGAGAAAGGAAAGAATAAGTTAGCAAACATTGTTGCGCAGACAAATAAATAAACAGAGACTAACCTTCAAGGCAACATACCAGCACATGCCAAACATTCTCATTGGCTCCTTCAAAGCTGCAGAAACGAATGGAGACGCCGAGCAAGCCCTGCCCCCCCCACAGGTTGCTCGGGGTGACAGTAGACTCCCTCAGCTCCAGGGTCTTTGAGGAATAAACCAGCATCTTAACTGGTTTTTCCACACTGGCTTTCAGCAAGTCTTTCAAGGTGTCATTGTCCTTGTTCTGTAGAAAAGAGGAGGAAGGAGAACGGAGGGGCAACCATGAAACATGCAGTCCTTTATGACTTGTATTTGCTCCTATTAGAGACACCTGCTGGCTTTCCTTACCAGTCTGGTGTTGTTGATGGAGACGATAAAGTCAAAGAAAGGCTCCAGTCCCGCTCGGTGTCCGGGCGAGTTCTCCTGAACCTGCGCAAAAATAACAGAAAAACATGAACTGCTGCTGGACGGCACAGTCATCATCTTTCTGAGCTCAGCTGCCTCTTCCATCGGTAGAGAGTGACCTCTGGTGGTGCGTACCATGCACTACAACACATCACTTCAATACAGCACCTCTGTATCAGTTTATCAGCGAGAAGAGCGTCTGTATTTTCAACAGTGTTGAAATTCCTACCTTCAGGATTTCTAAATACTCTAGTGTACCATAATACTTTGATGCCACCCAAGCCTACTTGAGCGGTACTTGCCTACAGCATAAACGGCTGGACCTGAGCTAACCAACATACAAGAGATCTGGGCCTTCAATGGCGCCCAAATAAGCAACATTTAAAGAAAAACATGTGAGATTGTGATTTGGTTTGGGTCATGTAGTAACTTCAAATGTTATTTACCATACATGCAGCCAAATCAGTTGTAATTAGATTGCTTGAACAAGTATTATTCTGTGACCTGAATTAGGAATTTCATCTGCACTGGCACTATAAATGTTTTCATCATTTGGAGTGTGAGAAAATATTGAGACACTTGATTTATTCTACTGATGTAGATGATTCCTTTGCTCAGATTGCACAGAAAGTGGTGCTATAATGTTGGAAGTTACAAGAACTGTGATAATTGCAAACACACTTCCCAATGTTCTGATTATGTTCTTTATACTAGGACAGTTTCATACAAGTAGACTGAAAAAAAAAATCAACATCAACATCTTTACTGTATCATAATATGTCTCAACATAGAGTCATAGCCCCTGTTACACCTGATTATTGCCAATACACAGCTCTATTCATCATACTTCATCACAAAATTAGTTTGGACAGGGAGGCACATTAGTAAGCATGGTGCCCCCATAGTATTTAGGCAGCAGGGTCAGACATTTTGACTATTTCCTGATATACTCATATATTTGATACAACACATTTGAAAGCTGTCATAGGACAACTTTAAGTGTATGGCTCTGGATGTAGAGCACAATAACCTCATCTGACACTATTAACGTTAGATCAACATCTTTTTCATATAGTTGATGCTTTGCTGTCACAAAATCTGATGAGTCACTAATTTCTGTACACAGCTATTAACATTTGTGACTCTATCCAAATACTTGGACCCACCCCTGCTTGGGTATCTTGCTACTACAGCCTAAAGTTTCTCACAATTCAAGTGCGGATACTTGAAATAGGATGACTGCCATTAACTGCCCAGTGTTATCTTGCTACGAGAGCCGTCTTAGTCCAAAATTTGCATGACAAAGGAGAAAAAGCACTGGGCACAGAGACATGTCCGAAAACGGATGCACTAACAAAACCAGCTTGGCAGCTGTCATTCAGGGCAGCTCCGTAGCTTTGGCTAGCTCCAGCAGTGGAGTTAGCTTCTGGTTAGCATTTTAACAAGCTAACAGACAGAAATTAACTGAAAATACAACGACAAACGATATGTGACTCTGACACGACTCAAACAAACACTACGTTTCCCTGACACTGTGCTGGTGTTTCCCAGACGGAGGCCCCAGCAGTCATCCCCGGCCTCTCGTCAACACAGAGAGCCGGGAGTCCTCTGTCTCTGACCCGATGCTAAGCTAACAGCTAACGGCTAACAGCAGGCTGTAGAGGCTAAAAACTCACCCGGAGGACGTGGTAGCCCTCGGAGCCTCCTCCCGGTATCTCCACACTCTGCGCACCTCCCATGGTTTCGCTCCGTTAAGGCTTTTAAGGTTTCAATGGCAGCGTTTCGCCCGGCAGAGGTGAGATACCTGAACACTTCCACTCACCGGGTACACGTCGCCAAATGGTTAGCGGCGTAATGCGCATGCGCCGTTACGTGGCAGGAAATAACGCTTTTTCAAAATTTTCAATTAAATTTTTTTTTAATTTAACAAATTGTCATGTACAAACAATTCAATTCCTTCATTATATTAGTTTTTATTCATTTTTCTAAAGAGCTAATCGGTAAAGGAATGTTACTAAATAGCCCTACATTTAAAGACGTACTGTTCTTAAATACGATGTTGAGGTACTTCTACTTTACTTGAGTATTTTCATTTTAAGCCACTTTATAGCTACTTGTACTCCATTACATTTAGGTGGCAAATATTGTACCTTTTAATCCCTCTATATTTATTTTACAATTTATGTTACTTTGCAGACTCAGATTATTGTAACGAACAAACTAATAAAATATGATATGATTTTAATAGATTAAGCAACCTGACAGTATGCTACGTTTGTTAAAATTCCACCTTTACAGGCTACAACATTGGTGACGCTTATAGACTATATATTACATGTAACTAGTTACATGTAATTAAATTACAAAATAAATGTCATTGTAATCAATAACTATTATTCTAAATATCAGAATCAGAAATACTTTATTGATCCCTGAGGGGATATTGTGATTAATTACAGTCGCTCTGGTGTAAAAAATAGAGAATTATAAGAAGTAAGAATAAGACTATGATATAGAAGTATATAAATATAAAGCAATACAATAAAATATAACCAAAAATGTGCATTATGCTACAATGTTTAATACTGGTACTTGAGATATTAGAAATAAAAATACAAATCATCACTGTGATGAGACTGTAAGTGTGTAAAAACATACATATATTTGCACTATGCTACATTACACTGTATTACACTTAGAAATATAACACAAGTATTATGCTATAGCTAATATATATCAGTAGAATAAAAACAAAAGAATGAACATAAGAAATATGCATTGTATGTTGAATAAATATATACATTCAAGAGGTGTTGGTAAGAATAAAGTTGTATACTGAAGAACACTGCACAGTTGAATAATTGTACTGTGTATTGTGTATTGCGTATATATGTAATTAAATTACAGGTACTAATCAAAATGTTGGTGATTACAAAGTGTTAAATCCAAATACATTATTTTCTGTAAAAAGATTAGAAGTAGATTATAACATTCAGCCTGTTGCTTTGCATCTTATCATCGTGCAGGAGTGACTCCTTTTGGCATACCCTGTTTCCAGACAATTTTCAGGTTTATTGCCAAATTTAAAATATTTTTTAGAAAAGTAAACAAAAAGTAATCAAATGCAATATGTTACATTACTTTGATGAGGTAATTTAAAGTGTTATAGTACTTATTACATTTTTAGCTAGTGATCTGTAACCTGTCACAACACAGAATATAAAATATGAATATGAAAATATGAATATATGCTATATGACTCTGAAATGGGCCATTCTGCATATTGATAGCCTACTTTTACTTTTGGCAATTCAATTACATTTGATAATTATACCTACTGTACAGGCACTGAATCAGAGTGTTTCAGACAAAGAGTGAATAAAGTACGATTAGGTAGACAGTATAAGAAATAATGTTTTTTGAACATTAACCCTTTGAAACCTGGAGTGACATCACTTTTCTTATTCTGCTTTCAGACACCTTTTGCAAGTATTTAAACCTTTGAACCCTGAGCAAACTGGTATGATTTCTTTTTTTAAAGATATTTTTTTGGGCATTTTTTTGCCTTTAATGGACAGGACAGTTAAGTTTGAAAGGGGAAGAGAGAGAGGGAGAGACATGCAGCAAAGGGCCACAGGCTGGACTCAAACCCGGGCCGCTGCGGCAACAGCCTTGTACATGGGGCGCCTGCTCTACCACTAAGCCACCGACGCCCCAACTGGTATGATTTCTTTCAAAAATTTGGTAAAAAGGGCAATGAGCAACTTGATATGAAATGTCCCACAAATTGCAAAAAAAAAACTTAATTGATTTAGAAAATTATTGAAAACAAAACATAGGGAAAAAGGGGGGAAAAGCCAGAGAAAAACTATATTTAGATATTTAGAATTATTATTACATTTTAAAATTATGTTACAGAATTATAATTAATTAATTAACTTGTTTATTATTATTATTATTATTATTATTATTATTATTATTATTATCATCATCATCATCATCATATTATTATTATTATTATTATTTACTCATTTCCTTGATTAATTTTGTTTTTGTTTTTACTAATTTCTTGCTAGTTTTTTGGGTCATTTCTTCTTTCGTTGCTCATCGCCTTCTTCCTATCTTTAAAAGAAAGCAGGCCAATTTGCTCAGATTTCAAAGGGTTAACAGATTCCAGTAGAAAAACTGAACAGAAGTATGAACCTGAAAACAAACTGTTACTTGTTACAGATTATTTTTACACTGTGGTATTGCTGCTTTTACTTACCGGTGTGTAAAAAAGTAATCTGAGTACTTATTTCACCACTGGAGGTCATTAATAGTAAAGTGCATTAATATCAAAGTTAACACAGAGCGCAGAAACCAACATCTATCAAACACAGGGGTTATATTCCCTCTTTATTTACGACAGCTTCTGAATATTTTGTTTGAATCATGTAGTCATCTTGACAGAATTATTGTGAACACACTCCAGTTTGCCTATCACTGTTCACCCAAATTAAACCACTATAATTTAAACATTAATGTCACAGATGAGAACAGACAAACCTGCTGGCTATCACTTATATTCACTTTATCTAGTAACACAGTTTTGGTCTGTACTTTGTGTGCCAGAGCTGAAGTTGTTGAAATTAGCTTTGTATGTTCTTTGAAGTTATCTGCCTTCATTTAACACTGACTGCCTTTAATTTAGCTCCCCTACCAACGCTTTTATTAAGTGCACTGTACCAGCTTTCATGCTCTGTTGGTTCGGCAGCACTACTGTCTCTTATAAAAACCTGCTAATTAAAACTGTAAAAATCACCACTAACATTTTAGGTGTTAAACAAAGTGGCTTTAATGAAAACTACAAAACCTGTGCCCTTTTTCTTTCAACTTAAAACCTCTGCAGTTACAACAAAAGGAGGACAAGGATTCTATTTACAGTGTGTGCTCACATGCATCACATTTTACAGTACACACATAAACCAACTAATCTGTTTGGATAGTGTAACTATCTCTCAGGCCATATCCATCTGTATCACGTATAAGGTGTAACATTACTGAAGTAAATCTAATCCCTTGTCACCATTTGTTTGCACACACACGCACCCAAATTTCAAGGTTAAAGTTCTTGATAGTCAAGTGCAAAACAATTACAGAAGCAGTCGCTGGCAAAAGCAAAATAAGAATCTAAGACATAAAGTCTCAAGGATGTCAAGGTGCAGCCAGGGAGAGGAAGGGGTCCAGTTTGGGGACCTCAGAATTGCATCTCTACTTTTTGCAGATGATGTGGTTCTGTTGGCTTCATCACACCGTTTCCTCCAGCATGCACTGGGGCAGTTTGTAGCCGAGTGTGAAGCAGTCAGGATGAGAGTCAGCATTTCCAAATCTGAGGCCATGGTTCTCTGCCGGAAATCGGTGGATTGCCCCCGCCAATGGTGGACTGGGAAAGAGTTACTGCTCCAAGTGGAGGAGTAGCTTGGGGTCTTGTTCACAAGTGAGGATTAAATGGAGCGTGAGATGGATCGGCAGGTTAGTGCGGTGTCTGTAGTGATGCGGGCGCTGCGCTGGACTGTTGTGGTGAAGAGGGAGCTGAGCCAGAAGGCAAAGCTTTTGATTTACTGGTCGATCTACGTCCCAACCCTCACCTATGGTCATGAGCTCTGGGTAATGGCTGAAAGAATGAGATCGGGGATACAAGAGGCTGAAATGAATTTCCTCCGTGGGGTGGCTGGGCTCAGGCTTAGAGATAGGGTAAGGAGCTCGGGCATCCAGAGGGAGCTCGGAGTAGAGCCGCTGCTTCTTTGTTTCGAAAGGGGTCAGTTGAGGTGGTTCAGGCATCTGATCAGGATTCCTCCTGGGCGCCTCCTGTTAGAGGTCTTTCAGGCACATCCCACAGGTAGGAGGCCCTGGGGTAGACCCAGAACATGCTGGAGGGATTACATATCTCATCTGGCCTGGGAACACCTTGGGGTCCCCCAGGAGGAGCTGGAAAGCGTTGCTGGGGAGAGGGACGTCTGGAATACTTTGCTCGGCCTGCTGCCTCCTCAACCTGGCTACAGATAAGCGGTTGAAAATGGATTGATGGACATAAAGTAGTGACATAAAGTTAAAATATAGGGGCTAAAATATAAGCATGCATTTCATTAAAACCCACATGCCCTACATATACAGTGCATACGTACCTCTATACAAAATAGATGAACAAAACAATAGTTATGTGGATTCAATGTTTAATGCAAAACTAAAGCTGACTTATAAACATAATAATCTTACACTAAATGTGGGCTCCTGGAGATTTAACAGTGTTTGTTGATGTAACATCTGGTTAGTTTATTTATCTAGACTATTCAGTCGTTTGCAGCTCCTCTGAACAGCGTGGTCATCCTTTACCCTGCAGCTACTTTTTTTGTTGTTGTGTTGAATTGTATAATACAGGCTTTTCATTACCTCGGCCCATGTGGGGCACGAGGTCACGCTTTTGAAAATCCCAGCTGATCTTTCCCACGACGAAAGCTTGTGTGTCACAGTTTCAATATACAGTTACTATACACCGTTGCCTTACTGCAGTATTGTGCCCAGAACCAGTTCTTACAGCTCACAGCCCTGCAGTTGATTTACGAGAGCTGTAATGATGCTCTCTCCTTTTACACCAGCAGCTCTTGGATGAGCACCAAAATATCCTTGTTGGATTTGTAATTTTGACATTGCTTGTTTCTGTAATGTGACACTGATATCATCAAGTTTTTCTTAGATGTAACACATACAGTAGCTTTTAGGCCTTTTAGATCACTTTTAGAGAAACCTTTAAAACTTTGCCGCTATTTCTACCAGAATGTTTTGTCCTCTATCTCCTGTTACAGTTTTTCCTCATTTGCTTGAACACATCTGTCCACTCTGAATTACATTTTCCAAACAGTTTACACACAGGTCTAAACTTAAGGTAGACACAATGGCATGCGACAAGAGCAAATCAACTCTTGGTCAAGGTATTATAACAGAATACAAAATACAGGTATCAATATGAACCAGTTTAACCTCTATCTGTGCTATATGGCGAGCCATTTGTTGATACTTTAAAGAAAGAAAAACATTTTCTGACAAAGTTTTCTTTCTTAATTTCATTCTTATGTGCAGGTCTTTCTGTGTATATTAAGGGTAACTGACATGTAAGACCTACAGTGAACACCTAGACTAGATAAATTCAGACATTCATCATGGTACAGCTTTTGCACTGCCTTCTGTCTTCACCAAAGAACCAATGAAAAACATCAACCAAACTCAGAAATACTTTTTTTGGATCAGTTTTTTCATATCGTTCTTTTATGCTGGGCTGCAGCACTCAGGGCCACACAGTGGTGCAGTGGTTAGCATTGTCACCTCACAGCAAGAGGATTCCAGGTTTGAACCCAGGGTGGGGAGTTCGAAACTTGGGGATTGGGGAGCCCTTCCATGTGGAGTTTGCATGTTCTCCCAGTGTCAGTGTGGGTTTTCTCCAGCTTCCTCCCACAGTCCAAAATGGTTGTCTGTCTCTATGTGTCAGCCCTGTGATAGTGTGGTGACCTGTCCAGGGTGTACCCTGCCTCTCACCCAGTGGCAGCTTGGATAGGCTCCAGTGTCAGTGTCACTCACAATGGAGTACTTGAATAGAACAGAGCCATCGTTAGTGTTATTAGTAACACTTGTGTTCTTGCTACTATTACATATCAAAATGTTTGCTGTGAGAAAGGCCTTTTGAGTGCAGACAGGGAGTCGCCACCAGAGGGCAGTGTCAGTACATCACATCCTCACTGCTGCTCTCACTGTAGATCTTGAGCCGAGCTCCACAGCCAGTCCTTTATCTGATATTTGTGTGCCCTCAATGTGAGGGTTACGAAACCAATGCGCCTGTTTGAGTATGTAATTCTGGCTTAGTGAGGCTGAATCACGTCATAGACTCATAAGTGAAACAAGGAAAGGGGAGAAGAGAGATGTAGGGAATTTAAAGGTCCAGTGTGTAGGATTTAAGGGGATATATTGGCAGAAATTGAATATGGTAAGTATGTTTTCTTTAGTGTATAGCCTGAAAATAAGAATTGTTGTGTTTTCATTACCTCACTCTAAAAACTAATCCACTGATTCAACTTAAAAATGATTAAGGTAACAATATGCATGCATCTTCTTCTGCATCTTCTTCTTCTTCTTCTTCTTCTTTATAATCTGACAAACTCAATTCGTTTAGTGCAACCAATGTGATTTGCTTTGACCTTGAAAAACCTAATTGAGTTGAATCAACTTAATATTTATCCAAAAGTTGTGTTGATATTTAGTGGTCAAATTATTTCATTTAAGATATTCTAACAGTCAAACATGTGCTTGATTTTGACAAACTTCTTAAAATAAGCTGTCAACTGACTAAAATGTGTTAATGAAACAAACTTAATTTTTTTTCTGAAAAATGATTTAAAGTGTTATCAACTGAATCCATGAATCATTTTTTTTAGAGTGTAGGGAGCAGGTCCTCATTTACAGAGATCATGTTGCACCTCCATGTTTCTACAGTAGCCCAGAGCAGACAAACCAAACACTGGCTCCAGATAGGGTAATTTGTGCTTTTGCGAAACACGTTTTCATGTTTTTGCACTGGCTGCTGTAGTTAGCAGCCCCTCCTTGACAAACAGTGGTGGAAAAACATGAATTTTTACTGGGTTACATCACTGAATTT
The DNA here is from genome assembly GCF_006386435.1 of Epinephelus moara. Taxonomy (NCBI): domain Eukaryota; kingdom Metazoa; phylum Chordata; class Actinopteri; order Perciformes; family Serranidae; genus Epinephelus; species Epinephelus moara. The sequence continues at coordinate 19,638,542 of NC_065526.1, forward strand.
GTTGGTTTGGAGAGGAAGAGACCTCTGCAGATAGTTTAAATGTCTGTCTCTTAAGTCCACGTCCCAAACAGGGTAGGAGAAACGCTGTAAAATTAAATAGCTTTATTCAGTGTTTTCACTGGTTTTAATCACCTGGCTCTGAACCCCTTGAACAATGAACACTGAAGGAATTTGAAGTGGGTGATGTTTCAGCTGGTTGTAATCTGCGATCCTCACCACTAGGTGCCACTAAATCCCCCTAAATCTTACACACTGCTCCTTGAAGAAAAAGAAAAAAGCAAGAGGGGAGCAAATACGAGGAAAGAAAAGAGTAAAGGAGAAGAGGAGGGTTTCAGAAGAGCCAATCCAACGCTCAGCTGGGGGCTGAATAAAATCTCCTCAGGATGATTAGACAGAAAGGCAATAATGTGTGTGTGTGTGTGTGTGTGTGTGTGTGTAGCTACTGATACAGACACTTCAAAGGCAAAGTGTGAAACCTTAATGTACAGACAAAAAAAAGAATGAGAGCAGTTTGTGGAGCTGCCGAGAAAAATGTGTGTGTGTGTGTGTGTGTGTGTGTGTGTGTGTGTGTGTGTGTGTGTGTGTGTGTGAATAATTCAGACTCGCTGTTCCCTTTAATAGACTTTATTAAAGATCTTTATAGAGATGTTGTGATTCTGTTAAAGTGCCTCCTGGGAAACGTTCCCTCACAGCTGGCTTAGTCAAAAAACCAGATTGGTCACATACAGGAGTCATACAGCACATAGATTACCTTAAATATGATTTATGCAATTGTGCCATTCACATATGGTCCCTAGATACCATAAATACTTTGTTTACATAAGTCTTATATATATATATTACTGCCATAGTACACATCCATTTACAATGGAAGAAAGAAAGGTGAACATTGTGCAAAGACACAAACGGGAACTCTTTATACAAGATATTCCACTGAGTTCCCATTACATTGAGAATATGTATTACAATTAATATATAATATATTACAGTAAATGCATTAGGATTCAGACAGACACAACAATACTTTCTTCCCAGTCTCTAGAGGACAGTACATTCTCACATCCTTGTGCTATTCTTAAAATAAAAGACCGGCCAGAGGATTATATAGACTTAATTCTTAATCTCATCAGGAGGCCAGCAAGTCGTCTCAAAACATTCGGTCAAAAAGACTCACAATCACAGAAAGGAACACACCATAGAAATTGCATCGCAGTCGAGGGTCAATAGGTAACATTTTACAAACACCTATAATCTATAAGAAGTTCTATATGAAGGACGATGGATTGCTCTGTTCCCGATTCACTTTCTTTGGCTGACAGAAATCACCAACACGTTCCCACTGCCAACTCGTAAAATACTGCCTCTTTAACAGTGGACGCACATGTTAAAATATGATGCGCTAGGTGTCTTTCTGCATCTGTTTTGGATGTTCTGGGACAGTGTGTCAGTTTACGCTTGTTACATGTAAGTTTATTCTGAAAAAGACAAACAGAAACTGTACATTTCCCGTGAAAATGAAAGTGTATTTTTGAGAAGATAGATTGTGACGTTGGTAAAATACTTTGTTTTTAGGTTAATTTTCCTGACATTTAGGCAAGAAGAGCATGTCAAAATTCAAACGGGAACCATACAGCAGGCTCCCGGGTGAAAGTCCAGAGTTTGTTGGCATTACAAACCACTGCTGACTTGTGTGTATCATACCACCCAGAGGGTGCCTCTCTGTGTGAGTCCAATATCCACTGATAAAGCGCCAATATTTGATGACTTGGGTTGTTGCCTGCTGCCTCTACAGACTCATTTATACCACCTTTACGTACGAAAATAGATACGTTCATTTTAAATGTTGTCACGTATGATGGCATAGATACAGCCAATAGGTGGCACTAGAGGGCGGAGTCATAAATAGCAGTTGTTGACACAACAATGGGGAGGAGGTCAGAATATTGTGCCTTTAAACGGAGGCAGCTCTGGTCTGTGCAGCCATTATATACATCCCAACATGTGGAAGGAGTGTGTGTCGGTCACTGACGCCGAAATCATGACAAAGGGGTGGTATTTGAAGACTTGGGTTTTTGCCTGCTGCCTCAAAACGCTCATTTATACTACCATTAAGCATGAGACTACATACATCTGTTTCAAATGCTGTAAACGTCACTGCCGTCATACCTTCATGCTTCCTTTATGATGGCATTGATACAGCCAATAGGTGGCACTAGAGGGCGGAGTCAAAAAATAGTTGTTCACACAACAACAAACATGGCGTCAGTGGAGGAGGTCAGAATATTGTACCTTTAAACGGAGGCAGCGTTGTAGATGGCGGTGGTCTGTGCGGCCATTATATACATCCTGACATGTGGATGGAGAGTTCCTTTCAATATTTTCTGATGTTAATATATATTACTGATTCGCTCCGTTCCTCCATTATTTGAATTTCCTTCGTAGTCTCCTTCGATCACCTTAACTGTGGTGGTACTGCTCTGTTTCGTCTGTTTCTGTGAGCTTTCAGAAAACGTGCACAAATATGGACAAAATGAATGCAGAGTACGTCCGTCTCTGTATCTATCTATCTGCCGCCAAAGGTGCCAGTGTGTGACGGTTTCTGACGCCAAAATCACTGACAAAGTGGCGGTATTTGGCGAGTTGGGAGTGAGAACGGGCTGAAATAACTACAAATAAACTTTACCCAAGTTCCTGTGATTTCATTTACAAATGTATTACCATGTAATACACATAAAGATACATTTACAATAAAATACCTGAATCTGGCAACAGTGGAAATGCAATAAATATTACTTCTTATATATATAATCAAATATTTTTAAAAACACATATCACGTGATTGCATGAAAACAGACAACGAGCCAGCGTTTTACGAGTTAAAAGTCGTCACAGACTTGAGACAGCTGCAGACATATTAAATCTTAAAGTTCTACGAGGGAAAATATTGCAGACTGTAGATCAGGTGCTGGAGTGTGTCTGAAAACTCTCAGCCTGGTACCTATGGTGTGCACGTTAGGTCATAATAAGCTTATTTTTAACACAGCTTAAAATACATGACAGGATACACACCTGCACGCACGCACGCATGCACACACACTCACACACACACTGCTTCAGGGGCACTGGTTTAGGACAAATAGGTCGGTGCACTGAGATTAAATATATGTACACAGCTGAAGCACCAATGATTCAATCGTGTGTAGCAAATGTATGATACAGCAGAATAATTTAATGATAGTTTGTTTTCTCCCTTTCAGTGTTTGACCACGCACACACACACACACACACACACACACACACACTCAGGCACACAGACATTAAAAGACAAATTACATTGGACGAGATTACACACACAGACGTTACAAGATTCCACATCACACACACACATTAGAGCGTGTTGTACCTGGAGGCTTCAGGTACGTCTATATTTTCTCTAGAGGAGGAACTATGTGGGACACTCAGAGTCTCTGTCATTGTTAGCTTCTCTTCCGTCGGAGAAACAGTCAGAGTGCTTCAGACGGAGACAGACTGGAACTTAAAACACGTCCTGTCATTATTCTGTCTGCAGCACCATGAATGTTTCACCTCATTTGCCTCAGAAATACATCAGATAGAAGACTGCAGCTTCGCCCTCTGGCCCCCAGAGCAGCGACGGCTGAGAGGTCTACAGGTCTTGACCGAGCCTCTCGATCTCATCGATGAGGAAGTCGATGTCTGACTGGGTGGCTGCCAGGTTGGAGACGACCATGCGGAAGAAGTTGACATGTTTGCCCTGAGGCTGGTAACCCACCATGGTGGTCCCGGACTCCATCATCATGGCTTTGATCTTTGGTGCCACCTGGTGGAGTTAAAAAAAAAAGACAAATTAGAGATCACAGTTTTTTTAGTGGCTAAAAAGCATCAGTTAATACTGACGCCACTTTTTTTTTAAACTACATCAGCCCAGTTGAGAGAGGGAAATGTTGGCATTGTTCTTCTCTACAAACCACGAACATGCTACATTTGCACGTGTCATACATAACTAAATGTCTAAAGTGATGTGGTATATGAGCTGACTTTGTCATCCGGAGGTGGAGGGGATAGTGGATGGTGTGAAACCTTAGCCTGTTTTCATTCCCAGGGCGTCAAATACTGCAGCTTTGTCATGAGTGTGATATCAAAGCCGAAGGCAACCTTCAGTGTCTTCATGAGCCACACCAGGCCGTGGGTCAACTAACTAGTTGACGCTGAGAGCAGCTGACGTAGTACAAAGAGTGAGAAAGTTCACATAGGGTGGGCAGGAGGGGTGGAGGACTGGTCAAAAAAAACCATACCTTTAGCCAGGAAACTGCAGGTCAGTCAGCAACACTTTAGTCGAAGAAAACTTTATCTCCATTTGCAGTATTATCATTGGCGGTATGGCTCTGTTCTGGGGCCTCTCTGCCTATGCAGAAAGCCTCTTCCACACGCCTACGTGAAAAGCCTGGTGTAGGTGGCGAGTGCACACTTCCCTGCCCTTCCACGTGCAAACAAGGAAATCCTGTGGCAGACAGAGCAAACCTCTCTGCCTTTCCTAGGCCTATGCAGAAAGCCTCTTCCACGGGCCTACGTGAAAAGCCTGGTGTAGGTGGCGAGTGCACACCTCCCTGCCCTTCCATGCGCCTACATGGAAAGCCTAAGAACTTTTTGTATAGACCCAGTTGAATATTGCCATAAAAGTGTGTAGTTATCACAAAATCCCAAGGCACACCTGGATTGGCATCACAGCACACCATTGTGCTGCGGCACACCATTTGAGAATCACTGCGCTACATAATAATGTACGAATGTAACATATCCATGGTTTGCAGAAACGTTTAATGCCAAAAATTTCCTCTGGCGATTGCGTTGCTTTTCATACGGTCTGCATTACCAACATGCATCGTGACCAAACAGTTAATCTGACATCCAAAACTCACTCAAACCACCAAGACACTTCATACATGTCTCAATATGAGCTCATTCGACCTTCACACTGGTAACAGTTGTCACTCAGCATACACCGTCACTCATAACACACTGACCTAAAAAACACTTACAACAGGGAGCATCACATAAAGGATGAACTCCTCTATCTTTAAAGATACAGCTAAAAGCTCATTTCCGCCAGCGATGCAACAGCTGATGAAGTAAAAGATAACAGTCACTGACAGGAGTCTTACCCTGTGCAGTTTTTCTCGCCGCTCCTCACCGTCAGGCATGCCTCTCAGGCTGGGCGGGATGTACCAGAAGCAAACATTGGTGTGCTGGGGCTGCGGACAGAATTAAACACAGGTCATATACACACACAAATACAGCGAGGCTAAACTCCAAGTGGACAAAGCTCGCTGAAAAAAAGAGAAAGAAAATTGTACCAGCCCACCTCTCCATCAAACACCATCTGATACCCCTCCCTGTTCTTGATCTTGTTGTACAAATACTGAGACAGCTCCAGACACTTGTCAATGTGCTGCTCAAACCCAATGGTGCCCTGAAGGGAACAAACATTAACAGAAAACAGTATGAAGACACAGCATGACTGTTTCTATGAATTGTTTAAAGAGCAATATGTTTTCATGTGTGTGTGTGACTCTGTCCATTTCACCTTGGCCTTCCACATGAGCCAGAACTTAAAGATGTCGACGTGTCGGCCACACTGGATCGCTTTGTCGCCTGTGTCGTAGGTGACGTCGTACTGTTTGTCTGGTTGGAACAGGTAGCCTGCACACATGGAGTTACAGCCTGCCAGGATCCCCTACAGACACACATAAAATACACACCGTTAAAGGTCAAGTGTGTAGGATTTAGTGGCATCTAGCAGTGAGGAGAGCTGAAACTCACGTGTGTCAAGTGTGTGAGTGAACTGGTTTACGCAAAAATGCAAATGGCCCTATCTAGTTCTGGTTGTTACTGGTTGTACTGCTTACATTTTGAAGTACCATTCCCTGCTGTAGAGAGAGTGACTAACAGACAGCTGCTTAACAGAGACAGCAAACCAGCTCGACAACATGACCAAATGTAAGTATGACGCAGAATGTATTAAACTGTGTGGACCTTGAACTAATGACTAAGGAGGAATCTGGACCCCTTGGCTGGACCAGTTGGGAACCACTGGTGTATGGTATGTGTAGATCCTTTTACAGTTTGATGACATATGTGAGGGTTGCCTGTATCAGTTAGTCTGTCTTTGTTTTCACTCAGTTGGTTATACAGAAGATTGTGTTTTCTGGGTTTTGGGGTTTCTGTTCCTGTGCTGCCTTTCCCTCCTTTGCCTGTCTACACACCTGTCCTACATCAGCCTCGTTAGTCCTTCACTGCTCCAGAGTTTTTCCCAGGCTATCAGCCTCCTGCCTGTCCTTCTGTCTAGTCACCTTTATTCCCCCTCACCTGAACTTCTCCGTCCTTTTCTCCACCTGCAATTCATCCCCTCATCAGACCAGTTTGTATTTAAGTCTTGATTTTCAGTTCAGGCTTGTTGGTTTTGTTATGTGATCTTCAGTTTGCTTTTCCCTGCTTCAACCTTAGATAAAGAGTGATCTATTTCTAGTTCCTGTTGCCCCCTGCGTTTGGGGCCACTTGCTCCACACCTCATTAATTTACTGTTGTTGTTTTTTTTTGCATGTTTTAAATGATGTGGCTGTGGAAGGGTCTGTTGTGTTACTTCATTTCCTAAAACAATTCTTAACAATTAGGTACAATGCACAAATAAAACCTTCAAAATACAAAGTTTAAAAGAGTGTTGGCGTTTCCTGTACCTTCTCTCTGACCAGGATTGCAGAGCACTGCAGAGGCACGCCCATCATCTTGTGAGGGTTCCATGTGACAGAGTTGGCCCTGCAAAGTTTAATATGCATCTTAATGTACTGAGGTAGTTTCCCTGAACATTGTCTTTAAATGACACCACAGAGCGACCCACCAGTTCCCATGTACTCACCTCTCGACTCCATTGAGCTTATGACGGTGCTTCCTGGACATCAGCAGTCCACCACCCCACGCTCCCTGAGGAGACAGCACTTTTACACAAGGGTACGCAGGCAAAGACACAGTATCACTACTATCACTACCAAAACACTGCAGCAGCTGCTCCAGTGTCGAGTACTCACATCAACATGGAGCCACAGGTTGTACTTCTCACAGATGTCGGCGATCTCATTGATGGGGTCAAATGCACCGTACACTGTCGAACCAGCTGTGGCGTTCACAAACAGCGGCACATAACCCTGCAGAATAAACAAACAGAGATAAAAGTGTTGGTTAGACTGATGAAGAAACAAACTAGAATTACCATGCCTCCGCCAGCCAGTCAAAAGTTACAGTTTACACCCATGTCTGTCCAGACTTGTACGTAGCCATGACAGTAGACAACACTTCAAAAATGGATGTCGCTACAAAGAAGCTACAAATTCGAAAACACAGATGCTTCGTACACATCTTCAACCCGACAGCACAGAAGATCTGTACAATCAGCACAGTTTCAAGATTAGCGTCACCAATTCAGTATCTGACCAAACGACTTCCCTTCTGTTCCTGAGATATGATGTTGAGTAATGGCCAGAAAAGTGTTTTATGCAAAACATTATGATGTCACAGTGAAGCTGACCTTTGACCACAAAAAAGAGTCCAAGTGGACGTTCGTACCAAATTTGAAGGAATTCTTTTAAGGTGTTCTTGAGATATTGCATTCACAGGAATGAGATGGACGTACTTCCTGACCAGGATTGTTAAAATTTTGTATTTTTCATTATTTTTTATGTTTTATTTCATTTTTAATTTTTGTTTTCAATTCAGTTTAGTTTTCAATTAGCTAGTTTTTAGTCATCAGTGGCAAGATTTTACATTTAGATTGGTATTACAATACAAACACAACTCTTGACTCATAGTTATGTACATATCCCAGTCTCAATAATGCATCATTGCCTCCTAATGCAGGCAGTCTAGAGGTGTCAGACACTTAAATGTAATGCTTTTTAACACATTTTCAAAATATGTATCAGCCAATTTAAGACAGATTTTTTTGACAAAACATCTTTTTATCTCATTTAAACACTGCAGCTAAGTATATAGGTAAGTAGCATACATGTAGTCCCGTCCCGAGGTACGTTTTTTTGTGGGAATATTATTATTAGGGCGAGTTAATCCACATTTTGCCAACAAGTTAATGACAGCATACGGTAAAAGACATTATTAGTTCAGTGGTAGGTTTGAAGTTTTGTAGCATCACAAACTTTAGACCTCGAGATTTAGACCTCGCAAATTCAAATTTAAGACTTTTTAATGACTTTTAAGACCTAATATGTTAAAAATTTGAGATATTTCACGACTTCAAGGACCCGTAGACACCCTGTCATGTTTGTTAATAAGAAACCTAAAAACATTTACTGTATATTTTTATCTTTATTTCTAATTCAGTTAACTAAACTGTTTTTCACACCCAGTTTTAGTTTTTCGTTTAGTTTTTGTGAACTATAATAACCCTGGTCTGGATGTACGGACGTAAGGAATCCCAGACCTAAAAACATAATGCCTCCGACTACAGCTGTAGCCGGCACAAAGGCAGAACAAACAAACAAACAAACTGAAAGAAAGACAACAGAACGATGACACTGACCTTCTGTTTAGCATCGATGATCTTGGCCTCCAGATCTGCAGGAATGACTCTCCCCCTGAAAACATTATCATCACATACATGTCACACAAGTAGAATATTTTTGTGACAGTGCTCACGTACACTATTGCACATATTTACTGTGTTAACTGAGGCATTAAATGTCCAAAATGAGCTCCCCACCTCTCATCTGTGCTCAGCAGGATCACATTCTCAGTACCAAAGCCCAGGGCAGCTCCAGCCTTCTTTATGGAGTAGTGGCTCTGTAGGGACACACATTAGCTTTAATAATTCATCTTTCATTGAAATGAAGTGGAGATTTTGTGAGGTAATTGCTACCAGAGCTTTGGCTTGTTTTCTGTCATGTTGTCGGCCGTTCAGTTCTTTATAGACAAAAGCAGATGTGATAAAAGCAAAAAGAATCCATAAAACTGGCTGTCGCCTTGATTCAAATAGACCTACTGATTATCACCGGACTTCCTCAATGGCCTCAATCTAGAGCCAATGAAGCGTAGCGCCTGCTTTATTACAACACCTAAAATGGTGTGTGTGTGTGTGTGTGTGTGTGTTCACGGTCACGTACGTGTTCAGATGTGAAGAGGACAAGGCGGGGAGCAGCAGACATGCCCTTGGTCTTGACCTCGGGGAAATACTTGTAACGTGCGATCATCACACTGTACATGTTGGAGATGGCACCCCCTGTTGAGAAGAGACACACACACATCAGCACCTTGGACAGCAGCATTCACACACCCATATACTGTAGTGCATACTGGAAATTAGACTTTTTGTTGATAAGAAAATGAATTTTTTCCCCTTCCAATACAAAATAACGCACACTGAATATGTATATGAATTATTATTTATGGACTGACCTGGTGAAAAGAGTCCATCTCCCTCTCCGTTGGGCCAACCAATCATCTCTCTCATTTTCTTCAGAGTCAGCTGCTCCATCAACACAAACACCGGAGCGATCTCATAGGTGAACCTGTCGGTCACATCACAGAAAATATGAATATAGCACGTCATTCAACATCACTGTAAGGGTCGAGAGATTAAAGGGACAGTTCACCCCAAAGTCAAATATTTTTCCTCTGTGTTGGAGACATCGGCCGTAGAGATGTCTGCCTTCTCTTCAGTATAATGGAACTAGATGGCACTCAGCTTGTGGTGCTCAAACCGCCAAAAAAACATCACATCTGAAAAACTCAACAGACATTGATGTTGAGTTTTTCAGATGTATCCAAATCCAAAACAGTTTGGACTGATAAACAGCACTACAGGTGAGAGGAAAACTATGTATTTTTGATTGTGAGGTGAACTGTCCCTTTAACAACAGCTTTGTGAGCAAGAAGAATAAAAGAAGATTCTTATGCACACACACTTGCAGATAAGAAAGCTTTAATACACACACACACACACACACACACACTGGTTTTTCATTAGCCTTACTATAATTCCATCCACAGAGCACAAACTGGAGCTTGTGCTGACTGGGCTAATTAAAAAGTGTCTGATAGGAGCCGGGCAGCAAACATTCATATTCAAAGGCTTTCTAAAATCACTCAGTAGTTTAATTAAAGCCCACAAAGCTCTGATGGCTATCTGTCAATCCTGCCAATCTCAGCAGAGAGTCTGAATGGGGCTGATTTGATGGCTGAGAGGAGGTGTGTGTGTGTATGTGTGTGTGTGTGTGTGTGTGTGTGTGAGAGAGAGAGAGAGAGAGAGAGAGAGAGAGACCGACAGGGGGAGTGTTTAAAAGAGATAACAGCCTCTTCTGACCCCAATATTCAGAAATTGAGGAAGACACTATAATTGTTAATTTCATTCTTTCATTATAAGAAAGAAAAAGACCAAAAATAATATTCACAAGAAGAATTGTTGGAGAGGTGAGAGACAGATGACAATTTTTTTTTAAAGAAATGTTAGATGCGTCTCTGACCTCCCTGTCAGCTAACAAAAAATAAAATGTTTTGTAGCTCCTCGGACAACAAAAAGCAACATCCTGGAGAAGCTAAAGAAGCTTAAAGGGATAGTTTGGTTTTTCTGAAATGGTGTTGTATGAGCTACTTATACATTGTCAATGTATTACCCAGTTTGGAGAAGCAGGCAGGTGTACTGCCTCAAAAGCTAAGCAATGTTGGGGTAAAGTCGCCATAATTGTAATATGTTTTAGATTCTTTGACCTACATGTGTGATATTTTCAGGCAAATGACGCACTGGATTCACTCCAAAGTCCTTCAAAACCAGCACTTGGTCAGTGACCTCTGGCGTCAGACATGGACAAACAAAGCCATCCTTTGACATCGGCATGATATGCGGCTGGTCATTGTTATTGTTAAACGGTGCCCAGCGGCATCAAGGGGAACCACGGCAAGATAACAATGAAAGTTAAGGTGGTGAAGGTCCGAGTAGGGCAGGTTGGAACGGTGGTGGATGGGTCCAACAATCACTGACTTTCACCCAGGAGGCTGGTGTTCACTTCCTGTATGAATGTAAAGCTAAACCCTGTTCTTTTTTCCTAAACCCAACCACTGCATGTGTTGGCAAAACGTAACCATGTGCGTTTATTATTAAAGGAAGAAACAGTGTTGCACCGATGTAGTGCTTTTATTTTGAAAGAGACTGTATGTAAACGTAAAATTTCCTGTGAAAACAAAGTGTGTTTTGAAAGAAGACAATGCATGTAACAGGCTGAAGTTGACACGGTGTCCCAGAACGTCAACAACCAATGCACCCAGGGTACCTTGCACGTTGTATGTGGACGTGGAAAGTCCTTGACAAAAATGCTGATATGTGACGAGGTTGGAGTGAGAATGTGTTGGTCTGCTATCAAACACCACTTTAAGTTTTTTGATGGAGAAAACAAGTTGTGAGGAATTAAAAATGAAGCACATGTGCGTCTTAATTGTAACAGTGTGAGTTACGGTTGTAACACAGTTAAAAAACAACGTTGTATAGCAAAGGATGTGATCAGATAATGTAAAGAAGTTAATGATATTCAACCTTGTTGACAAGTATTGATTACAACAACATAGTTAGCAAATTTGATCGATGGAAGTTATAAAAGTATTACACAACCCTCATCTGATTTAGAATATAATTGAATGACATCTGACTGAACACAGAGTGCATTCAGTTCCAGGACATTCTGTGTGTATCTGTGCACTGACCCCTGGAGGGTCCAAAACAAGTCACTGAGCTTCAGAGTCTATGCTACAGCCACACAGTCCATTTATATCTACAAGTTTAATTGACGAAAAGCAGGCATACAAGTTATGAGTTTAGCAAGTTTAGTAATAAAGCTGTGCTCGCAAGTCCAGGCAGGTAAAAATGTAACATGTTACAAATGAGCCGCTGGACGCACCTGTGCTTTGTCATTCTTTACAGACCAGAACTGGCATACATGACATGTGGAAACTATGCCGACTGATGAAGACCAGATACAGGCAGACAGCTGTGTGGATTTTAGCTCCACAATATACAAACCCAAATTTTAGATTTGAAAAATTCACCTGGATTTTAATTTGTGTAAAACTGGTTTGAAGCCATGATGACATTTACGTAGCACCTTACAACTGTAACGTGTAACATTTAAGGCTGCTCTCCCCTGCTGCTGTGGACGGGGGCAGCAGCAAAATGTATTTTAGCCATCTAAAAAAATAAAAATAAAACCCATTGTAAGTGTAAGCTATATTTAGAATGTTTTCAATGCTTTACCTTTTCGTCAGACAGCCTGCTCGGATGGAGAAGCCGTCGATGGCTTCAGTTCTTCATCTATGCTTTCGTCAAAGCCAATAGACTCCTTTAATTTTACCTCGCTGAACACAGGAGCTGCTGGTCTACCGCTGCCTCGCTCAGTTAGTTTGTTTGTGTTATTGTGTGACTTTGGTGAATCTGTACTAACCCTTTACAACACCAAGGTCACACAATAACACAAACTATCTGATCGAGGCAGTGGTAGACCAGCAGCTCCTGTGTTCAGCGATGTTAAATCACTGATTCTGAGTCTGACTTTGAAGAGAGCATAGATAACAGCTTCAGTACCCCGTAGGTAAAGCAGTGAAAATATTTTTAATATAGCGTCCTTTTAAAATGATATTGATGTTTTCAGATAATGAAAATACATTTTTCTGCTGACCCCATCCACAGCAGTACATTACTTAGCTTCTGTGTCGGTACTCCTGTCTGCTTCTCCAAACTGGTGACATGCCGACTGACATCTACTGTATGTAATACACTGACTATGGATAAGTACCTTATACAACCTCACTTCAAATATCCAAACTATCCCTTTAAATGTGTCACAGAAAACCAGCTCTCACACTGAGGCCTGAGCTTTAGCTCTTCGCTAACTGACAGGCCATCTCACTGCCTCCCACACACGCCCTTAGGACTGATCCCTGTTTACCCTGCTTTAAAATGAGGCCAGTTACACAACACTCGTCCACCCCCATCAGCCACCACCACCACCACCACCACCACGACCACCATTACCATCTACAACAACAACATCTCCTCTCTTCTTCCACTCCTTTCTTTACAAGTCAGTATCTAAACAAGGACTGAAGGGATTTGGTAGCTTGGTTAGAGAGGAGCAGAGATAAAGGCTGTGAGCGGAGGGAGCTGTAGGGAAACAATGCACTGAAGGAAACTGTGACAGAGGACAACAAAGGAAGAGGAGGGGATGATATGGAAGCAGAGCGAGGGATGCGTACAAAAACGAAACAGGACAACGAGGCGAAAAGAAGCAGCAGAGAACAGGAGAGAAAATAGAAGAGAGTGAAAGCCACGGTTGATGATGGATGGAATTAAAAACACAGGAAATAGAGAAAAGAATTGTGTAATTATTCCTGGTGAGGGCTCACCCACGGGATGATTGGGAAATTAGCTTCTGGTTAATGTACCAGATCAGATTGTGAGTGTATGAGCAACGACGATGAAAGATAGAATCACAATTTCAAAAATACGATGTTCTTTGATTATGTTAAAATTATATCATATAAGGGACAGAAAAATACCTAATATGTTGGATGTATCACTTTCATTTCTTCTTGTAAATGCATCCTAATCACATCAGATAAAAGGGACAAACCAGTGCACCTTTTTAAAATTCCTCTTTTCTGTGTGAGTCATTTCACCGTGTAATGACAATAATGGTGATCATTATCACAATCAGAGCCAATCATTGGTCTTTTCAGGGTGAAAATTACCCCTCAGTCACCTGCCCGTCTCCAGGGACGGCCCCTAAATGCCCTTATTATCGTCATCAAGGGCACTCAATGTGCGCGAGTCGGTTTCTGAATGTGTATGTCTGTGTGTGACTAACCCTCTGACCCCCCAGCCACACTCTCCTCTCAGCCCCTCAAAGGAGTCAGTCTGTATCCACGGGGACAATAGAGCCAGAATGAGCACTCCGCAGGGAGCCGCAGCAGCCAGTTTCCACAGTGTGACAGGGTTTTCTGTGCAGCCGGAGGACATTGTGTGTCAGTGTGGGGCCCAGCTGGCCTATCTGCTAAGACCAGCTCACAATGAGCCTGCAGTCAATGGACTGGAAACCGTAGCTGCTGTATCTGGGACAGCCAGAGCTGGTGTGTGTGTGTGTGTGCGCGTGTGTGTCATTATGAAAGTGTGCGCCAGCGTGTGAATTCAATGGCCCTGTCTCTTGGGGCATTCTTCCAACCAGGAGATGAGATGGGAAAGTTTTTCCTGAGAGAGGGTAGTTTCCTCGGCTAATGTTTTGAGAAATGGGATGAATTAAGTGTCTCAATTTTGCTCCAGCGTTTGGCTTATTATCCTCACATTGATCTTTTATTTAGCAGCCAGTCTGGGAGAGAAGATAGAGGCCGCGATAATGAGAGGATACAGAATGCTCAATCTGTGTATATGAGTGGAGTATATTGTCCTCTACCCATGACTTATCGCGTATGGTCTTTTTTCACTGTGCGGGTCGTGCTGTCTCTGCAGTTATACATCAGTTTGTACCACGAAACTCTGTCTCTAGATCAATGTCACCTAGAAAAACTCCTGTGGATTTGTTGTGCTTAGATATTTAAAAGTAAGTTCACCCCAGAATCCAAGATGCATATTTTTCCTTGCAGAGTGTTAGAGATATCAGCTGTAGAGATGTCTGCCTTCTCTCCAATATAATGGAACTAGATGTCACTCAGCTTGTGGTGCTCAAAGCGCCAAAAATACAAAGCACATCTGAAAAACTTAACATCAATGTCTCTTTCCAGAAATCATGACCTGGTTACTCAAGATAATCCACAGACCTTGCTGTGAGCAGTTTCATGTAGGAACTATTTTCCTTCTACTGAAATATACCTGCCAACCGAATCACTGTGTGGAAGGAAGCGTGCATCTACTCATGGACAAGAGGCACATACTGGTGACAGCATAAGATGCAATATAAGCTGATACGAAATCTTTAAAAAATGCCTTTTTAAACAAATCAGTGGCCATACTGTTCATCTATGTAATAGTATATGCCAAAAAAAATTACAAAAAATCTACACCTGCCAACTGTACCACAGCCCAGAAGGAAGTGTGCATCTACAGCTAGCACACCTAGCACCACTGAGCTAGCTAATGTTACAGCTCAGCCGAGAAGGACGCCATTCATGTTTCACTCGCTGTCACGAACACGAGCCTCTCCTTCATGAGTAGATGCACGCTTCCTTCTGTGTGGTGATATTGCTGGCGGGTGTAGTCGGCGTTGTACATTTCTGTCAACAACGGATATGTTATATTTGTACAATATTACATAGCGGATATGTTGACACTTTGCATTTCAAAAATGCTGTGGTTAATGTGTGGTTAGGTTCAGGCACAAAAGCCACTCGGTTCTGTTTCGGAAAAGATCATATTTTGACTTAAAATACCTTGTTTGGGGGGCAGAGTACTGACAAGAAAAGCAGAAATGTTTTAGTGAAAAACAACTGGTTTTCATTCCTAAAAAAGCTGCTGGAAAAACAGTCGCTACAAAACACTCATGTTTGGTGTCTAAAATGCTGCTGGAGAAACAGTAATGACTCGCTTAAATTGTCATTTAACATGGTTTCAAAAACATGCAATGCCAACATTGTTGTCTGGCAAGTGGGGTGAAAAAAAAATTTCACCATGAAACTGCTCACAACAAGGTCTGTGGATTATCTTGAGTAACCAAGTCATGATTTCTGGAAAGAGACATTGATGTTGAGTTCTTCAAATGTATTTTTTTGATACTTTGAGCACCACATGCTGAGTGCAGTTTAGACAGTTTTTTCTTGGTGTGATTTTAGGCTTTTGGGAAAGTGTGATGTGTTCTCACTATTATTATTTTTTTCACATTTATACTGAATAACTAAACAATTGATTAAGAAAATAATTGGCAGATTAAATGATAAAGAAACAATGTCAGTTGCAGCCTTACGTAAGAGTGCAGTTTCCTTGGAGTCAGTCCTCATACTGTCAATGTGGCTGTCAATAAGCATCTAAAACATTTTGTAGGTGTCCACAGTGCACAGGGCAGTCATTTCTTACTTTTGAGCAGTGTGCATGTTTTGGTAAATATGAAGTTGAGCACTAAGCTTCCTCATTTCCATTCTGACATGTATGCTGACTGTAAAAAAGAGAAACCATTACTGGTGATTGAATGCAGACCGAATGGGATAAGTAAATGATATTGCGCTGTCACGTTTTGATGGTGATTGCAAGAATAGGACGCATGCAGATATCTTTATTAAAGTGAATTAGTGATGATGAATGAGTCATGCATCAATAAAAACCTAATTTTACAAATGATGATGAAGATACAGAAAAATAGAAATGTGTGGCAAAAAAGGCCTATTGTTAATATTTTAGAGAACAAATTAAGTTTAGAGAGGAGATCAAAGCAGGGTTTCTACACATTAAGGTAAGTTATATTTAAATTGTTTTTTATGTCACACCTGTGTCGTTAGTCCTTCCCTGTTCCCAGAGACCTCCCTTTCACACCTGTTCTGTATCAGTCTTGTTTGCTCCACCCTAGTGTTCCCCTCCACACCCTTGTTGTTACCCCATTTCCCTCCTTTTGCCGATGTCCTCCTACTCCAGCTGTGTCTCATTCTTGTGATTAGTTCTCTGTGTATATAAACCTGTGTGTTTCTCTTTGTTCCTTGTCAGATTATCTGTGTTTATTCCTGTGCTCATCCCTGTGGTCTTGGTGTCATTCCCTGCTCTGTTTCCTTCCTAGTGTCTCGTGTTAGATTTGGATTTATTTTCTGAGTTCATTGTATTATCCCAGTGGGTTTGCATTTTAGTTTTCGTTCTTCTTTCATTTGGACTTTCAGTTACCTGCCTGCTGCACTGCGTTTGACATCAGTTACTCTGGCTCGGACGATTTTGCCCAGAGGATTTTTCTAACAAAACATGACATCATTGTGTTTCTAACTTTGCATCTGGGATTTCACTACCTTTATTCCCATCATGCCAAGTTTGAAAAACTTTGAAATACACAGAGCTTCGTAGGCTTTGCTTTGTATCGGTTTCAGCCATGCTGCCAGATCTGGTTTAACAGCCAATTTTTGCTGCATTTGCACTTCCTCGTATCATCCAGGCTACAGTGATGGCTAACTAGCAGACAGTGGATCCTTTAATCATCTCGGCTGGAAACAAAATATAAGTGTTGGTGGTTCCACTATTCTGATCTACATGACGTTTATACAAGAGACATTTGTTAAATTACTTTTACAGAATAGATGTTACCAATTATTTTTGAGCTTTTACAAGTCACAGTGAAACATGGATTCATAAAATTCTCCTTCCCTTGTCTGAGCATTTTAAGACTTTTTAAAGACTAATTTAAGACATTTTGATATCAATTAATGCCTTAATTTTAGATTGATAAATTAAATACCCCTTAAGACTTTTTAAGGATCTGCAGAAACCCTGTATTAAGAGCTGTTTTGAGTTTATATCTACTCAAATGAGGGAATCAAGTTAAAACGATTTATTCATCCCTTCACTGAGAGTGAACTGACAGAGCTGTAAACATTAGGCTCTGCACAGAAATGCTTGTCAGTGTGTGTGCATGTATCTGTATTCAATACTCTGATATTGTACTATAATATCAGTGTGATGTTCTTCATTTAATTCCAGTGATCATAAAACAGAGTTATGGCTTATTCACAGCTTGTATGTGTGTGTGAGTGTGTGTGTGTGTGTTGAGAGTGTGTGATGTGGATGTGGTTCATTCATGCCCTCTATCAGACTGGGCCACCATGTAACTGTGACCTGAGATCAATATGCAATCTAACCACCCCTGAGGCTGGGTTGCATCTGATATACAGTACAGCCTACCGTCCGTCAATACACCGTCTCAACAGGACAAACCAAACACTTTATATAACTGCCCTCAGAGGCTGTTGGGACACATGCTTGTGACTAATTGTGGAGCGAGCTGAGGGGAACAAAACAAGCACCCCCACCATGACTTTATATGAGTGTAACCACTGGGGGCTGTTTCCAGTGGCCTACAAACTGGAAGTTGTCCTGTCGTGACATGAAGAGGTGTTTCCCTTGTGTAGATAATAACAGTGTCGTGTCAAAGGTCAAAAAGGACAGCTGATGGTGTTTATCAGATTGTGACTTTAAATAATAAGGTGATTAAACAAGTTGTTTTTTTGTCCCTCTGGGGCATCGTATCAAATGTCTTACAAAACAGCTCAGGGTGAAGTTTGGGTTCCGTTATAGAAACAAATGCTGTTCACATCATTGCAGTTCGTATGAGAACAGTTTGTCTTCTTTATCCTCCTGAGACCAGAGCTTTTTGTTTGCTATGCATTTTTGATTTCTCCAAGCTATTGGAGAACAGTGACATATGTCCTCATATGGGGACAATGGGTTTATTTTTAATAGTCACAAGTGTGTAATGTGTTTCATTCATATTTCAATACCTGAACACTGCTGAGTCAAAAGCTTGTTTAAGATGAGGCCTGCGCAGATTCGATCACTGGCGATTGCTGCACAGTGCATGGCAGTTAGTTTTGTGTCCGACATTTCGACATGCTCTGACATCATACAAAAGCAGACAGCAATAATCTTGTGAGAGAGGCGGCCGCAGTTTTTAGAGCCAGGTGCTACAGTTGCTCTCCGCCGACAGCAAGACCCAAGGCATGATGGGAAACGCCTGGCTTAGTTTTCTCTATTTTGGTGTTTTTTATTTATTTTTTATTTTTTTTTATGCGCCAATTTGTGCCTTTTCAGCATTAATTCTGGCGTCATTCTATCTTTAATGTGGTCAAAATAAAAGTCCTCTGGTATTTTCATGTTTTTACTCTGGGGAGCAAACATTGATAGATTGCTGAACAGGCCTATTGAGCGCAAAGTGTCACAGGCACCTCTGACCTCACCTGCAAAATCTCACTCAATTAACCCCCATCGACCAGGGGACTCAAAATTACCGCAGAAAGATGCAAAGGAGCTGCAAAGAGACACAAAAAGGGGCAAAACAACCCGACAGAGACACAAAATGACCACATACAAAATCACACCAAGAAAAAGAGACACAAAACCACAACAAGATGCATAATGACTGCAGACAGATGCGAAACAACAACAAAAAAAGAAAAAGCTATACACCTATAAAGTCTGAGTGTCCTGTTCCTTTGTAGGAGAGGCGGTGGAGCCTTTTGCATATCTGTGCCCACTGTCTCATAAACCAGCCATGGAGATAACTGCAAATGTTCTACAATAACCCAGTGTCATTCCGAAATCATCAAAATAGGTACAAGACTTACATGTTGGTGTTGGCAGTGGAGGTGAGCCACTCTCCAGCCAGACCGATGATGTCCAGACCAGAGGACAGCTGGTTGAAGAATCGAGGGTGACCTGAACAGAGAAAAATAAACACAAACTATCTTAATGGCTTTCTTATTAACAGGGCTTCACTGAGGGAATCATGCCTTACATAAAGAGAAAACAGTCACAAAGAGAGCCACTAATATATCTGCCTTGTCTTCAGTAAATTAGCTTTATAAATAAATACGACTACAATGTCCTGCAAGCTAAAGCTGACTGCCTAGGGGAGACCGGGGCTGATTACTCTAACACACATTATGCCAGAGAAATACAGCAGAGAGGGAAACGTGTGCCAACCAGCCCCGGTCTCCCCTACATCTGACTGTGAAAAAATAAAAAACATAAAGAAACAGCTCCTCGTTTGATTTTGTATTCCCCTGGTCAGCCATGAAACCTCAGGGATCTGACAAAGCACTGCTCAGTGTACATAATTACACTGGTAACAAGGTTATATGACAGCCAGTTAGACTCTGAGGTGCCTGCACACACAGTCACCGTCAATAGGCCCGGAGCCTGAGTGCACTCATGGATATAAGCACCTTGTGGAGGTGGTGCTGTACGGCTCGCAGTATAAATATCTGTGCAACGTTACATCTCAGTTCATATATAGAAAATAAATCTAATTTTAATCACAGTGCTGCAAAGAATGAGCCGCTTTGTGTTTCAGCACCGCGGACAGCTCCTCCAGGAGAACTCCACAAAAACCCCCACACCGTGTCTGTGGATGAAAAGTGGTGTTGAGTTGTAGACACAGCAGACCCTACGTGATATATAAAACCCAAGGGACAGTTTGAGCGCTGTCGGTTTTAACAGCTTGAAACAGTCCGTGTTAGGATCCCCTCAGGCGACACTTGCTTTAATAGGCTAAGTCCAGGGTGGGTGGTGGTGGTGGGGGGGGTGTCAACTGAATTACCAGGGGGACAATAAATAATAGGCTGTACACTATCTGGTAAACAGCTTGTCTCTAATGGTGTGTGTGCTGACGTTGTCTCTGCATAGTAAAATTGTCAGTATTGATAAATCTGAGGGTATGGTTTTTTTTTAGAATTTATGTATCACCATTTTGGGGAAACTACCATCAGAGGTGTCAGGGACTGTTCTTTATTTATGAGATGAGGGAGGTGGCTAGGGTGTGACTCTTTTGTTTCTGAACCTTCCCAAAGATGCAAATATTCCTTGAGCCTCCCCAAGTGACCGGCAGAAAATACATGACCCTCCCTCCACCAGTAATTAGTTAGTCCCTTTTACTGTTGAAAAAGAAAGGCCTGTCTCAATTAGAGGCCTGGTCTGGTTGCCGAGATTTTTTTAAAGAAGTTCTTCAATGTATAAAACCGGGTGGCTGGCTACCTCTAATTATGCGTCCATTCCTCGATTACCCTGTAAGTTACTTATATTCCTTTAGTCCATATAAGGGTCCTCAGATCAACAAAATTAAAATGGTTTTTCATAAAAATTTATCCAAGTTGTGAGTGTTGTTTTAAAAGGATAAAGTGGTGTTGTGTCGGTATGCTGGGTGCCGTAATCCTCTCTCTGATGTGCTGTCTGTCAGAGCCAGATCAAATAATTGATTCAGAATTTATACATTATCTGAAGGCTAATTTCTAAACAAGTAATATTCATACTGGCTTAAATAAACACTTTGATTGTATTTCCCATCTTTGCTGATCAGCAGTGTTGTGTGAAAGGAATTAAAGGCCTGTCCCAAATATAGGCCTGTTGGTTTCACTGATTTCAGCAAATAATATAAGTTTTACAGTATAAGATTTTTTCCATCTTTTGATGTTTGAAACGTAAAAGTTAAAATCCTGGACTTCAAAAAGAGACTCAGTTTTTCATTCTTGTCGTGCATGCTGGTTAGTTCGTGCAAGCAATTTATTTTTGGTCAAATTTTAAATGAGACTGAGATTTTGATGAAATATCTCTATTTTAAGCTCAATTTTTTATTAATTTATTTTTTTCTGACAGAAGTGTTCCTTGCACATGATGTGTCCAAGGACCATCGGAAATTTAAAAATCCATCCCCATGTAGCCTTGCCGCAGTGGCCGTGGGTTTGATTCCACCCCTCAGTCCTTTGCTGCATGTCATTCCCCTGCTCTCTCCTTCCTTGATGCTATAACTGTCTTATCAATTAAAGGCAAATAGCCCTCCCAAAAAAATCAAATATTTAAAAAAATATTTTTTTTAAAAAAATCAAAAACTGCAACATAAATTAAATTTGAAAAATCTAAAATTCAATTTCTAAAAGAATTAAAAAATGCCTGTTTTCTTAAAAATCAGCAGCAGAATAAATACAAAATACAACCCTTTTAAATTTGTATGAACCTCCCCTACGCCAAAATAAAAAAATATAAGCCCCTCCCCAGTGCTTAAAAAAAATTGTTTGACACCCCCCCAATCATGTAGCCTAATAACTATAACTGTCAAGCTCGGATATGATATTGAGCTTTGTATATGAACATATAAAAATATCCTATCTTGAACTGAGAGAGTAAAAGGTTATTATTTTGTATTCCAACACCTCCCTGTCTCCTTTTGATATTTAAAATAACACACACCATCATATGAATTATTCAAACCAGCACATTTATGGCTCAGCTCAGCCTTGAAGGTGTCCCTGTCTCCTGGCCTACCTGTCCGGACGCCATATTTGAGCGTGTCCCTGCAGTCCACCAGGATCTGCTCCAGGGACTCGGGCTGGTCGGACAGCTCCAGGTTGAAGCCCTCCATGCCCTCCAGGAGCTGGTGGGGGTGGTGGAAGTCCAGCACCTTGGTGGAGCGGTCAAAAGTCTTCTTGACGTAGTTGGTGAGGATGTCGACGATCTCCAGCAGAAACTGGATGGTGGGCTCCTCTCCATTTTTGGCTGGCAGCAGGTCTGAGAGGTGAGGAGGGAGACAGAGGGTCATTTAGCCTGAATGATGGAGGTAGGTCCCGCTTTGTCGAGCCAAGAGCGAGTTAATCACCGCCATTTAATTGAGTGCTGTAATTAGAGGACACTTAGTCATTCTTTTAAGCCCAAATTTGGTTTTGTATTCCTAACCAGTTTTTGTTTGTCACCTGGCTGTGTCTAATGATCCTGGTCGACATGTGCACCAACAACTAAGTTTAATATCCTGCATATGTGCAATATAGGCACTGGATTTGAAATTGAACTTGAATAACATAATTTTGATGATATAATCTAACAGTAGAGCCTACTGTAGCTTTGGCTGATATCATTAGTCACTACTGCATATCATCTTTGGTCATACATTTTGGCTAGTGAGCTTTAAACTGAGAAATGCACCAACAGGTGAGCCTAATATTTGTCACGTTACAAAAAGAAATGTAGAATAATTTTCAAAAAAAAAGGGTGTATGTTACTGTTTGAATTTCAGTAAGTCAACTCCCAGTGTCTGATTTTTCTATGTTGTTTTAATCATTATTATGCCTCTAATCGTGTCCTCCTCTAAAGTAGTGAGGGGTCCTTGAGGGATTTCCAGGGGGTCCCCAGAAAAATGGTGAATAGCCTAGGTTGTTGTCAACATTTAATTCACTATAGAAGTGACCCCAATGTGAGTAAGAGTCATAAGTAGGGATGCACACATCGGTATGGCCAATATTCTCCTTGTTGACTGCCATTAGCCGGTCATAAAATAAAATTACATTTACAGATGGCTGATGTTTGTGGTGTCACTTCACTTTTGTGCAGGCTAAAAAGCACAGCTCAAGACTATGACATCCAGGGGACAATAGAAATGTTTTTGGGACCTTTTGGACACAAGGATGCAGTAAACAACATGTCAGAGGATGCACCCTATTGTTTCTCTGATATGCTACACTGTGAACAACAAATGTGCCTTGAATTCAGCAGGAGGAGAGCGAGTTAAGTTGGCTCTAACCAGCCAGGGCTGGAGCTAACAGCTCATGGAGGCTGCATTGAGTTACATTATGATGCATTCAAGCTCTATTCAGTAAAAATGACTATTGGGTGAAGGTTAATTGTAATTTACTCATGATGCATTCAATATAATCCTGTAAAATGTAGTTTTGGTGACAAACTTGAATAAATACAGTTGTTTGAAAAGAGAAATGTGTTGTTGTTCACAGCAAAATAAAATAGATATTAGAGAGGGAATTATACTATACAGTAAACAAAAGCCTTTTGAGGCAGTTATTTTTAAAAAAAAGATTTTCATGTAAAAAAAAGGTTATATTAAAAGTTGTTTCTTACATTTTGCAGTATTGAATTTGTGTTCATTCAAAGGTAGTGTCATTAATTTTATAATAATGAAGATTTATTTGTTTTCCTGGTGCAAAAGGGGGAATAACAAAACAAAACTAACAAACAAAAAACAATCTGCATCAGTACTGGCCCAGAATTTTACAATTGCTGCATCTAAATTAATAAGACAGACTATTCACATCATAGGTTTTACTTCCTCCACAGTTATCTCCTCAACTGTAGATGACAAAAAATAAAATTCTGGTCTGAATCAAATCTAACATCCAAAATCTTTTCAGACGTAAATCCCTGCAGCAAAATCTTATTAAAATTGGGGTCTGTGACATAATCTGTATCAATTTAAGGGGTCCTTGACACAAAAAGGTTGAGGTTAAAGGGTTTTTTTTGGTGGAGTTGTTGTATGCTGTGAAGCCATCTGAGGCAAATTGTGATTTGTGATATTGGACTTTTTAAATAAAACTGAATTGAATTGAATCAATTGAGAGACTGAACTTTGTATAAAAAAAAATAATGGAGCTCCCCAAGGCCCCGTTCATTTCCCAAAGGTGCAAAATGGTTTAGTCCACTCCTGACTGCTTATCTGATGGAGCACCAACGTTCATGTCTTTCACTAAGAAAGAGAAACTGGGGCTCTAAAATTAAAATAAAGACAGACAGGACAGGGAAATAAAACAAACTGACGTGTAAAAATAAAAATAAAAATGTGTGTGAGAGAGACATGGCTCAAGAGAGGAAGGGCAGGGGCCCCACAGAGACTGCTTATGCATAGGGCCCTGAATTTGGAGCTACACCCCTGCGGGAAAGTTGACTTTTATTAGGTGTAAAAACAGTATTGTAAAGAAATAAAAGATAATAAAGCCAACAGCTAATAAACCCTATACCTCACACCTTTAACAGCTTTATCTCAACCACTGTAATGTCAAGTAATGAGCCGGTGACTAATGAGACCATAAAGCTCTAATAAAGCACACATTAGCTTATTTTTTAATATTGGCTGTGATGTATCTCTCACCTCTGGCGAACAGGTTGGAGAAGTCGGTCTCGGTGAGGCGGAAGCGCGCGTCCCGGTCGCTGTTGTCGCACGAGAGCAGGTTCTTCTGGCCCGCGAGCCTGCCCTTATCATCCAGGCTGTTGTTCTTCTGCAGGAACCCTAAGGTGTTACACGGCGGAGGGCAGCAGTTATCACCAAACACATCCATCCCGCACACAAGACGGAATTATGAGACCAAAATATAATTAATAACACAAATAATAATAATAATAAATGTCCAAATGTTCTATAAAATTCTATAAATATGAGGCAGCTTTTGCAAAATATATATCTTGTGCAAAATCAGCTCCTGACGCCCTGAATTCTTTCATGAGAAATGTTTTTCTGGTGGAGGCCAAACCTATATACACACAGCTAGAAGAGGGACCACCGTGGGTGCCCGCCCCACCCTGTGGCGTCACAACCGCACCCCAGTGAGTCCTGATCGGCTCAGGGTGATGATGACCCACACAGCCAATACAGAGGGATTAATGAAGGATGCAAACTGCCTCCTGCAGGGCCTATAAACTCCATCACTCATCAGATGTCACACAGGCCCTCTGTATCTGCAGCATGATGTGTGTGTGTGTATGAAATATTCCCTCTCACAATTTCTGCAATGGAAACTCCACAATACCTCGCTCATTAAATCCTAAATGACGTATTCAAAATCAATATTTGAGACCATCGAGCTACCGAGGCCTCCATAAAGAAATATTCCCATTCAATTTCCATTCCGGTTCATTAAAATGTCATTTAGACCAATCAAAATATAATGGTCATTCTCCCACTCTCAGAAATGGCAAACTTATTCGATCCTTGGGTCTTAATTGATTTCTGCCATAACAAACAGGCCAGTAATATCCTCTTTGGCATTTATTTCCCTTTGCTATGGCTGCAGGAAATACACAGATCCATACATTTTTATTTTTGCCACATTCCTTCCTGCTGCAGCGTCACACCGTGCACTCTTTGCTGCAAAGAAATATCTGAATGGGAAATAAAACTACTCCTTTATTTACAGATTATTCTGAGGGGCGTTATAACATATATTTCCAGGCCTGTCTCGAGGATTTTTCTCTCGGTGGCGAGATGGAAAAAGACGTGGGGGGTGCAGGGGGCGGTCGGGAGGGTGATCATCATCAGACCTACAGGCTAATGTCCACTGACCTTTAGAAGATGGAAACACGCTGTGACAGTAGTGGAGAGCCCTACTCTAATAACAGCCTTTATCATGGTCTATTTCAGGCCTCAATCCGGGGTTATTTATTAAAAATAAATAGAAATAATAAGAGCTACCCTATGATGAAACATTTAAAGGAAAATAATCAGAATGCATATCAAATTCCCAGTGGGAGATAATCATATCCAGAAGATTCTGGTCATCCAAAATTGCATTTGTGTCAAAACTGTGGCTGAAAATATAAGATGCGTAAATGTGGAGCGTTTTGTGCGCCCACAAAAATAACTTACCACAAATCTTCATCCCCAGTTTCCGTGTGCATCCGTGCATCCACGCATATTCGTAAGCTAAAACAGAATGAACGTTTGAATTTCTGGTGTGCAGGCCGCGGAGACAACGTGGATGATCGGATGATGGATAGAAAGCTGGTGGAGCACAGTGAGCACAGTGGAGGCGTGATGCGCACGGCTCTTGGCCGGGTGTGTGAGTCTGAACACTGCAGGGTGGTTTATAATGTTTTTATACGAGGATTTTTTTTGTCTCTGAGTGGATCATGTTTGTTTGGCTGCTAATTTATCCACATTTTTATTTACCTCAGCACCCACTGATCATAAGGGGATGCGTCTTATAACATTTCCGATTTAAGTTCAATCGGCCCACGCCGGCTCACACACCCAGCCAAGGGACGGACTGGAATTAACACCCGTGAAATGAGCTCACGGAGGAGGGCAGGAATTAATTGAGTGAAACACAGTATGTGACTGGAGCGAGCTGGTAATGTCCGTGGCCGGAGAGTCTGGGCTGTAGCCGGCGTGATGCAGAAACTTATAGGCTAGTGCGTCTCATGCATACACACTCCCCCACACACACTCACACACACACCCGAGCATGGACATGCGTGAGCAGAGATGGAGCAGAAGCCAGAGGGAATAAAATACAGAGCGCGCAGCGGCGGCGGCGGCGGCGGCTATGACTATACACCTGATGGAAAACTTTCAAAACAAAAACAAGTATTTAAATTTACTGAAGCAATTCCACTCTGAGAGAACAGCTCGGGGTGTGCTGAGGCCAAGGCACACACACACGCGCGCATACACACACACACACACACACAGACACAGAGGCGCGCACACGCAGGCACAGACACTAGAAGCCGCCAGGCGTGAGATGGAGCGTGGAGGAGAGATAATGGCAACATCCAGCAGCAGTATACGAGCAAGTCAGACAAAACAAACATCTTCTTTTTAATGGGCTTTTTCTCGGGACAAATTCCACTTTTGAAATAAGTCTAACATTTTTTTTGTAGACATATTTATCGACACCCAGGGGCCACAAATAAAAATACAACTTTATTCGATAAGGAGAGAAAATATGAAACTGAATCGTGCATTGGGAGCTCGGGAGCTTATTTCCTTTTACATTTGACCGAAGAGAAAAAACCTGTAATGATTTCCCCTGCGTTGCACTGCAGATGGCTGCTCAAGTGCACCATTAAGGGGTCGCGATTTTGTGCACGCGACAACGGCCCTAAAATGATGAATTAACCCCACAGGTTAATGTTTAAATAGGTTCTGCCACATTAAAAAAAAGCAGCAGCGGAATATTTCTCCAAGAGCAGCTAATCTATGCAGCCTCGAGGGCCCCAAACATCCTGGGGAGTGAGATAAGATGAATTATGACATCGATAAAAATTGGCATTTTTTTTTTTTGTGAAATTGTGGGAAACAAAAAACAAAAGGAGGATTTCAACCCGGACACTGAGGCGTCACTGCGGGAAAACAGGAGGGAAATTCAAATCAGGGTTATATTCGATCGAAAAATACATTTTTATTTAAAAAAAAATGCTCTTGGATCATTATATATACCAAAGCCTTGATGGCGTATTACATCAGCGCCAGGTTCGCCGCTCGGTGCGCACCGCTGATCCGCCAGACAGCGACAGGCAGCTGTGATGGCTCTGTTTTTAACCGGAATGATTAACGACGGAGCACACGCAGCAAATGGCCCGGGCGAGACTCGCCTTTATCAGACAGGGAAGGAGGGGAGAGGCAGACAGAGATTTGTGTGTGTGTAGGGGGGGAGCTGCATGGCTTGAAACCTTGCGTTAAGTGTCTTTGAGCAAGGCACCGAGCCCCTGTCAGCTCCAGCGGGCTGTTTCTGTAAGCACAGCCTGAGCGCTCCGGAGAGGGACAGCCTTAACGAGAATTTACCCTCGGGGATCGATACGGGATCACGGTGGTATTAACAGAGGAAGGAGTGTGTGAGGACGTACTTGAGGACGGAGGTCTTAAATTGGCGGAGTTGGGGTCCTGTTCCCCGCCGGTGGCTCTCGGTTCAGACGTTGCCATCAGTCTTCTGTTATCTGATCTCCAACTGGGGAATTATTCAACTGCAAACAAATGGTCCAGGGTTAGGAGCTTAAAGAATACACACCTGAAATATAGATTTGTCAATTTAGATCAGGGATTTGATCAGTAAAATGATCCACTGCATGCAGGAACCATTTATTCCCGATGGAGAGGTGGTTGAGCTGAGCCGCTCGGTTTGGAGAGGATTGCGCACGACGCACCAGCAGTACGCACATCAGGATGAATAGCCTTGGTGATAACATAGCGCCTATGTGGGCACATTCATTTTGGAGATAGCCTCCAATATTTCTTGCATTCAACTGGCCATTAAAGCCTCACAGGGCTGCTGTATCTGACATTAATGGGCAATGTAAAAGATAAAAATTTAAGTTATCAGAGAGGCGCAGATATAATAAATATATATCTTGTTCTCGTTATACTGGACAAAATTATATTTTTCCATAGATATCAAATGTCTCTGTCACTGAAATTTCTAAAAAATAAAGACAAAAAGATTAAAAAATATGCTTCAAATTTAAATGAGTAGATGACAGGACAGATTGATCACATCAAAGCTGAATTATTGAGTAAACATCAATAAGATGCAACCATAAATAACATACGTCATTTACCTATTGACTCTGCAATCGACATTTCAATTAAGTTGCGCTTTGAACAAGCACATCCCATAATATCATCACTCAATGTCACCGTGGTGTGAGAGACAGACTGGTCACTTAATGAATTCCTTCTGTCACTCATCTCTCATTTCTTTCAAACGGCACAGCGAATTATATCAGATTATTTGGTTAATTTTCTCCAGAATAACTCCGACAATCACCTGTGCGTCTGTAAAGGAATATGAAGCCTATAAATGTATGAAGGGCGCTGGTGAAATGAAAGGAGAAGGCATCTTACCGGCTCACAGGTTGTCGAGTCCAGAGAAACTATAACTAGATGGTACAATTGCCACCCAAAGGCGCGACAAGGAACAGTCCAGTGATGGCGGAATACCAACAGAGCGCACTAATAAAATCCCATCCAGCGGTGCGCAAGTGACCCTTTCTCCCTCAAGAATATTTTTTTTATTCGTTATTTATATCTCAGGCTCCGGCTGCCCATTGGTCTCTTCACGCAAGCATGAGTCACAGCCTTGCCTCCCTCTGACGACTAATGAAGCTTCCCTGAGTGCTAGTGACAGCCACAATCCACTTTAAGAAGCCCAAAAAGCAAAAGGAAAAGCACCAGTGACGTATACCCACCCCTCTCTGTGTGTGAATGTGTGTCTCCAGGTGTGGGTGGGTGTCACAGGATGGAGGATGGAGATGTGAAATGTGTTTAGAGCAGGTTACACAGCAATTGACCTTGAGACGACAAACACAGTTGGTTTATGGGTTTTAGCAACAACAGATATACATTCAGAATTTATACATCCCAGTTTCAGTGGAGCTGTGGGGGCTTCGTACGAAAGCATCAAGTGATGGAGAGAGCAGATCCATCTATCCATAAATATAACATTCACCTTCATGAGATGACAACACTGCATGCATCATAATTTTTGTGCCCTTTTAATAACCTTGACATGGACAATAACACTGAGACATCAGAGGGAATCCAGCCTGGAGGGCATTGACTTGCAACCCAATCCTCAGAAAAAATGTTGCCATTGTACTTTTCTGCAAACCAGGGCTATGTTACATTTGCATGTAATTATTGAGCAGATACATTAAAACTTTATGTTTCAACAATGCTGCGGTTAATGTGCGGTTAGGTTGACACACAAAACCCCTCAATTTTGGTTAGGAAAATATCATGTTTTGACTTTTAAATACCCAGATTTAGAAGCACAATCCAACAACTGCTTTTCCTGCTACTATCCCCGCTGGAAAAAAAATACTGGTCAATTAAAAAAACACCCAGTGGCTGAAAAGCCACTTAAAAAGGAGCAACAGGTTGCTAAAAAACACTCGCCTTGGGGGCTAAAAAGCCGTTGAAAAATCACAAGGGGGAGTGAAAAAAGACATGTTTAGGAGCTAAAAACCCACAGGAAAAACAGCAACAGGCCCCTAATAACACCAATGTTTGGGAGCTAGAAAACTGTTGAAAAACCACCAGGGGTGCTTAAAAAAGGCTCATGCTTGCGGGCTGAAAACCCACAGGAATCCATAAAAAACACCCATGTTTGTGGGCTATAAAGTTGCTGAGAAAAAGAGCCATATGTCGCTTAAACACCTGCATCTGGGGGCTACAAAGCCACACGAAAAACAGCTGGGTTGCTTCAAAATATCCATGTTTTGGGACTAAAAACCAGCTGGAGAAAGGGCCAAGGGTCCCTAATAAACACCCACATTTTGGGGGCTAAAAATTTGCTGGAAACACAACCACGATCCCTAAAAAACACCAATGTTTGGGGACTAAAAATGGGTCGCTAAAACACACCATATGTCACTTATACACCCACATTTGGGGGCTAAAAAGCCACAGGAAAAACAGCTGCAGGTTGCTACAAAGCACCCATGTTTTGGGACTAAAAGCCCAAAGGAAAAAGAGCCGAGGGTCTCTAATAAACATCCATGTTTGCGGGCTAAAAAGTCACTTGTATCACAGTGACAGGTTCCTAAAAAAAACACCCATATTTGGGGGCTAAAAAGCTGCTGAAAAAACAGCTACAGGTCCCTAAATACACCCACATTCAGGGGGTAAACTAGAGGGAAAAACAGTGACTGATCCCTTGAAAGCACTCATGTTTGAGGGGCTAAAAAGCCACTGAAAAACCGACAGGGGTAGTAAAAAAAAGACCCATGTCTGGGAGCTAAAAATCCACAGGAAAAACAGCCACGGGTCCCTAAATAATGCCCACATTTGCGGGATAAAAAGCCACAGGATGCACAGATACAGATCCCTAAAAATACCTATGTTTGTGGGATAATAAGCTGCAGGAAAAACAGCGATGGGTCCCTGAAAAACACCTACGTTTGGGGGCTACAAAGCCATAGGAGAGTAAGCCACAGGTCCCTAAATACACCCACAATCGGGGGCTAAACTGCAGGAAAAAACAGCAACAGGTCCCAAAAAACACCTACGTTTGGGGGCCAAAAAAAAAAACAGGAAACACAGCAGTGTCCCTGAAAAACACCCCTGTTAGGGGGCTAAAAAGCTGCAGGAAACACAGTGATGGATCGCAAAAAAACCACCCTCATTTCGGGGGCTAAACACACAGCAATGACCTGCTAAGTCACAACCACTTTTTGTTGGTTCTCTAACAGTGGTCTGCAGCTTGGCAGCCATCTTGCCTTGGTGTCACACCATCCACCATTCCCTCCACCTCTTGATGACGAAGTCAGCTCATGTACTACGTGACTTTACAAACACTGACATGATACATGTGAAACGTGTTAATGTAACATAATTGTGGTTCTCAGAAACATATATTGCCAACGTTTCCCTCTGTGGACTGGGCTGTGACTTATTGTCATCCTAATGACTGTGTCCTGGGGCCTAGCGGCTATGTCAAGCCAGGTGTAACTTATTCAGGTGAGTGCACGTCCACGGCTTTCTTAAATAGACCACATGGGTCGATCACAGTTTCACTGATGCACCAATGGAGAGGACACGTGCGGCTTACTTCTCGCCCAGTGAGCAGCGTGTCATCAGGGACACTTATGAGGAGGTTAAACACATAATAACTAAAAAAGGAAACAGCAGCAATTATTAAGCAGAGAGAAAATGTGTGGCAGACAATAGGGAATGGGCGCAGTGACGTCACCATGGACGTCGCCGCCATGTTGATGGCTACGGGCAGCTTCGCGAACGTAAACAAACGCAGTAGTAGAGTCGCATCGAGTGGAGAAAGCGAGGAGAAAGATGTTAAAATGCCAAAAAGGAAAGGGAATTTACCGGGATACATTAAACCACGAAGCCAGGGACCGGTATATGGAGAAAATGAAAGCTATAAATGGTTTGGACCCATACGAAATTCCAAATAAAGAGTGGAGCAGTGACGAGGAGCTACTGCCGCAGTTCCGTACAACAGACATCTTCGCCTACCTTGTGTGCGGTGTGAGTGCCTACACTTTGGAGCAGTTCCGAAGTTATAAATCATTAGAGTCTCATGTGCAGTTCACAAATGGATGGGTGCAGAAGCTTCAGATTTTTAAGCAACAATGTGAACACGGCCATTCGGTCAAAGGTACGTGAGCTCTACCTAGCTTAGTAACTGTTAGTGCATAGGTTGTAGCATGTACACGTGTGCTTTTAACTGTTTGCTCCACTCTTTATTTGGAATTTCGTATGGGTCCAAAACCATCAGTGTGACGGTCATTGCACGGCTCCCTGCTGTGCAGCGCTGGGTTTGCGGGCCCAGCAGTCTGCACAGGTAGCGGATCCCATCCCCCGAAAAGCGGTACCGTTCATACAGGTGGTCGTCATGGTGGAGCAACGGGTCCGACCTGTCCCGCAGCACTCGCTCGCGTCTAAACGCTCTGCGCACAGTAAGTGCCTCTTCCTCTAGTCCTATAACCTCATTCAAAAACAGACACGCCATTGTGAAGGAAGAAACACACACGTCATGTGCACGGGACTTTATATATTGCCCTCATCACTGACTTCATTGAAGACACCTGACGATGCTTATTGATTGATTGATTGATTGATTCTTTTAATGACAATACAGCCAGGCTGGTGGAATTTGTTTCCAGTACAGCTCACTGATACAGGTTCCAACATAAAGGACATTAAACATAGTCTATAACATAGGCCTAGATATACAGACAAACATATTATCACACGAATAATTAGGCTATGACAAAAATAATGTTTTAAATGTTAACTGTTTTTTTTAATTGTAGGCTTAATGTATTTTGTTCAAAAATGAGGCAAATACGTACATAAGAACATGAAATGACGGTAAAACACATTGATTTCCGATCGCATTGACAGCTGACTGGACTGGCTAAACTAAGCCTGGTTGTTAGCCTAGGCTAAGTGCACAGAATAAATCTCCATGGCAACATGTGTGCCTCTGCTTTCGAACAACCGAATCAGCGCTAAATTAAGCCAGGATAACCAACATATCCCGGCTTAATCCCTTATCTAGGTTTCGAACAACAGGGCTCCGGTCCACTGTTTGGACAGAGATACAGTGAGCTCATAGAGCAGAGTATCCCAGGAAAACGTTTGACTATCAGCTCAAAAAATGCATTTTCACCTATTAAAAAACATTCACTGGTGCTTTTCATAGATGTGTTTGAATAAGTCATTAAATTATTTGTGTTCATTGTGACAAATTGGCAATGTGCGTAAAAACAAGCGGATAGAAATGCACCTGTGTGAACTGAAACATGTTTAACTTACAAATTCCTGTTAATAGACAATGCAGTCGCCAAAAGAAAATGGTATTGTAGGCTTCTGCTAACCATGAATACGGTACATTTGGATGTTGCACATGTATATCTATGCCAGCTGACATTGGGCGAGAGGCAGGGTACACCCTGGACAGGTCACCAGACTATCACAGGGCTGACAGATAGAGACAGACAACCATTCACACTCATATTCACACACGGACAATTTAGAGTTAAAAATTTACCTGCATGCCTTTGGACTGTGGGAGGAAGCTGGAGTACCCGGAGAAAACCCACGCTGACACAGGGAGAACATGCAAACTCCGCACAGAAGGGCTCCCACACCCTCCCCGCCCAAATGAAAATCTGGATGTTAAATACACAATTTTATGTCAAAGCCATGGGGAGCCACTGGAGAGGGTCTAAGAGCAGCATAAGTCTCCAGAGACTCGGGTTGCCTACCTGTCCTAACCACAGCTAAGTGGTTTTTGTCTCTAAATCTAACCACATTAACCACAGCGTTGTTGAAATAAAGAAACATAAAGTTTTACGCAATAATGTACAAAATGTAGCACAACTGTGGTTTGCATTAACGTACAATGCCAACATTTATCGTGACGACTGGGTTGCACAATGGGAAAGGTGACCAACAGCTACATTGGACCTTTCTCACAGCAGACTTTTGGACTTTTCATGTCAGGTACAGCACAGGTGAAGTCAAACAATTACAGAAATATGTATTTGCTGTTTGGAGAAGACGGGGCTCAGTTAGAAAATATCATGTTTAGCTTTAATTTTTTTGTATTTCCAAGTACAAAAGTTTCCATGAACAAGAGCCTCAGCTTTGTCCACAATAAATATTTATTAGCAGGTTTTCACAACGTCTACATAATGCACAAAGACTGTGCAAAAAAGTTTTGTAGATTAAAATAAATACATTTCTCCAATAGTTATAAGATGTTGTTAGCAGAGATATCTGGTGACAAGAACTAATGTCTCCTTTTTAGGGGGCGATGTGAGAAGGAGGACACGGCTTGTGTCTGTTCACTTGCTTTTCTTCTTCATCGTCATCTGATGGTGAGGAGGAGGAGCAAGATGAAGAGGAGCAGCTTGAACTCTGAGATGACTCCTCGTCACTCCCAGAGTCGCTGTTATCATCGTCGTCATCTTCATCTTCCTCAGTGCTTTGCTCTGCCTCTTGCTCTAATGGAAAAAAGGCACGACACAAACTCGTGTATGAAATTTCATACCAACATATTATTCAATACACTAAATGTCATGAGGAGTAGAGCCGGTGGACGCAAACGCAGGAGGCTGCAGGCAACAGGAACTCAAAGAAGTAGGTTTTTATTCAAGGTTTGTGCAGACAAACAACATCATCAAGGATCCAATAATAACTGAACTGAAAACCAGAACCACATACAAACTAATGTGACGAGGGGATTAAGTGCAGGTGGAGAGATGGGTGTAAGCTCTTTCACACCTGCCCTGTTTGGTTCAGTTCAATCAAACTCAAGCTTGTTTGCCCCCTAAGTGCGGTTTGTTTGGACCGGTGTGAAAGTGTTCCGACCTGGATCTGAACCAACTGCAGTCACATGACACATTGTTTGGGTTAAAGATGAGCATGTTACAGTCCTGGAGGATTATTAATGTGCACCTCCTCCTGTACTGCCTTAATATGCACATTCAGCACATCCAATGCATCAAAACATTGTTTTCTAGTTGGAAAACGGTTTGACTAAAATGAACAATGACAGCAATATAGTCCACGATGAGCAGCGCTAAAATCAATGACAGCAATATAGTCCACGATGAGCAGCGCTAAAATCAACCTGCGTAGTTGTCCCTCCACTGAGACATTTATCTTACAAGTGTACTCCTCTTCAACGTTTTGTTTACTTCCTGGATTTTTCACACATGGAAATTCTGACCAATCAAGAGCAGCTTTCTCGCACAAGGCATTTGATCTGGTCTGCTTGTAAATGCTGCTGTGAGAACACGAACCAACTCTAGGTAATTATATAGCTTTGTGACAAAATGAGTCCCTGATTCAGACCAAAGCAAGACAACTCTAGGTCTGAAAGCACCCTAACTAACGCAGAGCAGACTGTGACACTGAAACAGTATGTGAGATTTTTTAGCGTCCATATCTTTGGTCTGAAACCAACAGTGTGTGAATTGCATTTCATTTCCAGTGAAATATTACAGTATAACACTGGACTCTGTACTAGAATAATAAAAACCCACAATGCAACGAGGCACTGACGACAGCTTTCAACTAACCACTAAATTATACATAATGTAGATGCTACATATTAAAAACCAGTGATTTTATCATGCAACTATTGGACTATGTTTAGTCACAAAAACACTTTGTTATGGTTAGGAAAAAAGGCATAGCCTAAATTGCCTGACATAGGGGCAGAATCACAGTTGGAAACACAGCAACGTCATAGTAGAAGTGCTTGAAGATGCCGGTAGCGATTACTTTGGCACAGGTTACCGTGGTTACGTGCCTTCAACTGGCACAGATGCTCTTAGGAAGTGACGTTGTAATTATAGCTCAGATACATACAACTGTTAAGTCTCACAAAAGCATGTTGCACATATTGGATATGTAGTGTGCAGTGTGTGATTTCAGACGCAGCGCTTGTGTCTGTATGGATGGACTCTCCTCTCACCCTCCAACAGCTTCTTGTGGATCAGCGGGAGAAACTCAGAGGCCTCAGGATTGTCTGGCTCATAGATGAGGACTGGAATGAGGAGAGAAGAGGCAACGTTGGCTGACTTCACCGGTGGCTGGTTTATTGATTGACAGACATACGGGTGATGGCTGCAGGATACATACTCATCTGACACAGCTTGCTGGCCAGCTGAAAGTCTCTGTCCATCACAGCTCTGAGGAACTGAAACCACACATTTTCACCTGAGTTTCAATTTCCAAGAATATCCAATGTTGAGTAAAAAATATATCTCTGACTAAAACCAAGGATTCAAATGATTTTCTGGCATTTAAAATAAAACTAAACGACAGTTTATCCCGCCCTCTCAGCAGAGCATGAGTGTGGAATAACTTTACCTCCATTATCAGCTCCACTGGTGCCTTAATGTCTTCATCATCAGCGTCCTCTTCCTCGGTCTGTTCTTCCTCTCCAGGTGCGGAGAGAGGCTCAGCTGGTGGAGGAGAATGCATCGCTCCGCCTGACAACCATTAAAACCATCATCAGCTTCTTTCTTGCCTCATTTCTTACTTTGCATTTACAACAACATACCTGTTAGTGCTGAGCCTGGAGTCTTCCTCATGTCTTTCATTTTCAGCTCGTCATCGGGCGCTGCAGTCGGCTGTCTGTGTTCTTCAACCCTGTAATCACATTTAAGACTTAAAACTGAGTGTTGGTGATATTTCATTTGTCTGATCACCTCCTGTGTGAATTCAGAGTACAGACCTCTGTGATATGTTGATCAGTTCCTCTGGTGAGCGCTCTGCAGGAGAACCACAAAGATACAAGACATTTCATTTAGACAGCAAAATCCTTGCATTGATTCTAAATATTTTTCGGCACCACAGATAGTAGTTTTTAAAGGGAAAGTTTGGATTTTTTGAAGTGGAGTTGTATGAGGTACTACCTTAGAGAAGCTAAGAAATGTACTGCTATGGATGGGGGCAGCAGCAAAATGTATTTTAGCCACTTAAAAAAAATCAATATCAGTTTAAGTGTACGCCATATTTTGAATATTTTCACCACTTTACCTCAGTGCAGACAGCGTGTCAGTACTCCAGTCTGCTTCTCCAAACTGTGTGCATGCTGACTGTGTTCTGCTGTAGGTAATACATTGACTATGGATAAGCAAACTTGGAACCCATCGGCTATTGGTCTGATGATAATTAGCTTCTTGGGCTGAGGGCCAATATTTCAGCGGATATCCAAGTATATAATATAAAGTATAAATATTCAACTCACTGTAACAGTCTGGAGTAAGGATGCAGGATGGTATCGACACATCATCGGTATCGGCCAATATCGGCTTTAAAATGAACTATTACAATCGGCCAACATGCCTTTTCTTAATTTGCACAATTAATAAATATTACCTACATTGAAAACCACTGTACTTCATGTCTCCATCTGCTGGTGTGCCACTACGATAAGAGTATGCATATATAATATGATGTTAATTCCACTACAG
Source organism: Epinephelus moara (assembly GCF_006386435.1). Classification (NCBI taxonomy): domain Eukaryota; kingdom Metazoa; phylum Chordata; class Actinopteri; order Perciformes; family Serranidae; genus Epinephelus; species Epinephelus moara. The sequence goes on from NC_065526.1 coordinate 19,676,280, forward strand.
AAGAGACCCTGATAATTACTTAAAAAGAGACTGGAAAAACAGTTGATATATGAGTATCGGTATCGGCCCCTATTCTGGAGATAAGATGAGGAAAAATGACACAGATAGTAAAGTTTACTTTTGGTGTAACCTGACTTTGTTTGTGAGTCACTACATTTCCCAGAATGACTTCTGATTAATTCAACAAGCATGCACATACGCATTCATCCATATGCTTATGGGAGTGATGAACAGCAATTGCGAAAAAAAGTTTCTCATTCATGATGAGGCAAAGCATGCACTCCTCTACATGTCTGAGGGTTGCATTGCATTTTTGTCCTTTGAGACTGATTTGGGTTAAGACATTGTTATCCTTGCATGTTCAGACACAGACTTCTCTCTGCTTAATCGTGAAATAGAACTGATGAGGTGAGTCCACTGTGAGATATTCTGTCAAGTTTATGCTGTTTGTGTCCACTTCCTGTTTTATTTTTAAATATACTCTGATTGCTTTTAGTGTTCCTTTTACTTCCTGAGTATTCCCGCCTTTGTTAATTACTTCATGTGTTTCACCTGTGTCTTGTTCCACTCACCTGTGTGTAGTTAGTACTCAATGGTTGTGTATTTAAAGCCCAGTGTTTCCCCTATCCAGTTGCCTGATTGCCATTGTTGCCCTAGTGTGTCCATGCTCTCCAGCCTTTTCCTTGTGTTTGATTCCTTGGTTTTTGACTCTGCTTGGATTAATGGACTTTGCTTTTTGTTTGATTTCCTTTTCTGCCTTCACGTGTTTGACCCCTGACCTCCTAAGTAAAGATTTGGATTTGATAAACTGTTCTTGGTGTTTAGGGTTTTCCTCTGCAACTGAGTCCAGTTTTGTACTCGATCGTTACACACTGTCACATACCATCTGAATCCAGCACTTCCCCACTTGGAAGCCCAGACTTTTGAGTCTCCTGGCAAGAAACGTTAAAGAAATAAAAGAATTTCATTACAGCAGTGAAGCAAATCATGTTCCTGTCAATCCAGCCTTGGTGCCGTCTATCTCAGAATGCCCACCTGTACAGAACGAGGCACTGCGTGGGCAGGAAGGCTCCTGCTGGATGCAAAATGGGAAAAATAAAGATACTGGATGAGCATGGTGTGTTACGACAGAAATGTATGTTTGTAAAGATGGAACTTTTCTCACCGAGGTTTATCAGAGACTGCCTTTCTCTCCACTTTGTCTAAAACATAAAATACAATCATGAAAAAGGTGGAACTCAAATGAATTCTTGTGTCTCATCATGTCAGTCTTAAAAAAAAAAGGAAATAAGTCTGGATGTGATGTTTTGTTGACGGACGTGAAGTCTGAATTACATCTTACCTTTGGGTTTGTGCGTCTCAGCATGAGCAGAGGTGACTCCTGCTGCCACCTACGTCCAGAGATCGAAATTAATAATCATACAGTGAAGTGTATATGTGTCTAACAACACAGAATATCCACGATGTATATTTCATACATAGAATATTAGAGTGTTGTAATAGATCAGACATGTTGACTCTTTTCTGTAGTGTTTACCTGTTTCTGTGAACTGGTGGACGATGTCCCCAAACACTCTAACCTGGACATCAAATCACAGCAGTGAAAAAAATGTAAATGTCTGTTTGTAAATTAATCTGCAGGGGTCATAAAATCCTAACGTTTCCATATGGGGTTAAAGTTTATATGTGGCACTTCAGTGTTAGCTAGCAGTGGTGGAAGAAGTATTCAGATACTTACGTAAAAGCACTTATACCACGCTATTAAAACATTCCTCTACAAGTAATAGGCCTCCATTCAAAACATTACTGAAGTAAAAGTATATCTCAGCAGAAAGCACTTACACTCTGTTTTCCTATTCAATCTGATGTATTTGGATTCATATAACTGCTGCATTAATGTGTAGGCCTATATGTTGTATTTTACTGCTGTTCATGTTTAAGGTGGAGCTCATTTTAACTTAATAACTTTATATACTGTTGGGGAGCTTAATCTACAGCAATGCATCATGGTCTATATGATCATCATATGTTGGTTAAAAGTCAACTTTTCATAGTGTCAGAAAAACAGCCCAGTTTTCAGCTTTGTGACGATTAACTTTCCTGCTGATCGAAGAGGGTTTTAAAGAGTTTATTTATCTTTAGAGGAATGAGAATTTTCTTAATACATGAAGGAACACTTCATCCTTCAGTTTAGCACAAACTTTCAACATCAACACAACTGGAGATTCATAGTTTTCACTGGACAGGAAGGGGATAAAAAAACTGTCATCTGGAAAGCAACTAAAGCCATCAGACAAATGTAGTGCAGTAAAAAGCAAAATATTTATCTCTGTGATGCAGCGGAGTAAAAATATAAAGTAGCATAAAATGGAAATATTTAAATTAAGTGGTACAAGTAGCTTCTGAGCAGTGGCGTACGGTAGTTCGGATGGGCCTGTGCACACACTCTGTGCGTTCCAATTCCCATACTACCACACTATGTAGTATTCCAGAAAAAGATTTAGTGTGTCCCAATACATAATATGTCAAATGCCGCATGCCAAAAATACCAGGATGATCTACTACATCTGGTCGTATTTGGCAGTATGCAAGCCAGCATGCTTTTCTGGCTATTCTGACCCACAATCCTCTGCACAGCGAACGACACGTTACATGGCCTGAGCTGCAAACAGATGACAGTTGACAGCTGTCAGAAAGTCACAATGACGGTTGACAGCACAGTAACAATAGGAATATTAATTAAGTAAAAATAATCATATATTACAAACAACAACAGGACATAACTATAAAAATAACAACAGATAACTGCAGAAGTAATTTCACTTTTACAAATATGTCAGAATCTACAATCTGTGCAGTTATAACTTTAAAGTTAAACTACACACATTGCAAAGTAACAACAGCAGAGCTCAACGGGTTGATCTCTGTTTCTGAATTTTGTGAGTGGCGTCTGTTTTATCTCCAAGGTAACGTATATAAAAGAGAGGGTCAAAGCTCAGGGTGTAATGTTATGAGACAGTAGTATGTCCCGTTGTGTGCATACTGCATGCAACAGTATGTACATTTAAGGGCAGGTGTAGTACATACTAAAAGTAAAGAGAAAAAGTATGCTGGCCCTAGTGCCAGATTTTTGGTCCAAACAGTGCCTATATATTTTATAGTATCCTAACATGATCAAATACAGACTTGAAGTTGGACAATATCAACATGCATATTACCAATCATCACTGCAAATCTGTATATGACTAAAATACCAAATAAAATAAGAAATTATTAATTATATAGATTTTAAAAATAGTTTATTTATAGTTTATATAGTTTATGTAAAATCGCTCCCTATGGGCACCTCCAACCCCCACCCCATGGGCCCCAGTGCAACCATACAGCCTACATCGTCTACATTTACGCCCCTGGTACTAAATGTATTTAGTTACATTCCACCACTGGTATATAGGGACTTTTTACTGTACAGTGTCTGTCTGTTTTAACTTTATATTAACTCTACCCTAGTTTTGTGTTGCTTATGTTTGGTAGGACAGTGTGGCTTTCTGTTTTGCCTTCTGAATATCCTGTATCTGCTTTTAATTTATTTGTCAAAGCACTTTGTAAACTCTGTTTTTAAAGGTGCTATATCAATAAAGTTATTATCATTATTATTTCTTAATATTATTTAAGGCTAAAATGGTATTTTTTTAATCAAAAGTTCAGGTCCACTTATTTGTATTTACCGTTATTTTATTTATTATGACAGCTACAGGCAACATTGACGGTACTGAAATACATTACTGTGTCATTAACCATCCTGCTCATTAACATGGGTAACGTTAGCTAGTTCAGAGCTAGCTAATATTAGCAGGTAGCTAACGTAACATACCGTAATTAGCTGACACCAGTTGCTCACCTGCTCATTGAGGAAGATAAAGCGGCATCAACTCAAAGAAATAAGCGGTGAAATTCTTAAATTTTCCTGTAATGTCGGATAAAGTTTTCTTGTTTATGGCTAACCCGGCTAACTAGCTAAGTTAGCTGAGGACAGACGCAACAGAATGCAAACAGTCGTTACCATAGTAACAGAGCTACTCCGAGTCGATGCTGCCTTCAGGTGCTGCCGGAAATGTTGCCATCATTGAAATATGCAGGCCAGAGACAGGCTAATTTGAAACACGGATAGTTTAGAGTACTTGTAACATTTCAACAGCTTCAACAATGCATCTGTTTCGCTTTATTCTGTGTTCTGATACTGAGTATATATGTACATTTACCCCAGTTTATATCTCCTTCAGTTTGCAACAGTATGGTACAAAATTATTTGGCTGCTTTGGGATATTTGTGACATAAAAAACCCACCAAAGAAGCATTTGAGTGCACAAAGAGTCATGTTTTTATGAGTTAAGCTCAGAAATGTAAGATCTCGAAGGCGTCTGTTATAGCCCCCTCTCTTACACATAGCCGAGCTGTTTCCGTCCACCCTCCATGTCGGCCATATTTCATCCAATAAGTAGCTGTAACTGCTACATTAGCTGCGCATACATCGAAAGAGCTGCCCTCAGTCTTGAATCTGTGTGTGTGTGAGAATGTGATGATGGAGGTATTGTGTGTGTGTGGTTAATAGGTTCAGGTCTCCACAGTGCTTGGCTGCATTGTTTCACGGTTGTCTTGTAATCTCAGGAAGATATAAACTGTCAGACTGACAGGCTGAAGGCTTCTCACAGAGACTAAATGAGCACATGACTGACAGGCTGTTCATTTTCTTCCACAGTTTGAAGCACTGTTTATAGAAAGGTGAGGTTAGTTTGCAACTCCTACTTCCTCACACCCACACACAAACACACACACACATCAATTAGGCAGTGCAGTGAAGTTGCTCAGACTGAGCTCTCCCTTGAGATCCCTCTCATGCCCAGTGACATGCCACTGAACCGTGTGCATGTGTGTTTAAGTGAGTGTGTACGTGTGCACGCTCCTGTGTGTGTTTTCTTGAGTGTAAAAAGTGGAGAGGAGGCAATCAGTCTTATGCAGAGTTTGCCCTGTCACTGCATGAGCAAAAGAAACCCAGCAAAGAAACAGACAAAAACACATCTATCAGTCACAACTACTGTCGATATCTCACAGAATGTCATTTAATCATTAAACTTTTAGATTACGGTTTCAAAAAATGGTAGAAATTAACATGCAAACACAAATATAATGTGGAGGAAAGAGTTAGAGTGCACACAGTCCTACCTGGAGGTTACTGACCCCTGAAGTCTGTTAATTTGTTGTGAACATGTTGCATTCATTAACTGTTGCTAATGTAAATCTGTTCTATGGTTCTTTCTCCTGCCAAAATAAACGTCCATTAATTTCCTTCGGCATTGCAGGTGTACAATTCCAAGAAGCCAGACAAATATACAGGACACCTTTCATGCATGAAAGCAGAAATAAGCACACAGAGTTTGGGCTTTAACACCTGCAAAATGCGGTGAGAATGAACACGTAAACTGAGGTATGGACAAATTTAACCTTGTAAACTGTACTGAGCCACCTCATGCTGTGCAGCCAGACATTGTTTAAATACACATAACTTTATTTCTACTGATTCTGTTGGAGATTCCAGTGTCTGAATGGCTGAATGGTAGGAAATGTGTAGCGATTGCAGTTCAATCAGAAAAGACAGAGGAATGAAGTAAAATTCAAGTTTGATACAGAATATGGGTGAACACATAAACAGATGATCTGAGCTGATTAAGATTTAACAGAGGGTTTTGGCACTTGGACACCAGAGGAAGATTTTTTTGTGTTCAAGGAAATATACCCTGATGATATGATGCAATATGATGCTGTGACTTCTGCTCTGTTTAACCTCCCTGACTTCGACCGACAGCACAATGTGAAACCTATGGGAATGCACCCAACTGAGGGTTGGCCCTCCTTGGCCATGGAGGATGGCTGCAGCCCAAAACTGGCTAAATATCAAAGGCTGTATTTAAGGACGCATTCACACTGGCGCTATTTGGTCCACTTTAAACGAACCCTGGTCCGCTTCCACGGATAGATTGGTTTGTTTGGAGTGGTGTGAATACTCATTTGAACTCTGGGGTGGACCAAACAAGCGAACCCTGGTCTGCTTGAAAAATGGGGGTCTTGGTTCACTTGCAAGTGAACCCTGGTGAACCAAAGAGAGGAAGTGAACCAAAGAGAGGAAGTGACGTAGAGCACAGTGCATTTTGTGTAGAACTGGGCGAAGCAGAGGTAAAAAAAGAAAAAGTTGGAAAATGTCTCGTGGGCAGACATGGAGTAGTGAGGAGGTGCAGGTGCTTATTGATATATGGTCAGAGGGCTATATATCGCAGTTGCTTGTGGCTACCCACAATGGATTTCCGTTTTCGGTCCTGGCCAATCAGTGAGCTGGGTTTTCTTCTTCTTCAAGCTTTTTTTCTTCCTGGTCAGTGGTCGTTTCAGGCAATACCGCCCCCAAACGAGCAGCTGTTGTAACTGTGTGACGTTGTCCAGGCGGTTTGGTCCACTTTAAAAAGTGCAGTGTGAAAGTGAACCGAACCAAATGAAGGTGTGAAATTTTTCAGCATTCCCCGCCCGATCGAACTGAATCCCCCAGACTATCCTGGTGTGAATGCACCCTTAATTATGGACAGCAGGCTACAAAGAACTTGTGAACCTTTTGGCTGGATATATGGTGGATGAAATGTTGCCTGTCTCCACAACTTTCAGACAGATCTTTCAGAGGCACGAGGACCGCCGGGTAAAAAATAATTTGCAAGTTACCTAGTCGTAGCTGTGCTTAACAGAGATTATCCTGACATTTATACGGAGGGGCACATGCAAAGTCTGAATTTTGAGGAGAAAGGGAGGGAGTAATAAGCAAAATAATGGTATTACTTTTTAAAATATGTGACCAGTAATGAGTAATGGATTAAATTTTTTTGAGTAACCAGCCCAACATTGACATTTGCCTTCATCTAAAACATGTTTCCAGACCCAACTGATCATGTAAGACCTGATTTTACAGAAAATGAGTCTCCTGATGTCAAATGTCAAACACCAAGGTGGAACATGAGCTGCAGAGGCTGCTCTGACGCTGTCACCTTGTTTTTATGGAGACCCCCTCCACCACCACTACCACCACCTCCTCCCCAACAACAAACAGACGGAGAGAGCCACAAAATGCACACACACACACTCACATACACACAGCACCAGCAGCCCATCAGGCACACCTGCCATGGACGGTTGATGGGAAAATATATTCTGCACAGACGACATGATAACAGAATCATTTCACACCCCAGTGATCCTCGGCACATTCCCTTTGTGTGCATGTGTGTGAGAGCACCAGCACACACACATCTATTAGTGTGCTGGCGGGTTGTATGTACTGTATGTGCCTTGAGAGACTCTGCTTCTCACAAATTTCCATATGATGAGCCCCGAGGCCGTCTCGACTGCAAAGGAGAGAGCAGAGCAGGACGACTCAAAACAGCATTTCACAATGTGGAGAATGTGGAGCATGTATCTCTGTGATGGAGCGCCACTGAACATACTGTTCCCATCGTTAACGGGGATCAGCATTAACAAAACGAAGCAACATCATGCTGTCGTAACGACTTCATCTATGTGTGTGTGTGTGTGGCACGTTGATGCTCATGTTGCTGTGTCCTCGGGCACACGTGTTTATGAAGCATCTGTGCAGGTCTATCAGTGTGATGTGGTGTATGACGATCCATCCTCACGCCTCACAGCCTCTGGCAGGCTGAAGGCTAATAATAAATGCAAATTACAATCAGAGGAGCAGATCGGAGCTGGAGAGGATAATTGCTCCATTATGGCTGTGTGTGTGTGTGTGTGTGTGTGTGTGTGTGTGTGTGTCTTGTATAACAGAGAGAGAGAGTAGCCAGGTACTGACGTCACAAACAGACGACATAATAGGACAAGTGAGGTGTTACAAGTATTGATTTATTTGTTGGCCAAAATTCTACTTTTCCAGTGCGAGGGCCAAGTGAGGCTAATTAAAGTGTGTGACGCAACTGCTAGGCACAAATCAAAAGACACAAAGGCAGGTCTAGATTACGAGCTGCTCCTGAACGCCACAGTTTGAAATCAGTGTTTGAAATACGAAACTCTGTGGATGTTGTGTAAGTAATTCCAGTAATTTGTCTCTTTCAGTGACATTCCTTCATTAATTTATTAGGATCCTCATTAGCTTCATCAAAACAAAGGCTAGTATTAGTATTTCTCCTGGGGTGCATACACACACACATACACACAGAGAAACACACACAAATTACATTAACAGACACCATTTCACAATGTACAAAACCAGATTCTGGGGTTCAAGCCATTACAGACCTTTAAAAGTTAAATGCGACAAAGGATCAAAACCTTTGACAGACCTTTGATAGCTTCCAACATCCACATTAAACATGACTAACAGGTTTTATGACGTTTGGACAGACGATCAGTCATTATCGACCAAATCTCTGTTCTGTTCTTTGGCGATACCATCACCCATTGATCATTTATGAAAACAGTTTGGGGACACGCTTCAGCAGGTTCATTAAGAACTGGACAAACTGTCAGTGATTTAGGGACTGTTCGTTATTTATGAGGGGGAGGGTGTGGTGCAAAAAGGTGAAGGCATCATGTCAATTAATTTTTAAGCCAGTGGTTCCCAACTGGTCCAGCCACAGTGTCCAGATTTCTCTTTAGTCATTAGTTTAAGAACCACACACTTTAATATATTCAGCGTCATATTTGCATTTAGCCATGTCATCGAGCTGTGTCTCTGTCAAGTAGCTGTCCATTAGTCACTCACTCTACAGCAGCAAATGGGACTTCAAAATGAAAACTCTGTGCTGCAAATTACTGTACTTCAAAATAAATTGTATTTTTTACAAACTTGACATGTTTGCGGGTCTTTTGCGGTCCATTCAGAATGGACCAGTGACCCACTTTAAGGGTGCATTCACACCAGGATAGTCTGGGGGACTCGGTTCAATTGGGCGGGGAATGCTGAAAAATTTCACACCTTCATTTGGTTCGGTTCACTTTCACACTGCACTTTTTAAAGCGGACCAAACCGCCTGGACAACGTCACGCAGTTACAACAGCTGCTCATTTGGGGGTGGTATTGCCCGAAACGACCACTGACCTGAAAGAAAAAAAGCATGAGGAAGAAGAAAACCCGGCTCAGGACCAAAAAAGGAAATCCATCCCCTTCAGCCGGTTTGGTCACCACAAAAACACCAAACAAAATACAACGCGCTCTACATCACTTCCTCTCTTTGGTTCACTGGATAGTTCGCTTGCATTTCCCACTGTAAGCGAACCGCACCAGGGATCACTTGCAAGTGAAGGTGCAGAACCTCTTGCAGAAGAGGTTCGTTTAAAGCGGACGAAGTAGTGCCAGTGTGAATGCGACTGCAACCCACCAAATGTACAGTTTCTGCTTGGCAGATGCATACAGTCGTTTTCAAGATAAACATCAGTGAAACACCTATCTACGTTTATTTCATACATTTTACATGGTGTCACAGTGTGCACTCCCAACCTGCCATACGTGCCATTCTCTTAGTTGACCCAGTAAATTTCCATTCACCATGTTTCTTCACAACACCTACCTGCCAGCCTATCACCTGTCCACACATCTCCTGCTCCTGTCAGTCCACCACACCCACCTCATCGAGGCAACTCTGCTTACCTCTAGATCATTACCTCCTGCCAGTATACGCTTCACAGACTCTTGTTGTCAGACTATTCTTTGTTATTCCTGTGCAAGAGCTTCCAGTGTGTGTTCCCAGACTGCTTTCTTGTTGCCGACCTTGCCTACCTCTGATTCTCCTGCTTCGCCTTCACCTGTGTCCCGGTAGGCCGCAAACCAAGAAACTGACTTTTATTGTTGTTTACCTGCCTGCTCAATCTGTGATTGCCAAACAGTATATAAGAAGTCATTACAAACTGTCTTGCCTGCTTTTGGTGCTGCTATTGGGTTCAAACCACACTCGTTACACATGGTTACGTTTAGTCAACAAAAACATGTGATTAGGCTTGGTTTGTTTCTACATTCATACAGGAAGTGAACAGTAGGCTCCTGCTGAAAGTCTAATGTTTGTTGGACCCATCCACCCCAACCACCTACCCTATAAGAACTTTCCAGCTCCTTATAGTATCTTGTTACTGACTGCACTTCAAACTGACGCCATTCAGCAGTGTATCATACCGCTGTGACAGGTGGCTTTTGGCAACAGTCACTGACAAAGTGGTGGTATTTGACATTTTCGTAATAAGAACGGACTGGCTCATCTTAACCCTCATGGGGGACATTTAATTTGAAAATGGTTTATTTTAGATCCAAATTGATTATTTCCAGGGATATAACACTTCCTGAAATATATGTACACAGTTGTAGACATTACTGTCGCACCCCCACTTTAAAGATGCCTCAAAAAAAAAAACCTGGCTCAACTCACCCCACTTTCCCCTACTGCAGAATCCAACCTTGTCTCATTCTGAGATCGTTGAAATCCAGCACTTGGGCAGTGACTTGCGGCATCAGACACTGATGAAAAAGCTGTCCTATAACGGTGGCATGATACGCGGCTGGTTGCTGTTATAGTTGAAAGGCACTCTGCAGCATCAGGGGGGAATGCAGTAGGGCAAGAACGCAAGTTCCCAAGTTGGTAGGGTGGGAGGGTTGTTGGATGGTTCCAACAAATGCGGACTTTCAACTGGGAAAGCGGTGTTTGCTTCCCATAACATTCGAAAGCCAAACCCTGTTCTTTTTTCCTAAACCCAGCCACATGCTTTAGTTGTTGGAGAACGCCAATTTGTGGTGTTGTACTGACGTGGGGCATTTATTTTGAAAGAAACTGTATGTAAATGGTAAAATTTCCTGTGAAAACTGAAGTGTATTTTGCAAGAGGACAATGCATGTAACAAGCGTAACTTGACATGCTGTCCCAGAGCGTCAAAAACCAACACACCCAGGGTACCTTTCATGTCGTATCTAGACACTGAAGATCCATGACCAAACATCAATATGTGACGAGGTCGGAGTGAGAATGTGTTGCAGAATCTCATATAAAGGGCCGTCAGTTCTGGAAGACAAATCTTGAATTGTTCTCTTAGGTAACACCGTCTCATCTGATTTACATTTATCAGTTCATTTACTCCATTACAGGTCCAGGAAATAGTCCTCACCTCTTTCCTTCATTCATTGCATTGGCGCACACACACATACAGTAGCAACACATCAGTTTATTATATTTGCTCTATTAAATCACTCACTAGTTTGTGTCCTCGTAACATGAGCCGAGGGCTTTTACTGCTAATATTTATATTATTACCCATGCTTTGCTTTTAATGTGAAATCTATTTAAGAGGATGACTCCAGCCTTGGGCCCTTTATTATGCGTGTCTGTATGTCATCATCACAATCATCATCATCATCATCTTTGACTTCGTAAGCACTGCTTCACTTACTGTTTCCATTTCCCTGCCACACAGCTCTCCGATGGAGCCGGCCCCATCTGTCTCCCTTTCAGCCCATTCATCATTTCCTCACTCATCAGCTCTGTATTTCTTCATTTTCTTTCCTCGCTCCGTCTCTGTCTCTCCCTTGCTCATCACCCATTTCAGGGGGTTTTGCGTTCCACCCCTTCCTTCCGCTACCATCCATCTGCCTCCCACTTTTCACAGTATCCCCCTTTTCCACGCTTCATTTTCTGCCTCTGTCGTTTCTCCCGGCCGTCCATCCATGACAGAGTCTACACGGGCTGACTTTATGAGGCGACTGGATGAGTGAATTTTGCAAAATGTCAAAAAAAGGTTACGTCTTGTGATCAGATGATGAAACTGACCAATTAATCTGTAATGATGATTGTGCAACAAGAGGGAGTCCGATGTCCAGGCCAAGATGCTCTGCACAGAGGAGTTGAACAGTAAAGCAGCATTAAAAATAATCGTAGTAAAAAGTTATAAACCATTAAGAGACACACATATTCACACCATCTGAGGGTGCAGCAGAGCCCTTTGAAAGTGGCAAAAAGAAGTGAAAGAGTAGAGATGGTACAGGAGGGTGGATGCTTCATAAACCAGATCTAACAGAGATCCACAAGGCTGGTTTTTACCTTCAAGGAGATTCATGAGACAAAAATGTGAGACTGTGCTCTCCACTCTACATCTATGTCTATTTTTTTAGGGTCATTTCCTGATGATGATGGTGGCACGGTGGTGCAGTGGTTAGCATTGTCGCCTCACAGCAAGAGGGTTCCTGGTTCGAACCTGGGGTGGGGAAGCCCTTCTGTGTGGACTTTGCATGTTCTCCCCGTCAGTGTGGGTTTTCTCTGGGTACTCCGGCTTCCTCCCACAGTCCAAAGACATGCAGGTTAATATACAATATCAATAGGTCAACAAAATAATCCCCTGGGATCTATATATATAAATCAACAGGTGATTTCCTTCTTTCAGTAAAATCCTAAATGACTGAGTTGTTTTTTCCACCTGGACCTTTATGCTCTGCCATTTCTCCTCTAATCATCACGCTGTAACCTGTGACAGGCTGTTATGATACCACAACTATCACACATTCACATATGTGTAGTTTTTTGTCGAGCCGCGAGCATCACGTAGGTTTACATCACCAAAGGTTTATGACAAAATCAGTTGACGACACCGACTCCCGTGTGCGTACAGCGAGAGAGGAGAGGAAGAGACGCTGTGCTGCTGCCAGAGGAGCCGCTGAATGAGTTCCCTCTGAGCAGTAAGTCACTAAAAGAGTCTGAGAAGTCCGGGGCTGTTCATAAAACATTCAGGACGCCACAGTTTATTCCACACTACTGAAGCTGCTCCTCTTTCTGGAACCACCGCGGAGTCTGTAATAATTTCAGCCATGTTTGTTGTTGCTGTGGGTTACAGTATGACTTCAATATGTCAACAAGTCAAAATATTGCAAGTGTCATGATATGAAATTTTCACATGATATTAAAAATTATACGGGTATTATTGTGAATGAGATGATGTGGCACACTCCTGCTGCTCCCCTTTTTTTTTAGAATTGGATGGACTCAAAATCCCCCTTTTTTTTACTTTCAACGAACAGAACAATAAAACGCATCAGACTCAGTGTGCAAGATTTATGTGCATAATTTTTATCCCATGACAGCTTAAAAAAGTATCGAAAAGCTTGGAACTCATACTCTGATGCATATTTTGTTACAAATATTATTTTAAACCTACCTTTTTTGGGCCACTTGGGGACAGCAGAACATGCAGAAAATCATATATTTTCACCTCATAAGCAAACAGTTGCCTCGTATTATATTGAGCAGATATGGAGCAACATTCACATTCATTTTGAGGCTGTTCTGGCCACTTGATGAACATTCACTCTTTTATGGCCTTCAACAGCTCCTGGGGGAAAAACTTGGACTCTTTAGCTGCTAAATGCTCCACTTTGTTTACCAGCTAGTCGCCAACTTTGTTGTTGGGCCATCTGGTCCTGGACAGTGCACAGTCTGTGTGTTAGAGCTTTATCACTGTAAAGAAGCAGCCTGCTGCTGCTGGAAACACGGCTGATGAGAGGCAGGAAACCAAAACAATGAGCCAAAAGAGACTTAAAGGCTCTGTAGAGCTTCAGGTGGTATTTCATTCACATCCACCCTTTTTGCATCACGCATTTTTATTTCATCCATTGTTTACATAACATTAATTAGTGCGGCTTTAAAGAGAAACACTTACGATTCCAAGCAATCACTCATCAGTCGCTGCAGCTAACACGTGAGATGGCAAAATGTCACCTGAGGAGAAACACACTCTCCATCCTTTCTCTTCCCCTCCACCTCCATGTCTTTCACTCCATCTCTCTCTGTCCGTGACGCAGTTGAATGATGATGTAATTTGAGTGACAAGTGAGGAGGCCATTTGAAACAGCCTGAGAGGCCAGGGCAACAGCTCACCTCTCAGTGCATCATGTGGTGGGGGGAGATTATAAAGATTTATTCCTCGGGCACTCCAGCGGCACTGGCATGATTATGATACCATAACACAAGGTGCCATAAAGAAAATGTTGTCAGCTAAATGAAGAGCAGAGCACCAAAATGTGCTCGCCATTACATGATCAATCACACCTGTCAAGCTCGTAGCGCTCCATCAAGAAAGCTGTCACTGTCAGCTGTCTCCAGTTCGTCCCTCGTCCCCGACTTTCTCTCATTTTTGCTTGTTTCCCGGTCACCTGGATGTGTATGAGTGTGTTTCTGGGTCATTTTGTCTCTTTTCCCAGGCGGCCACACGTCTGGCATCCACAATACCTCATGTGAGCGCTGATAAGAGGTGAAGAATTACCAAACACGGTGGCCACATGCTGGCTGAGATCACACACACAGGGCCCCCCTGTAATATTTCACAGCGAGGAAGAAAGGGATGCATACATCATTCTGACAGAGCCAGAATGGAGAGAGACATCCCTCTGTTATCTCCACACACACACGCACTGGCAGAGATTTATAGTACAAGGCTTTAATGGCGCCCTCACACACCTCTCCCTCTCTCTGTGTACCTGTGTCCTCACACACGGACACACAAACACACATCCATCCATCATTCACCTTCCTCTGTTTTTCCTCCGCCTCTCCTCTATCTGCTGTCCATCTCACGTCTCCCTTTACTTCTCATTCCTCTCCTCCATTTTCCCTTTCCTTCCTCCTCCTCCGCTCCTCCCCACACAGCTCCTAATTTCTCTTTTTTCGCTCAGTTAATTGAAATACAGTAAAAATAAAGATGTCAAAGTCTGGCTCGGTTCAACCATCATCCTGAGGGTGAGGAGGAGTTTATAGATGCTGTCAGGTGAGGAGGAAACAGACTCACACTGTAACACCAATGTGTTTTTATAAATAGCGTAATGTTCCCAATAAACACCACGCTGACAGCCATACATGACTCTCTAATGGGGAGCGGTTAAACCTTAAACACAGACCATTTACCCTTGTGATTTATAGAGCAGTGCTTGCAGCCACCGGGCAGGACTGATCCTGTTTATCCGCTGTAAAAATGCTTGTTGTGATGCTCGTATCATGCACACATGTACTGTCTCACGTTTGCAGGTACACCTTGAACACGACCATCAATTATGTTGCAGATTAAGGACAAATGTATGTAGTCAGATATGATGTATCCACCAAACTGTGATCTTAGGTTGATATTTAAATAAAGTTTAATCAGCACACACACCACAAGCGAACAAAACAGTGGACACTTCACCTCAAGATAATTTGAAGGTGACTTTGGAGGTTCAGTGTGTGGGATTTATGGGCAGAAATGGAAATCTGTTTCCTGTTTTATTTTGTAGATTTCATTCTCATGTGTCGTGTCTGGTTTTACTTCCTGTCTTTGTGTGTTTTCCCACCTGTTTTCTGTCACACCTGTCTGGTTAGTCCTTCCCTGTTCCCAGAGTCTTCCCTTCACACCTGTTCCGTGATCCCGGTCTTACTCCAAGGTCATTGAAATCCGACGCTTGGGCAGTGATTTGCAGCAACAGAAACCAACGAAAAAGTAAGGAATTCTCATACCATTAGAGCACGTAAAGCCTGAAATATCACCTCAACACAAAGCATTTAGCAGCGAACCCGGAGGTCCAAGCGAGCACAGCCTCTGATGCTAGCGCTAGCAGCCAGCCTCGCCAAGCCACACTCGACCAGGCGTTCAAACTGAGCAAGTCTACCTGCGACCGACTAACTAACTCCGTCACAAAACTGACTGCAATGGACTGTGGACCAGTTTTGGTGGTAGAGGACAGGGGGATAGCTGTGTCCAAAATCCAGCAGCTTTACTGCGACACATCTGCCAAAATTCATTTGATCTAAAATTTCGTAAATACTTTCACAACAAAAATTTATGTATGTGATTATTTAGATTAATTAATCACAGATCATGTAATTAATTGACTTGACGTGAATTAATGAATCTGAAATTTTTAAAGGGATCCCCGCCCGTGCCACAGACCTCACTTTGAGAATCACTGATTTAAATGACTGACAGGAGACAATCGTTTTCTCTTGACCTTCTCCAGGGTTCATAAGAGCAAAGAGGAGAATCACTGTGCCCCCAAACATCTCCACTCGGGGATCGTATCAGCTGAACCAAACTGCTCTTTTCACAATACCTTTTCTCTCCTTATCAGCGATGGAGATGTTATTGCAAGGTCACCGGAGACGAAATCTCTCTCTCCGGTCTGTCTTTGTCCGTTCGTCCTCAACAAAGTCATAAAACATCAGCACAGAGAGATGTCCCCTGGGAGGACGGTATCTGAACACACTCTGAGTTTTAGAGTCTAATAACTGACATTAATGATCCACGCTGTGTGTGTGTGTGTGTGTGTGTGTGTGTGTTTGTGTCTTTGTCTCCTTGTGTATATGTGAGTGTGTGAGTGCCGTCGTATCTGACATTGATTGGCTGCAAAAATGGTAATCGAAGATCCATTTCTGCTTTTCATTTTCACCTGAACATCAGCTTTTGTATGCAGGAGAAGTTCGCTCTCCCTTACAATCTCACACACACACTCAAAGCAACACACACTTTACACTCTCACGTACACACACACCCTCTCGCCCTTCAATACAACCCTATAATTTGCCAGATGCGGCGAATCGCTGGTTACTATGGCAACTACAGCGGGGAGAGTTTTTCGTTTTTCTCAATTTTGGCAATAGGGCCGCACACACACACACACACACACACACACACACACACACACACACACGGGCATCATGTGATCATGGCTGAGATGCTGAATGGAGGAATGAATCAGAAAGCAGCTCTGCGTCTGCAGCCAATGGATGCTGACGACAACCGGTTATGTGAAATCAACCCATAATGAAGTGAAGGGTGTTCATTTTAGCGAGGCAGGTGGACTGTTGTGGTTTTTGCTGAATGGAAACACACACACACACACACACACACACACACACAAATACACACTCATGCCACTGAGGGCATCACAAATATGGATGAGGACGGCAGATTCTCTGGAGGAGCAGGCGGGTAACAACAGAATGAGCTGAACTGACACTAACACTCTTAGACAAGCTCAGTGAGTCACTGTATTCCAATACAACACACACACACACACACACACACACTGATGCAGCAGATGCAAATACTGGTTAACAAAGAGTTAACGGTTATAATGAATTTTCAGAAATGCCACTCTCAGATGTTTTGCGTTGTAATTACTGCGTGTGCCGTTTAAAAGACACAACCTTTAAGATGCTAAATGAAATACTGCTCTTTCTAAAATAAACCCCAAGTCATCAGCTACTCCAAAAAACGGGCGAGAGCTGAGCCAATGAAAGCACAGCAGGGGATTATCCTCACACACACACACACACACACACACACACACACACACACACACACAGTGCTGCATCTGGTTGCAGCTGATAAGAGGAATTTTCCTCCCCTCAGGGAATCAAGCAAAAGGAGAACACGACAGTAGGAGATGTGGAGTGAGAGGTCGGCACACGGGGGGGAGGGGGAGGGGGAGGGGAGGAGAAGGGGACCGGTGGGTGGGTGATGGCTGGAAGTTGAGGCGTCCTCGTCATCACTTACAGTAAAACTAGATCAGACATGTTGTTTAGTTTAAAACCTGTGAGTGTATCAGTGTGCAGTGTGTAGTGTGTGTGTGATACCAGCTGCTTCAGGGAGCTTCTATACTTCACAGGCTGGTTTAGTGAAATGGCAGCTAATCAATAAACAGCATGTAGACAAACACACGCACACATCGCTGCATCCTACATCTGCACAGCTTATTGAGGAGCTGTGGTTATCCACAGTGACCTGAGTTTAGAAAAACACTGTCACACTAATGATACCAATAATAACACTTCAGCAACACCTCGGACTGAGACCTTCTTGAAGAGGTGGTCTCGGTCTGGTTACAAATGAACTCTGGTGTGGTTCGTTTGTGGTGAGAACGTTTTCCGACCTGGATCTGAACCAACTGCAGTCACATGACACATTGTTTGGGTTAAACATGAGCATGTTACAGTCCTGGAGGATTATTAATGTGCACCTCCTCCTGTACTGCCTTAATATGCACATTCAGCACATCCAATGCATCAAAACATTGTTTTCTAGTTGGAGCCGCGCCTCGTTTTCAAACTGTATGGTTTGACTAAAATGAACAATGACAGCAATATAGTCCACGATGAGCAGCGCTAAAATCAACCTGCGTAGTTGTCCCTCCATTGTGACATTAGAAAGTGTCACATTTATCTTGCAAGTGTACTCTTCTTCAATGTTTTGTTTACTTCCTGGATTTTTCCTGCATGCAAATTCTGACCAATCAAGAGCAGCTTTCTCACACAAGGCATTTGATCTGGTCCACTTTTAAATGCTGCTGTGAGAGCACAAACCAACTCTAGGGAATTTTATGACTTTGTAACAAAATAAGTCCCTGATTCAGACCAAAGGAAGCAAACTCTAGGTCTGAAAGCACCTTTAGTCTAGTTTTAGTCGACGAAAATTCATGATATTTTAGTCAACTTATAGTGATAATGTTTTCTATATATTTTTAATATTTAAACTAACTCAGTGAGGCTAATTCATGTATCAGAAGGTGAAGGTGACAGATTGTACAAAAATTTAATTCTGCAAATAATTTCTATACACTTGCAATCTGTCATTTCTCCGGCATTGTTTGACAAGTTAAATGGGTGATTTACGAACACACACTTACTGATCATCATTTCAAAAGCTCAACATCTCTATTTATGCTCTCAAAAACTTTGACACCACAAATAGCTAACCTGAGACAACTAGGATTTGTACCAGCTCTGACTGTTAAGAAGCAGAAAAATAACTTCATTAAAGCCTGAATTTTTCCTTCATCTGCAACATGATAGTCTGGAGGTTCAAACTAAACTTTTATCTCTGTCAGAGAAAACTGATCAGATCAAATAGCATCAAACCTTCTCCAGTCTGGTCCCAGTGGAGTCCTACAAGGATCAGCTGTGAAGTCAGGCGGCCAGTGGCTGCTTGCTTCGCTGCCGTTCAGCAACTAACGTAACTAAAGTAATTTAACATAACTTAGACGCTGCTGCAGTCTGAAAAATCATCATATTTAGCGATCAACAACGAAACAAAAGAGGCAAACAAGGCAAAATAGCAAAAAAAAAAACCTAGAAAAAAAAAACAACTTACAAAGGGCAACTTACACACTCAACTAACATTCACATAATGTTAATATGACTTTATGTTTGTCAGATAGGCCACATGAATTTAACTGAGTACAGTGTCAATCATTTATGTTGCGCTGTGTGTTTTCATTTCTACAGTGGCAGCTTTTATTTGTTGCATATTTGTTTTGTATACTGTACAGCTGTACTTGCTTATGGTAAATAATGTATAAAGGATGGGGGGGGGGCCTCCTGGCAGATTTGGTTCCCCCCTCCCAATGTTGACTCCATGGTTACGGTCTTGCTTAACATCCTGAATTTGACATTTCAGAAAATTTCAGGCAGCCCTGGGGATGCCCTTGATTTGCCCTTCAGAGGCCGTGGCGGGGACTCCAATCTCGTGCTGCCCGCACATGTCTTCATCTGAATCATACGTGGGTGTCTTACGTATGTCTGACGATCACCAGCCCGGCAGCATCAGCTGACAAAGATCCGTCCTTCTCTGCCTCCCCTTTTCGTTTCCTGTCAAGCTATGCAAATTTTGGATTTAAGCTCTGAGTCTGCTTTGCGGGGGTGTTTTAAAGCTCCAGCCAATCAGAAGCAAAACTCTGTGGCAGGAATTTACATAAATCTACATGGCTAATGTACTGTGCAAATTGAAGGAGTGACACTGTGACTTCACCTTTTCTCAGCAGCGATAATATAATACAACAACTGACCTTAAACCAAAAATGTAATCGCCCGCTAAATCCGTTCATTTGCTCTGCAGTCGGACTGAGAGGAAAACAAACTGCATTTGTTTGTGTAATTGCCCATGAGCAGAGAAAGAGATGGAGGGAGAAGGAGGACGTGTGAGAAGGGAAACTAGTGAATAAACAGAGGAGATGGATGAGTCTATTAAAGCGGTGGCTCATCCAGGCTATTAGGAAGCAGAGTGAAGGAGTGTGGGAGAAGAGGATACATACGTT
This sequence comes from Epinephelus moara, assembly GCF_006386435.1. Taxonomy (NCBI): domain Eukaryota; kingdom Metazoa; phylum Chordata; class Actinopteri; order Perciformes; family Serranidae; genus Epinephelus; species Epinephelus moara. Next base: position 19,696,411 of record NC_065526.1, read on the forward strand.
GGGTTAATGGCACTAAATACAGACCTAAACGGAGCAGAGGAGTATTAGAGATTATTATAAATGTACCCAGGGGTGTCACCCGGAATTATGGGCCCTCTGTACTCCTCCTCAACTCTGCACTGCCCCCAGTGTTCCCCTCCATCATAGTCCTCCAAAAATGGCAAAGTTCTACATCTGACAATTTGCCAGAGGTAATGTTGGCATTGTACATTAATGCAAACCACATACTTTACGCTTTCATGTTCTTATGCAGCAAATACACTGAAATGATATTAATATAATTATTAAATGATATATTTTGGGCAGGGCAACACAATGGTTTGAGTTGAAGGTGTGAGAAAGAATAGTATCAGTAACATTGTTAACACNGGTTCGTCCTTCACCTTCTCACAATGATCCCACACTTTGGACTTCCTGCACGACATGTTATTAACTAGCCTGTGGAATAACCGCAGGTACCAGCCCTGGAAATTAGGGGCTCTACACATGCTGCATCTCTTGTGCCTTTTCTGTGCCGGTTTTAAAGAGCAAAGAAGCATCATAAAGCCTATTTACCTGAAATCCTGAGTGCAAAGCTGATCTTCTTCCAGGTGCTGTTTGTAAGTGTGCAGGCCTATTGTCTGTGGGACAGATGTAAAGCTCTGGGTAGCCCTGCACTAACATGATCAACTTTTCCGTATTTATCAGACTGAATATTTACAGAAGAAGGGAAAGATATCTGTCAGCTGTGATTGGTTTGTAACCTGACTCCTGTCTGACTGCTGAGCGTGGCCTCTTCCTGTGTCTGTCCTTTCAAATTAAATTCCCACATGGTCCAGTCATACAGGTTTGGATTTATTTTAACAAGGTGCAGCTCCTTAAAGAGTTTCACCTTTGTTTTTTTTCATTTTCTTCTGCAACTAAGCAACTAATTAAATTTTGCAGATTATTGACCTTTGTGGTCAACTAATGTTTGGTCGACTATTAGGGGGCAGCCCTACTGGATATGCAACAATGACTTGGTAAAAAAAACACGACTTTTTGTGGCACTATCTTGGCAGGGAAAGCAGTGAAAACAACCTCATTTTATGGCATTATCCCAGCTGGAAAGCAGCAATGTCTCTGTAGAAAACAACTGCTTTTTCATGGCACTATCCCAGCTGGATAAACTGCCATGGCTCACTACAAAACACCCATGTTTGGTGCCTAAAAAGCTGCTGGAAACACAGCAATGCCTCGTTAAATCAAAAGTGGTTTTGTTGTTAGTTGGTCTCAAACAGTGATCTGCAGCTTGGCTTGACACACCATCCTCCATCCCCTCCACCACCTGATGACAAAGTCAGCTCATGCACTACATCACTTTAGAAATGTTGATATGATAAATATAAAACATACAAATGTAATGTTAATGTGGTTTGCAGGAATGTACAATGCCAACATTTTCGTCTGGTGACTGAGCTGAATACATGCTCAAACACATTCATTAACAAAAACACACTGATTGATTGATTAATTGATTGACTGATTGATAATTATTTTCACAAGCAGCTTGCCATTTGCAGTCTGTCGAGGGAGAATCATCTCCATTCAGGAAAATACAGCCTGTTATTTTTGCTCAATGCAGATATCACAAGATGAGTGGCTTTGAATTTTCAACGAGACGACACTGAGAAAGGCCAGACTGCATCTCTGTGTTAAAGCCACGTATTTTCTTTCTTTCGTCATAGCATTTTACTGCTTCAGCAGAAATGTCCACATTTCAATGTAGATAGCTCTACAGTTTAATCTCTGTCCACCAAAAAGTATTGATTAGAAACACTAAATGTATAGATAAATACATAAAAATATGTTTTATTAGTTATAGATTGTCTTCCTCCTGCAAGGTTTGTTGAGAGTTTCTTATGAGTAGTTTGATTGCACAGCCGAGTCGATCCATAGACTATTTAGAAACGTCTCTGGAGCCTCGGGCTTTTGTGTCCATGGAAAATGAAATGTTTTCTTTCAGGTCGATTATAATCTTTAGCTGCTTTCAAAGTCATCCAGCCCTTTTATAGGGAGATGATAGGACACCAAGTAATCTATAAAAATGTATAACAGTATGACAGTGTTTTTGTTACAAAGACCTTAGTGAAGTAAGACGTTCAGTATTTCTAACTGAGGATCACACAATCAGAGACTGTTGAAATACATTTTGGAGATGAACTACCTGTGTGTAGAAGTTGCTGATTGTTCTCTTCATTTATACACAGTCAGGTAGGTTTTGGAGCCAGTAACTAGTGTGGCTGCATCTTAAAACACTAAACAGTTACTTATTCCAGATGTGTTTTCTGACAGACTGTGCTTGAAATAATAATTTGTGTCTGATTGTGCCAGACTGTATTACCACTCTGCCCTCTGCCTGCATTTCCTTATTTCTTCTTCTTTTTTCTTAACCACGGTTGGGTGGTCTGAGCTGCAACTTTTTGTTACTGGTGTGTAGCCCCCCGGCCAATAACGTTGCGTGCAGAACTAGGGATATTATCAAAAAGGTAGCAACCAGGTGCTAGACCATTAGCAGCATGCTAATCCATTCCATGAGGAAGCTAAAAAAATAAGCGGACAAAGCTTGTCCAAAACAAGAGTGAATCTGGGGACTTTTACTTTTGCTGCTCTTAAGGAGAGGATGGGGATGAAGATCGACGAGGAGTTGGCCTGTTGTCTGTTGGACAGATAGGTACCAGCGGTTAGCTTATTTATTTTGTCAAGTATCAGCTTTTCATTTACAACAAATGTGACAATCGTAGCTTGCTGTGTATGTATGAGAAGTGTAAGTGGGAGGGGCCAGCTTTGAATTTAACAAATCAACCTTCTCCTCATGTTAGACCTTGTTCTGCTTGTTTTCACTTTTAGTCAATCATGCTTTATTTACAATAATTAATTCCTCAGACCTCCATCAGTAAAGACCTTTTCCAACTGCACAAAAAATCCACTAACACCCACGAAACATCTGGCTTTTTAAATGCAAGGGGAAAGGTTTTAATCGTCATTCACATCTGGGTCAAATGACTCTGCAGTAGTCACAGGTATTTATTGCCTCTGGCTCAGATCGGCATTGATTGGAACACAACACCCACAACATGCTCATTTTAGCTCCTAGATCGGCAAGATGCAATGACGAGCCACCATGACGTGCCATCCGTCTCCGCTCAAGCAGTGCTTGCACAGCGATACAAATTAGTCTGTGTCAAGTTTGAAAGACAGACTGAATATATAAGCGATGTATAAAAAGAAATAACCACCATAAAGTTTTCACAGGCCTTCATGTTCCTGTCTACTGTCTGGTCTACTGACAATGGGAAAGGAGTCTATAGTCTATTTTTAGCAGGTTCACCTGTGTTTAAAAAACTTACGTACAAGCGCTAATTTTGGTGGAAAAGGTGTATTAAAAAGGGTTTTTGGTACTTTGAGTCAGTTTTTCCAAGTTAAGATTTTCTGGTGTGTATGAACTTTATAGTGATTGTTTCCCAAGTGGCAACCTCTGGGGCAGAAAATTGAGGCGCCAAAACTGCAGTTCCTCTAATGGCCACTTGAGGCTGGCTCCAAGAGCAACTCAGTCCCCATAAGATAAGATGCCCAACTTTACAGCAGAAATGAACATGATTACAACCTGGTACAAAACCAATTTTAGTCTCTATCGCTAATTTCTCCCTTTGTGACAACTGTACAGGGGGTGGAATTTTATACAACTCACCTGTTTACATTTAATTAAGGCTTTAAGTTATGCATTACTGAAAGCTGAGCTGTCCTCATAGTGTGCTCAGCTTCTCAGTCAGATCAATCCCTCGCTCCTCCCCAGCTCCAGCCTCTTGTCCAGATATGGTCACATCTGGCTCCAGAAGTCCAAAATGGCGACAGCCAAAATGCTATACTGGAGGTTTCAAAATGGGAGTCCACAAACCAATGGGTGACATTACACTGGCTATATTTTTTTATACAGTTAATGCTGCTCCCAGTGATAACACTAGAATAATAAATCTTGGTCTGTATGTTTTCGTAATGTTTTTTTTTCTAATCCAGAAAATATAAACTCAGCATGTTATTGGTCACATTTACGAACTTCCCAGGTGCCTTGCTCACGTGCATCTCAGCAGAGCTTTTAGTCCCTTTCCACATTTCAGACTCATACTGCTGACCTCACTGTCAGAAGCCTCCTCCTCTTTCGTCTTGGCACGTTGCTAGCAGATCAAGGTGCAGTAAGTCAGCTGTTCTTACCCGTTATTATCTAAAGGTTAAGGTCAACATCAAGGGCCTTGGCAAAAATAAGTTTTCATCATTTTGTTTTGACCAGTTTCTCCAATTTGAGCACTTTTAGAGAATTTTCTATCAGTGAGCAACCTTCAGCTCATTGGAGGCCTTGATAAGAGAATCCTGCTGACAGGGCAGTAACCCTGAGGAGGACCGGTGCTTAGTGGACAACCAGGAGGCTTGAACCAAGGTAATCACATCCATAAAGGCACAGGTGCATATTTCAGATGTTCAGGTGTTGTGATGAATAAGGGTTGCATATTAACCTATACAAGGGCTCTCACAGCAGGAGGATAAACAGGAGTATGACTGAATCATGGGGATGTGTGATGAGGTATTCAGAGATTTCCTTATATGGTATCAGAGCAGAAATTCAAAGATTTTTGGGAATAGATGTGACTGTTAAAATATAGGTCTGGAAAAACAGTGTTATTTCTGCGTCACTGTGATGTGTGGGTTTGTTATAAGTGACGCTCACCCCTCACATCCAGCCTGGATGCAGATTGGATGAGCAGGCAGGTCACAGCTCACGCTCAGCCAATCAGAGAGCAGTGTGTCGCGTTCATCGTCGTAGCGATGATTCCACGCTTTCAGAGCTGGAGGGTGTGAGGAGCACAGTGAGAGGGGGGCATGGTAAACAAGTAGGACAGACACACACACACACACACACACACACACACACACACACACACACACTAACCATAGTGGACAAGCCTTCGCTTCCCATTAAGTTCAGTGCTGCCCTGAGGATGGGGTAAAAATACTTCACCACAAAGAGAGTGTGTGTGTGTGTGTGTGTGTGTGTGTGTGTGTGTGTGTGTGTGTGTGTGACCGCTCATCAGTGCACTCTCACCTTGCGTTGATTATCCTCTGCAAATAATTATTTTAATTGAGGAAACATAATTACAATGATGTTGATGGTTCCAATTTAATGCTGCATTAAAAAAAGGCATTATCATTTCTACACCAAATTAAAAATGCATCCACAAAAAACTGTGAAATATAGGAAATGAAACTGATTGGTGGGAAGCCCATTAAATCACACTGGTTTAGTCGTAGAATCTTCTTACAGTATATCAACAATTACCGGGTACAATTAGGATTTCCAACCATCTCTGAGTCATTCTCCCTAAAATGGAGTGAAGCGTATGTATTTTCTGGAGGAAAAGGAGCAAAAGGAGAGATAGAGGTTTCCTCTATCTGGGACATGTGTGGGTGTTTAAGCTCTTCAGCATGAAAAGGCAGATTGTGCATGAACACCCCCCTGTCTTCCATTAGCATCACACTGTCATTGTAGCCTATTCGCATCTCATGAGCTTAAAGGAACAGTTTGGAATTTTTGGGAAACGCGCTTTTTCGTTTTCATGCTAAAAACAATATGAGAAGATTGATAGCACTGTCATGTTTGTACACTAAATATGAATCTACAGCCAGTAGCTGGTTAGCTTAGCTTAGCATAAAGACTGGAGGCAAGGGGAATCAGCTAGCCTTGCTCCATCTGAGGTAACAAAAATCAACCTACCAGCAACTTTAAAGTTCACTATTAAAGAGTAACTTTGGTATTTTTCAACCGGGACCCTGTTTTTTATGTCTTGTGCCAAAGTGACTAATGGGAAAAACAAATTTTGAAACGGGTGTGGTATTGAGCAAGAAGCTACAGACAGTCTTAGCAATATAATTCCTGCCGGCAATTGGGCACTGTCAATTTATGTACACTAAAAGTCATCAAAATCCAGTGCTTAGACAAACAAAGTCTTCCTTTCATGTCAGCATGCGGCCCGTTGCCGTTATAGTTTAACGGCGACCAGAGGTGTCAGGTAGAAACATAGCATGACAAGAACGAAAGTGAAAGCGGCAAAAGTCTAAGTGAGGCAGGCAGGAAGGGTAGTGAATGGGTCCAACAACCATCAAATTTCACCCAGGAGAGCAATTTTCGCATCCCGTAAGCCAAACCCTGTTCCTTCATTTCCTAAACCCAACTACGTGCGTTAGTTGTTAAAGAAAAAAAACGTCAATTTGTGGTGTTGTACCGTCGTAGTGCATTTATTTTGAAAGAGACTGTATGTAACCGTTAAATTTCCTGTGAAAATGGAAATGTATTTTGAAAGAAGACAATGCAAGTAACAGGCAGAACTTGACATGGTGTCCCAGAACATCAACAACCAACGCACCCAGGGTACCTTGTATGTTGTATCCCGACGTAGAAAGTCAACGCCAAATGTTAATATGTGTTGAGGTCGGAGTGAGAATGTGTTGCTATTCTAAGTTTCTGACAACATTATGGAAAGGATCCCTACAGAGACAGACCTTTTTGTTAAAGCTTAGGATTCTTCCAGAAACAGCCTTGAAATCACTATTGTCAAACCCACCAGACTCCACTTAAATAAACTGTAATTTTGTAATTGTATAACACACTTGATTCAAAGTTGACAGAAGTAAAATAAAACTCAAAAAAAGCTACCTTGGTTTGCCTTTCCACTGTTCCAACAAACACCAGCTCTGGCTTGGTTGAAATAAGCCCTGAATTTACCCAGTTAGATTCAAAAGTATGCTGCCTCTATACATGCTAAAATTAGTTTATTTAAATGGAGTCTGGTGTGTTTGGCAATGACAGAGCTGTTTCTGGATCTAACAAAAAGGTTTATCACTGTAGTGATCATTTACATTATGTAGTCAAAAACCTAGACTAACACTCTGCACATGCCAGTGGTTAAAACAAAAACTTTTAATGGACTTAAACTTGACGATGCTCAGTTGCTTGAATGGATCACATTGCAGCCAATAGTAAATACTGAATACTGAGGAAAAGAAATCAGAGGGACTGAACTTTTAGTCTTTACAGTTTGTTTTTGTATGGATTTAAACAATTAAGATATATGATGTTAGTTATTGAGTTTAAGAGGTGCTGGTATGCAGATTCTGTTACAGAACAGAGCTGACTGTAGCTTTCATATTTAGCATACAGACAGGAAGGTGGTATCAATCTTCTCTTTTAACTCTGCACGAAAAGGAAAAAAACATATTTTAAATGTCAAACTCCTCCTTTAGGGTAGTTCATACACTTCTAATTTAGCATGTGTGTGTGTGATGGCTACAGGGGTGTTATGTAATAGCACATATTCTAATCCACATACATTCTCTGTCACACATTGTACTGATTCATGACCATCAGTCATCTTAACCTGATGTCATGTCTAACGGTAATACACACACAAAAACAAACATGTCATGTCAAGTTGTCATGACTTCAGAGGACATTACATGATTTGCACTAACTTCCTGGAGACTTACCTTAATCCTGACCAACACATTCTCGCTCCAAACTCATCTTGGTCAATGATCCTACACGTCAAACTATGACGTACTAAGTACCTCTCCAGTCTTAATTTCGGACATTCAAAAATGGCATCTCATTTCATGCAAAATGAACTTCAGTTTATTACAGGAAATGTACAGTTTCGTCTTGTTGAATGTATCTATTTTCAAATAAGCTTAGCACACAGGTAAAAATCTTTGTTTTTAGTTTTTTCCGCATGTTTAGGCAACAAATGCACGTGGTTAGGTTTAGAGAAAAACATAATGGTTTAGCTAAAAGTAAGTACGTTTGTTACTAGTGTAATGTAACTTCATGTGACATACTGCACTAGCGTAGCATGCTACACATACTACCACACTACGTTGTTATTAAAATAATTTGATTGACTTTGGGTTTCACACGGGAAACAAATAGCGGTCTCACAGGTGAAAGTCTGGAGTTTGTTTGACCCATGCACCTACTACCCACTACCCAAGTCTTCACCCCAAAATTTCACAATTTACATTATGGAGACAGGCATTGGAAAATAAACTGTACGGCCTCCGTGTCTCATCAGTTTCCAACGGGATATCAGAAACTGGAATATCCTGCCATTTGCCAAAACTTCTGGAGCACCATTCAACCAGGTGACTCTGAGAGAAGGAGAGGAGGCATGTGCTTTATGAATAAGGACTGGTGTGATGGTGGGAAAGTGAGCTGCTGTCCTGTTCCTGATGTGGATCATTGTTATACGCTGCTCAGAGGTGGCTGCGTTCGGGAGGGGTAACCATGGGGCAGTCTTGTTGAGGTCGGGATGTGTGAACAGTTAAATCATTCTACAATAAGAAACTATGGATTACCAGAACCATCCGAAAACACTGACAATTATAAAGCAGCAGTCAACGATTTAAGAAGATGCAAAAAAACAGGACTAAATAACAGTGCACAAGTGAAAGGCGCTGATGGAATCACATTTCACTGGAGTTTTACCTTGTATAATTCCATGTGACAAAAATAATTGATTGATTGATTGATTGATTGATTGATTGATTGATTGATTATGTCCCCACAAGGAGGGCAAGTCCCCACAGTGTGACTGTGAAAACAGTTTCATGACCCCACAACCTGAGTAATTCATGTCCACACACACACACACACACACACACACACACATTTTTCTGCAGGGAGATCTACGGGTGTAAAACACCAGTCAAGTGATGCTCAGTGAAATTAGTACGATGTTCCCACAGTCACTCATGGCGAGCGCAAAACAGCCCCCCCTCCCCCGTTTACATGTAGCTGACACAATAACATCACAATGCTCTTTGTACCACAGGGGAAAACAATCAGTGCTGCATGTTTATGATGCTGAGAACACATAAAGAGCTGATTCTGGCTGCTGTAATACAAGTTTCATCACGTTTACCCTTCTTTAGTAACCGTCACTGCTTTTTCCACAATTATGAAACAAACATACTGAAAAGCATCTGGGCCTGTACATCTCTGGAGTGACTGGGCTTAAAGGTCAACTATGACAAACAAGGTCATGTACTCTCACTTCCTTCTCCTAAATAACACAACTGTATTCTCCGTCCTTATTTTGAACACCTCCAAACACAGATATATCCCCTCCTCCTCTGTCCCAGGTCTGTTCTCAGGCTCCTTTTGACAAATCACCACATTAAATGTGGCCATTTTTAGGCGCACCACACTTCCCTTTGCTTATTGGTTTCAGATAAAACTGCAATATTTCCATTCATCTATTTCCGTTTGTCGATGCTGCGCATACCATCCGTCCGCACGCACGCCACACACACAAACATGCACGATTATACACACACTCCTCTCTCTGTCTCTCTTGGTCGTTAATAATGTACTGATGGCAATACTGCGGTTACTGACCCATAGCCAGGCCATTAATCAAACAATACAACTAGCATATGATCATAATAAATATGCTGTAGATGAATGTGTTGCAGTCAGGAGAGTAGACCCGAGGCTTCCCAGAAGCTGAGAGCAGAAGGACAAATGTGATAGAGAGCGGATAAGATGAAGCTGAGGTATTTATACAAACAATATATTCTTCCTGCGAAAATCTGTTTTGATAAGCAGAGCGCACTCAGACAAGCGTGTCATCCATACAAAATCTAATCCTACACACAGTCCTGTGTTGTCCTACTGTCTGTTTAACATGCACAGTCATTAAAACATATCTGTGTGTCCTAATTAGCTGTATAGATAGTGTCCGCTCATTAAGCATTTGATTGATTGGCCTGTATTTGATATATAAGTGGTTGGGTCACCAGCACAAGAGACTGTGCTGCTAGTTAGTGCTGTCAATAATCTGTGCAGGAGGCTTCGGAGGAATATTACAATGGTGTTGCTCTGACCTCTGTTGGCAGGGTGAAAGAACTACAGTAGAACTGGATGTCTGGTTAGAAATCACTGCCAACATAAACAGAGAAACACAAGGACTGATTTTTATATTTATGGCAATTCTGAGCTTATTATTTCAGTCAGTGTCAAGTGTTACACATCATAAGATTCAGGGGAACCTAAACTTTATATCTGGTGCAGTTTAAAGTCACCATCATGCATTGTCTTTGTTTGGGCAGTCCATACTTGACAATAAAAAACCCAGTTGCATTTGGGTGTTTTTGAGCTCCACGTGAAGTTTGGTATCCTCCCTGTGCTGTTACCTTGTCGTGGTGGAGAGGCTTGCACATTTATAAGACCCCTGAGAGCTATGCTACATCAGCTTCCACGATGGTGCAGTGCCACCCAAATGTTTGTAAAAGTTGGTGTGTCTACTTGTCTCAGAAAATGATATCACCCAGGCCTTTGTCTGAGCTCAGTCGGGTTCTCATCAAGACTGTGGGGCCACTGGCTCCTCAGCTTGTTTGTGACATTATGAATGCTATGGACCTTTCTCTGTGTCCTTAATCAAGTCATTATTATCATTACTATTATTACTATTGACATCAGGCACATTGTAGACCATAGCCACCAAACAGTGGCAGTATGACCACTCCTGATGAAAGCTGAAAGGAAATCAGGAGTGCGAAAGATGGTCTACTAGGGTCAAAATTCAAGATCCTCCTTGGCACATGGAATGTCTGAACCATGTACGAGACCACCAAGACAGCAAAAGTCCTCAGTGAGATTAAGAGATACCACCTGGACATCCTGGGGAGAAGTGAAAGTCACTGGACTGGCTCTGGACCCCAAGTGTGATTGAGCATGATGGATCTGTCAACCTTCAGGCCATGAGAATACCCACAGGTGTGGCGTAGCCGTCATAATCTTTGGAATAGGGCAGGATCACGAGAGTTGCCTTAAGATGGACACCACTAGGCAAAACAAACCTGGAGGCCAAAAACTGCCTGGTGCAGAGCTATGATGAAGATGAAGCTGTCATGGGGAGAGGTGCAACATGTTGCCAAAGATCGAATGCAATGGAAAGAGCTCATTTAAGCCTTATGTCCCATGGGGGTGAAGAGGATTAAGTAGGTAAGTTAGTGTGTGAGGTTTGGTGCAAATACATTTTTTCCTCCTGTTTCCTTGGTATTTGTTTTGTGATTGATGGTTAATTTGCAGCCAAGGGTCCAGTATTGTAAGCAACAACAGTACTGAGCGTAGCTTTTACGGTGATGGTTGGACTGAGAAGGTATATAGAAGTTTGGTCACCTTAAGATATACTAAATGGAGGGATTGTTCTTCTTCTAAGTATGAAACAATGTGAAGTATATACTGGTGACTGTCTTTGTCATGGACCAAGCAGTCAAAGCACAAAAACACAGGTTTAAAGTTATAAAAAAAAAAAAGGTGGGTTTATTTCCCAGAAAATAAATTTTACAGAGCAAATGACTAAAGATAACAGAATTAGAGTTATCTGGCCCTTCAAAGAGGTCAACAAAACATAACTATACTAAAAAACAATAAGGCTAACAAAACCAGACATTTACTCAACAAACAGATCTAACAGACAGAGACAGTGGGGCAACATATATACTGGCTGATCAGACCATATTAAACACAAAGTTATATAGACAATAATTAGAACCAACACAAAGAAACACTTAATCCCCCCCATGATGTCACAGCTTTTGGTTTGGTCCATGGTTTGGCCTTCTCCATAAACCCAGGCTCCGCCCTCAGCCCCCTTCGGGTGACTTCAGGTAACTCGAAGACAAAGAGAAAGAAATTCATAACTTTGGAAATGGAATGGAAACTAAATGTGCGCGCTTCATCTAGAAAACAGTGTGCTGTCAAAGTGCACAAAAATTTTAGAATAAAGAAACTGGTGTCATATATACTTTAATTGACTGTAAATTAAAGGTAACTGAACATGTGGTAATGATGTGGATGAGTATGTGAATCATTTAACCTTTGTGTGGCTGTGGGCACGGCCATCACAGTTTTCCAAGATGGTAATTGGCTGGCGTTGATAAATGACCTAAATGTTTCTTTTAGGTATCGATACTTGTTTGTATACAAAATATTGCAAAGTACAGGTGTTATTGTTTTATAGCTCTTCAAAGTGACATTTGCATGTTTCATATGCATCGTATCAACGCGTCGAAAGTGTCAAGTATATTAACTGAATTTGTCATCAGGAGGTGAAGGGGATGGTTAATGGTGTTACATCTAAGTGAGATGCCTGCCAAGCTGCAGACCGCTGTTCAAGACCATCAAGCATAAAAAAGATTTGCTGTGTTTCAAGTGGCTTTTTAGCTGCCAAAAGTGGATGTCTTTGAGAGATCCTTTTCCAGCAGGTATTGTTCCCCCAGGAGTGTGAATTTTAAGTTGAAATAATCCATCAGTATCCTTAACTCAACAAAGTGATGGATGAGTTTTAAACCATAGACGGACTATGAGCTGATTTAATGTGTTAAGTGTTTTGTAATGACCTTATGTGCTTGTTTTACTGACTATTTGTCGGCTTGACCAAGTTGTCTCTTGTGTCTGGTTTCACCACTGGTGGACCATAAAGATCTATTCTATTCCAGTCTAACATGATCTTTTCCTTATTATGACCAAGTGGTTTTTGTTTTTTGGCCTAAACCTAACCACACATTAACCACAGCATTGTTGAAGTATGAAGTTTCAAGACATCTGCTACATACCTGGTCAAGGAATGCAGAACTGTGTTTCAACATTTTTTCTAGCGTTTGGGTGGCATATTTTCTCTGTTAAGAAAGTCATTTTGTGAATCGTAATATTCCCCGCCTTCATGCTGTGTTGAGGAAATTTATGAACAAATTCATGTCAATTAACTGACACAAAAACTGAATTATAATGAACTGTTCCTCTTGTTTGTGGAAACATTGGAACAAATGTCTGGATGTGTTTAATCACTGTGTGGACTTGTGAACTGCAACGATAATACAGTATCTCTGTGTTGTTTTCCTTGTATCCTATTTATCATTTTATGGACCTATGTATCACAAATAAAGTTAAATCGAAATGAATATTTTCAGGTTTATGTTTTAGATGTTTTGTTATTTCTGTGTGAAGAACTTTGTTTTGCACTCTGTCATTTAGATTGATTAGATTTAGAAAGACAGATATATAGAGACAACAACCTTGCAATTAACAGCATAAAAACATTATGATGAAAAATCTAGTAAATCATGTAAACATAGAAATTAATATTAGTACATGCTACATGTTTGCGCTGATATAAAATCGCATGAGCACACTAACATATTGGCAAAATGACACATTGACATGATGCTGTTTGGTCCCGCAGTGTATTGGTATGATAACATAGTGAACTACTGGTACATGCTATTACCATTAAGACACATTAACATATTGATTAAATGGTGGCGTGAAAATGCATATTGGCAGTCTAAAGATATAAGGAGAACATAGCTTTTTGACTGAACAACTGTACACTTTAGTCCTTTGAAGCATTTAGACATTCAAATAGCCTGTAATCTTTGCAACGCAATGAAAGTCTGGAATGCTACCACACAGACTGTGGAGGTATGAGGGGAATGTTGAAGAGGCTTGTCAACAGTTTTTCATCAGTCACTTGTGCTTGTTAAAGAGCTTCCTGGCCTCTAGTTAGAGTCCAGATGTATCCTTTAAAGAAAGACCCTGCACGCACAGCCTGAATTACTCAGCACTGAAGATGGCAGCTGACCATGCAGGCTTGTTAAACACAATGCACACAGACATCTGTCCCTACTGGGACATTCCAGCTTGTTGTCCACGTGGACCCCATGCAGCCGTAGATAAGATACTGACCTGATTGTGTTGAACATGTACAGCCAAAGACAAATGGTGTTAAAGGGGTCAGGGGCCTCCAGATATAGCCTCACGCCTCTATTACATATTGTGGAGATGACTGAAGCACAATATAGTACCAGGACCAGAGCAACAGCATTCTGAATAAACTGAAGTTGTCGAACAGCTTGTTTTGAAAGGCCTACAAACAGACCACTGCAGTAATCTACTAGAAATAAAGGCATGGGTGAGCCTTTAAAGGTTCCCGATCCAGCATGCTCGTGATAGTGAGACTCTTCAAGATGAAATTAATAAGATAAGAAACCAAAAACAGCAATATGACCAAGGATTATTGTTGATTATTGTCTCCTGTGTGGATATATCTGTCAGTAATGCTGTCATTCAGTTTTATTTGTGTTTATATACCTCATCTTTTTTAGTGTTTATCTTCAACTTAACCATAGTTACACTACTGCCAATAAATAATAGGAGTAGCTTAATACAAAGTTCCCTTTTGGACCTCTACACTGATTCACATGTGGTCTCCAGATGCTCTGTGACCTCTGACCTTTCTGTTGAATGGACAGAAGTAAATTTATATTTGGCTCGCTGGTATCAGATGTCACATTAACCTATAGGGGCACAGAGTCATTGAGAAGGTCATACGTTTATTTGCAGTGATACAGCCTACAGTGTACAGTATGAACTACAGAGTGTGTTTGTACACTCAACTTTGTGTTTTTGTCCAAACTTCAAGTTGAAGTCTTGACAGGTAGTAAAAACAGTGGTTTAGACATGGCAAAAACTTAAAGGAGCAGTGTGTAGGATTTAGTAGCATCCAGCGGGGAGGACTGCAGATTGCAAGCAGCTGAAACTTCTCCTCATCAGTATCAGGGAGATATAGTGGCAGAAATGGAATATAGTTTAGTGAGTACTGATTTTATTAATGTGAAACTGCTTTCACCTGGATCTTATGTTACCAGAGAAAAAGGTGAGCACACATTAGCAGGTGCTGGGTTAGCAAGCCATCTGCAATGTGCCAAACACCATAGGAGAAACACTGATTTGTAACGTGGAACTGCTTTATTCATTGTTTTTATCAGTTTTAATCACCTGGTCTGTTTGTTTTGGAGAGGAAGAGACCTCTGCGGATAATTCGGCCTCTGGTAAAAACCTCCTGAACAATGAACACTGAAGGAATTTTAATAGGGAGAAGTTTCAGCTGGGTACAGTTTGCAATCCTCACCAATAGATGTCACTAAATCCCCCTAAATCTTACACACTGGACCTTTAAATGTGATGTTAAGTAAGGTCAGTGGATTACCGATACATCACCTTTAATATAGTGATATAGATAATATACAATTCTGCTCATAAGTTTACATACCCTGGTTTTTTAAAGAAAACATGAGCGATCAGACAAAACATGTTTCTTTCACATTTAATGGGATTCAGATTAAACTATAAGGCATCGCAGACAAGCACAGTCATTAAACAGAAAATACTGAGATAGACCCCTGTCAAAAGTTTACATACCCTTAGTCCTTGATACTGTGTATTTCCCCCTTCAGCATCAATGACCTCTGGCTTCAGTCTTTTGCAATAGTTGTTGACAAGGCCTTTTATTTTCTCTGGTGGGAAAGCTGCCCATCCTTCTTGGCAAAAAGCCTCCAGGGCTGGTAACATCTTGGACTATTTGATTTATAGTAAAATATATGGGCAAATAGATAACCCTCAAATCTGCATAAACTTTATTTGCTCCAAAAACTAAACATTTCTAAGATCCGCAACTTTCTCCAATTTTTCTGTTCCACTGTTCAAGAAACTGAACCTTCCCTCAGTATATGATATAAATATTTCTCAGGTATGTGTGTTCATAGATAAATACATGCTCTTACCTTCTTCTCTGCCATCATCATTTAGCAGTTTCTTTAAATTAAATTCCCACATTCATTCATATAATACTAGACAGGTTAATCAGCTCCACCTGACCAAACATAGCCAGTACTCCCTCAGATATCGTGGTGTACAGATGTGGAACACCAAAGTATATGTTGTCAAGAGCTGTTTATCCTTACTACTTCCTTTATGATTACACTGAATTCATTTTTTTCACTATTTGGATTTGATGCAATTTATGTGTGTGCAAATAAAAATAAATAAATAAAATTTTGCATGTGGGATTTTACTCACAATATAATTAAGATAAATAGTTTTTTAACTATTTGGATTTTGTGCAATTTATGTGTGCAAATAAAAAATAAATAAATAAAATGATGTGTGTGGGAGTTTACTAACAATATAATTAAATAAACATGTTTTTTTTTACTATTTGGATTGTATGCAATTTATGTGTGTGTAAATAAAAAATAAAAAATAAATTTAAAAAAATTATGTGTGTGGAATTTTACTTACAATATAATTAAAATAAATAGTTTTCTTAACTATTTGGATTTTATGCAATTTATGCGTGTGCAAATAAAAAATTGAAAAAAAAAATCAAAAAATTATGTGTGTGGGATTTTATTCACAATATAATTAAAATAAATAGTTTTCTTAACTATTTGGATTTTCTGCAATTTATGTGTGTGCAAATAAAAATAAATACAATTATGTGTGTGGAATTTTACTTTCTATATAATTGAAATAAATAGTTTATTTATTTATTTATTATATAAAGTGCACTCAGGAAACCACAGTCTTGAGTTTATGATGTCGTGGCTCCTCTCTACAATCCGGGGCCGTTGCCTAGTAACAGGGAGTGGGCGGGGCCAGTGGAGCCAGCAGCTCGGGAGACCGGCAGAGGGAGGAGGCGCACGCGGGGCTGGACTTCTCAAACGCCGGCGGGGATTGAAACGCAGCTTCACCTCTGAGCCTCAGACTTCAGTATCAGTCCCTCAGCTCGCAGGTCCACCGGGTGGTTCTCACCGTGATTCGGTACACGACTGGACAAAATGTCCAACATCAACTGGAAGCCCTTTGTGTACGGCGGGCTCGCTTCCGTGACGGCGGAATGCGGTGAGTGATGCGTGGAGCGGCGGCGGAGAGGAGGAGGCCGAGCTGCAGCGTGGATTACCGGTAATTATTTAAACCTCTGGTGAGATTTACACTCTTATACGGTTGTGTCTTGTACTTCTGTGTTGCAGGGACTTTCCCAATCGACCTAGCAAAGACTCGACTTCAAGTTCAAGGCCAAGTAGGCGACAGCAAGTACCGAGAGATCCGGTACCGAGGCATGCTCCATGCTATAGTGAGGATAGGAAGAGAGGAGGGGCTCCGGGCACTGTATTCTGGGTCAGTGTGCTGCATTTATCTGCTGTACTCTCATGGCTTTGTCCTTAAAACCGTGTATTACCTGCATATGTACCAGACCTACACATTTACATTGTTGTTCCTGCTGCACTTGTAGTATTTCCTCAAAATGTTTACACTTCCTCCTTCTTGTTCACTTCCTATTTCTTTCTTGCCTCGACCATTTTGTACCACATCTGCTCAAAGAGAGGGGCCTGTCTAGGATTTGCATGTCTGTCTCAATGTTTTATTTGTATGTGTTGAGACTTTGGAGAGGACTTCACTTTATTCTTAAGGGGCTTTTGCAGGATGGAGAAGCACAGTAGTGGGTGTGTAAGCAGTGGGGAAAGAAGATCGTTTTAATAAAGTAAAACTAGGAACACCACAGTCTAAAAATACCACATTGCAAGTAAAAGTCCTGAGTGCAAAGTACAGAAGTAATATGAGCAAAATGCACTTAAAGTATCAAAAGTAAAAGTACTTGTTTTGCAGAATGTCTCTTTGTAACGTATTAAAACATGACCTATTAAGATTTTCATAGAATATTAAATGATTTGTTTGCATGCCATAGTTTGTCAATAGAACCAATTTAATATAATTTTTTAGGTTGCTAGATTAGTAGTATAATTCTGCATCATATCACATGAGCAGAACATGTATGTGTTTTTATTTTCAAAGTAACTAGTAACTACAAGGGTCAGATAAATGCAGTAAAGTAAAAAAAAATACAATGTCTCCCTCTGAAGTGTAGTGTAGAAGAAGAATACTCAAGTAAAGTGTGAGTATGTCAAAGTTTAACTTTAAGTACGGTGTTTGAGTAAATGTTCTCAGGGACATTCCACCACTGTTTGCAAGGCAAGACAAGTTCATTTCTGTAGCATATTTCGGCAACAAGGCAATTAAAAGTGTTTTACGTAAAACATCTAAAGTCCCTAGACAAAGTGCAAAAGAAACACAATATGAAAGGACATTTAAATACAATTGAAAATGTCATTAAAGAGCTCGAGAACAGAAAATAAACACAAGCTATATGCCTACAAGTTACAGTGCAGTGTAATAGAGTAATTATTTAATTTAATAAAAGGCAGCAGCAAACCGAAAAGCCTTCGGCCTCGAGTTAAAGGAACTTAGAGCTGCAGTTTGTCCCAGATATGTGGTGCTTAAAACTAAATGCTACTTCTCCGTGTTTAGTCTTTACTCTGGGGACACAAAGCAGACCTGTCCCTGATGACCTGAGAGGTCTGGATGGTTCGTAGTGTAGCAGCAGGTCAGAAATGTACTTGGGCCTTAAAGCATTAGAAGTATTTAAAGCCCGCTGAGATATTGTGGCACTGTGTAATAAAAATAAACTTGACTTACAGAATAGCTCCTGCTATGCTGCGCCAGGCCTCCTATGGGACCATAAAAATTGGCACATACCAGAGCTTTAAGCGACTGCTGGTTGACAGGCCGGAGGGTGAGTCCCAGTTCCTCTTTGCACGCATACACACACTATGTGCACACATTTTGGCGGTTACTGCCCCCATTGACATGTGCACATTCCTCTTTAAAGACAAGGGAGGAGCAGATGTGTTTGTGACCTACTTAAATGTGTCTCCTCATGTTGTCATACTATAAGAGCTGCTTGTACCTCTGTGTGCCTCTGTTAAACACTGTACAAACAAACTGCAGCTGACCGCCTGACGCGTGGTATCAAATGCTGCTTGTTCACAGTTACAGTCTGCCTCCTACTCCTCTCTTTCAGATGAGACATTGCTGACTAATGTGATGTGTGGCATTCTCTCTGGAGTCATCTCATCCTCCATCGCCAACCCCACTGATGTGCTGAAGGTAGCTGTTTGCACAGGCAAAGATTCTCTTTGTTTTTGTCAGTTGTCTCCAAAGCGGTAGAGCAGGTTTGACCAATTTTTTTTCGAGCTGCAGCAAGAAAACAGAGCAGTCTTCATTCATTTTGTTTTTGTGCTGTAAGTGCTCACGCAGCCTTGAGCAGGACTGTACTTAAGTTGTTTTGAAAAACGGAGAGATTAGTATTCCCAGTCTAGATGAGATCGTAACTGCCCCAGGCTGTGGTCTCTTGGTAGCATGCCGAGTGGAGTGAAGGGCATCTTCGTGCTATCAAGACCCAACTTGTGGAGATTATTTATAGACTGAAGCCTTAACGGCTTAACATAGTGTTCTGTAAATGATAGGGGTGCATGAATATGATGCATGTGCACACATGCTTATCTGTACTCAGTGTTTTGCCCAGCTCCTTCTCGTCATGCCCTGTTAAGCGTCATGGCGTCCTGTCCACAGTGTGTGTTTGTTAGCAGTTAACAGACTCGTGGAAGTGGCTGCAGGCTCAGAACACTGCGTTTTTATCACAGTGTGTTCTAGCTGCACCCACCAACTTGTCATGGAGCCAGACAAACGCACAGACTAAAGCTGGTCTGCAAACAGCAGCCATTAGAAATGAAAACAAGTCAACTAGGGACCGGAGGTTTCCTGGAAATGAGGATGGAGAAAATACTTCAGGACATCACGCTTGCCAAAATCCCCTCTAACGTTTTTTTGCCTTTGCATTCCGATGGTAGCCAGTTTAATAATACACCCCCGTACTTGGCGTGGTGAACTTACAGCATTCCACATGAGTTGTGTATGCTTTCATTGTCTCAAGTTCAAGTTTGTAGATATTACCTCTGTGTGTTCTTCCAGATCCGCATGCAGGCTCAGGGAAATGTGATCCAGGGCAGTATGATGGGCAACTTCATCAACATCTACCAGGAGGAGGGAACAAGAGGACTGTGGAAGGTACAGAACGCCTGAGATATGCTTCCTAAATCACTTCAGTTTCAACGGGTCACAGGTCGCACAGACACTGAGCTTTAATGTTCAATCTTATGACATTCTCTTTCTCTTTGCTGCAGGGCGTCTCCCTAACAGCCCAACGGGCGGCCATTGTGGTTGGGGTTGAGTTACCGGTGTATGACATCACCAAAAAGCATCTTATCTTGTCGGGTCACATGGGGGACACTGTGTACACACACTTTGTGTAAGTATGCAGAGTCACCTGGAGATCATCCTCCTGTTATCACTGGGAGGAAACTGCTTGTCAGGGCAAGACACATGTCAGTAACTTAAAGGAGCACTTCACTTCCTGAATGACTACACTCTCCTTGTGTTGTTGAATTTGTAAAGAAACATTTTCCAACATGTCTCTGGTGAACGAAGAATCCAAAAAGGGAGAATTATCTTGATGCATTGAAGTAAGTGGCCATGTAAAACTACATCAAAACATCTGTGTACAGACTTTCACACAACTTTAGCAGTTTAATCCAGGCCTCATTTATCCAGTCTTGTGCTCAGAGAACTGAACTGAAAGTGAAACTTATCTATGTTCTCTTTAATGCCAAACCTTACCTTCTACTGAACACAGGCGCTGCCTGTCTGCTGCTGCCTCGTTCACTTGGTTTGTTTGTATTATCGTGTGACTCTGTTGCTTTAAAGGGTTAGTTCAGATCCAGCAACGTCACAAAATAACAAAAACAAACTGATGGAGGCAGTGGTAGACCAGCAGCTCCTGTGTACGAGATACAATCTGCATTTTTGTCAAAGGAGTCTGGCTTTGAAGATAGCACAGATAAGTTTCACTTTCAATTCCCCATCAGAAATGGGGAACTGAAGGTCTGTGTGGGAAGGTACTGAGCATGTGACTGGATAAATGAGGCTTGAATTATACTGCACAAATCTAGTTTTGCTGTTGTTAAATGCAGCTCCCCATGACTTCAATTCATAACAATTTTCTGCAATTTTAGATTCTTCGATCGCTGTGAAGACATGCAAGAAAAACAAAGTTTCTTCACAAAGTCAACATAGCACAGGGGGAGTCATTGATATACAAACGGTCATTTTGGGGGGATGAAGTATTCCTTTAAGGTGGAACAAAGAGAGGAGAGGCCCTGTTTAACATCTGTATGTGTTGACCATTGTCGTTAGATTACCTGCTAAGCTGAGATGTCTTAAGTCTGTGTACTTGCAGTGGAGCAACCACACTCTGTTTGCTTGTTTCTGCATTTCCCTCAATACTCAATTGATACAACACAACACTCATTTAACCCATAGACTGGTGATTTCAGCTTTTCTAAATGGAGTTGTTCTGATACTGATGGCAGTATCTGAAATGCCTCCTGATACTGCCCAAAATGCTGGATCAGGTATCAGTGAGTATGCAAGTCTAAGGACCAATCAGATACCATGTCATTTGTTAACAGACTTCAATAATGAGATCAGCAATGTTTTGTACACAGTCAGAGTACCCTATTTGCTATTTTTAGCAGATCTCTGGAAAACTGTGGTACAGAAACATGACTTAAAATTACCTCCACTTTGTCCTTTTTTTTATTTAGCTTCTTGACACGGAAAGGGGTTAGTAGTATACAGTAGGGCTGGGTGATATGGACTAAAATTCATATGTTGGTATTTTCAGGCTGACTGGCAATACTTGATATATATCCTGCTACATGTATTCATTTTCAAGTCAAAGCCACATTTGAGATGTCACAAGCACTTATATAAAAACAGACTGTGATGAAAATAAAATACAAAGACAGGGATTTTTTCCCTGTTTGAAAATATACAGCTGCACAACATGTAAATGAAATATGATGTAAAATAGATAGCAGGGTTGTACGTTAACTTTATGCACACAGCACTGGAGCTACAGAGGTTAAAAGGTTTGCAGCACAGGACACGAAACATAGAGTATAAAAGAATCAAGTAAGTTTGACACAATTAAAAATCTTTGGGGACGGAGTTTAAAAAGTCGTTTTCCATCTGTTGGCCTTTCAGATGAATCTAGTGCTGGAAAATGATTTTAAATATTTTGATTTATTCAGGCTATTAATGTTATTTATGCAAAGAGCATCAACAGAGAGGTCGAAAGTGGGACGGAGCGAGGGACACTTTGTCTGCATTATCTCACGTCTTGTATATAAAACGTCTGTGTTGTCGCTGCATTTTTTAAACACATCTGTCACCTGCATCCAGGCACTGTCTCAATGTCACACAACAGACTACAGCTACCAAGAAGAACAGCGATGATCCACTTCACACACAAAGTAGCCAACAAATGCTCACCTGACACAATCAAGCAGCTCTGTCTCCCACACATGCAGCGCAGCGCTGCACTGCACATGTGCTACTGCGGCCATTTCATTCATCTCTCAGACTGATTTAGTGCAACACATGCATTGTATGCACATGTATTGATAGTGAAATAATTGTATAACAAGATCTCCACTTCTAAACACTCAGTGTGTATCAGGTTCAGTTCACGGCCTTGCAGCAACATCACAGCGATGACTAATTAGTACCAAAGATTTAATGCCAAAGGAACATGATATAAAGATCTACAGATTAACATTTGAAACCATGTCTTCTTGTCCCTCAGGTCCAGCTTTGCGTGTGGTCTGGCGGGGGCTTTGGCGTCAAACCCAGTGGACGTAGTCCGGACACGCATGATGAACCAGAAAGGGGGAGCCCTGTACCAAGGAACACTGGACTGTATACTGCAGGTCAGTCATCTTACGTTTGTTTCTGTTCAGACTGTGTTTGTAGATGACTCAGTTAAAAGCACCCCACAGATTTTTCACCAATGAAGATTCTTTTACTCGTTATAGGCTGTTGTGTTGTAAAAAGTCTTTTGTGGCTCTGTGGGGGCCTTTAGAGTCCGAGAAAATAACTCCCCGACAAATGTGTGTGCTGGGCAGGGTGTGACAAACAAAAAGATACTATTGGTGGCATTCTGGGAAATTTAGGATCCAGTGTTATGAAGCACCGACTCTCGGGACTAAACGTCAGGATATCTTACCCTCTGCTTCAAGTTTACCTCTTCTTTGTCTTTTATTAGTCTCTTGTGACTCCCACAGCTTGATGGACACACAATATTACACAGCTGGAGCGCCCCTTTTTAAAGTAATTTTATGCAACTTTTTACCTTAAAATAACATCCTCAACATTATAGTGATGGTACACTGACTTATAATAGGGAGAATGGTGTCTTTTTCATCCCCACTTTGCACCCTGAATGCCTGTTCTTCTTGCACTATATAACTTTGGTGAGCTGGTTAGATCTCCTGCAAGCAATAAAAAGTGGCAAGCTGGGTTTTATCTTTTTTAATACTACCTTTAGTCCCCAAGGCCTGTTGTAAACTTACTGTGTAATTGTCTATAAATGTGGTAAAAGAAGCTAATGTTAGCTTTGTTAGCTTGGTATTCTTTTGTACTGACATCATGGCAGAGGTGAGAGACAGAAGATGATGTTAACAAAAGAATTAAACCTCTTACTCCGTTAGCAATGCATGAATCATACTTTGTAACTGAGCGAGCTCATGCAGGTTGCAAACTGTTCATACTGTCCTGATGTGAGCTGTGGTTATGTGTCTCACAGCTGACAGGAAGAGGACGACAATCCCACAGCAAAGGTTACATCCGTGCTATTGTTATTTTTGAAAGACTGACATAAGCTGTAACCTTACCAGTGTCAGCCTTGTCTGACAGA
Organism: Epinephelus moara; assembly: GCF_006386435.1. NCBI lineage: Eukaryota > Metazoa > Chordata > Actinopteri > Perciformes > Serranidae > Epinephelus > Epinephelus moara. The sequence goes on from NC_065526.1 coordinate 19,720,032, forward strand.
GTGTTTTAGTTTTTCTAGATGCCAAAAGTCACATTCAAACGCTTAGCAAACCATGCATATGGGCTGAAAACGCTAGCAACCCCATTTACTTAGCAAACAAAGTCTTTCTGTTTTTCTTTTTTGGTACTCCTTCTGTTGTCAGTGTGCTGAGTCGTATTTGTGTAAAATCTCGTAATATTACTCTACCCTGTCAGTTGACATGTTCTTTGGTTTCTGACATTGTATTCGGTGGTTCCAGATCCTTCAGCTTGTCAACACATGCACGTGTTGCTGTCAGTGAGACTCCGTGAGACAGGGGTGACACTGATAGGGTTACAGCCTACTTTATAATCTTTCATAAATAACATGGGCAGCACATTGGTACAGTGGTCAGCACTGTTGCCTCACAGCAAGAGGGTTCTGGGTTTGAATCCACCGGCCAGCTGTGGCCCTTTTGTATGGAGTTTGCATGTTCTCCCTGTGTCAGTGTGGGTTTCCTCCGGGTGCTCCAGCTTCCTCCCACAATCCAAAGACATGCAGGTTAATTGGTGACTCTAAATTGTCCGTAGGTGTGAATGTGAACATGAATGGTTGTCCGTCTCTATGTGTCAGCCCTGTGATAGTCTGGGGACCTGTCCAGGGTGTACACCGCCTCTCGCCCAGTGACAGCTGGGATAGGCTCCAGCCCCCCTCGACCCTTAACAGGATAAGTTGTTAAAGAAAATGAATGAATGAAAGGGATGTACACTCTGCTATGGGCTTTTTGTTGCTCTCCTGTTAGCCGTGAGACGGATCACCACAGCTCACATCAGAAGGTGCGATTTGTATTTACGCCAGGAATGTACCACTCTGAAACTGTGGATGTGCCAAATTGCAAAAATACCAGCTCTTGCATCATGTTGCTGTACAAACAGGCATCTTCGTGACTTCTATCTATGGATGACTATGCAAATATTTTAACATTTAAAGCAGCTGACAGCGCCACATTATTAGATTTTTAGACCTGATCGCACCTGGTGTTACTATGAAGAAGCAGCTTTGAGTGTACGTTTAAATTTTGCCTCTTGAATGAATATTAGATATAATAATGTTAAATATCCAGATAAGATCTTAATGTCACTGATTTCCCAGTCCCAGTTAAAAATGCCCAGAGAGGACTTTAAAACAATCATCAGAGGATAATCAGAGCATAATGAGATAAAACGGGTTTTTAACATGTTTGTTTTCTCTTCAGACGTGGCGCTCCGAGGGCTTCATGGCCCTCTACAAGGGTTTCTTTCCCAACTGGCTCCGCCTGGGACCCTGGAACATCATCGTATCCTTTAACCACCTCATTAGTGCAGCGCTCTGTTTACATACAGTCTGTCCTCTGTGATGCAATATCTTTTGAGCTTGGAGAAATCAGTAGGGGAAAGTTGTAAATTCTGTTACGCATTCAGTGACGTCTGGCATTACAAGCCCAGTGGAGGAAAGCTTAGCTTAATGCTAGCTAATTCTGTTATGTAACTTTGTACAACTACTGCCTCAGTACCCCACTGCCCCTGGTTAGAGAGCATGTACAGGGGGCCTCAATGGGAGGTAAGAGGAAGAAGGAAGGAAGGAGTGGAGGGTGAACTCTATTAAAGTCATCCTGTAAAGGCTAAAGAGTTGCACAGGGAAAGAGAAGTGCTGTCTGCTCGTCATCGTGCTCCAACCAGGCCTGAAAAACGTAATGAGATTATTGACTTGTTTCAGCCGAGTAGTCTGAGGTAACAAGGCAATGGTAACAAGGGAGGCTTTGAGCTGAAGTGATGAAAAAGCCAAAATTCCTCTGTGAGTCTCCCACGCTCAACAAATATGTCCACGTTTCTGGCCGATAATGTTCCTTTACTCTGTGCCCAGTTCTTCCTCACATATGAACAGCTGAAGAAGATCAATGTGTGACGGACAGAAGGAGACGGGGAAGAAGAGACGAGTATGTGCTCACGCTCCGAGACGAGCTGAGAGGACCAAAAAAATCAGGAATGGCTGGATGATGACGGATCCTTGATGAAACCACTGAACTGGGGAAGGTGGTTTATGTAGACCCATGTAAGAAGGGCGGCATGAGTATTTGCCAGATTCCTGTTTGGGCTACATGTCTCGTAAAGCCTGTGGCAAGTGTGGAAGACACTCATATCTGATGTTTATGCTCATCCACATGCTGTGTTCAGCTTATGCCTACCATACACTGAGAGACTTTGAAAATACTTCTAAGAGCCTGACACCCTCGCGCATGTAAAGACAATGTGAATTTTTCAGTCACAGGCTGCAAAGAGTAGGGATCGCTCTTTGCAGACTACAGCTAGATTCCTTTAGAGATCCTACTCCTGGTGAAAATATTACACCAAATTCCTTTTAAGAAATATGACATATTAACAATTCCTTACTCGGCATCAATATAATCCATAAAGATTAACTGTTTTTGCGTACAAGCTTCACATTTTGGATTTTGACACCTCAACTCTCTACTCGCCATTGGTTAGCTCAGAGGTGGTATGGATGTTTTACTGGGAGAGAGACCATGAGAATGAGAGGCGAACCATTTCAAAAATTAAGATTTCTCACTAATATAAGCGCTGGATGGTGATCAGATACACACCAAATTAAACACACTCCTGTTCGCTCCACAACCCCAGAAGTTTCTCCCTCTTTCAAAAGTCCAAGAGAACCAGGTCTTAGTTACGGTCTTGCACCTCTCTGGAGTCCCCTCCTTGTTTACTGTCTAACCGGTTTGCTGCTTCCTGTTTGGAGCTGGAGAGAGCGCAGCTATTGGTTGTTGACAGTGTTCATGCCATTGAACTTCACTGTTTGCATGAGCCAAGACAAAAAATTTAAGATAATATTAAACATGTTTGATTTTGTCGGAACATCAAGACGAGATAAAGTCTTACTTAAGACAGCTTGTAGGGAATTTTATGACCACCTTACACCATATGATTTAGATCATGGGAGTGCGCACCAACTGAGATAAAACTCACAATTTTATTTTGACATTGGACAATGAAATCACTTAAAAAGTTGCGTAAGGCCGGTATTAACCACTCATTTAAAGGCCCAGTGTGGATTTAGGGGGATATATTGACGGAAAATGGGATATAATATTCTAACTATGTTTTCTTATTGTATAATCACCTTAAAATAAGTTTTATTTTGTTTAAGTTTCCCTAGAATGAGCTGTTTATATTTACATAGAGAGGGCGTCCTCTATGGAGATGGCCACATTAAGCCCCCATGTTTCTACAGTAGCCCAGAATGGACAAACGTCTGAAAAAACAAAGTCTGAAAACCACTAGCTTGTAACACGAGACTGCTTTATTCAGTGTTTAAACCGTTTAAATCACCTCGTCCATTTGTTTTAGAGACAAAGAGACCTCTGCATATAATTCGGGTCACAGTAAAAACCTACTGAACAATGAACACTTAAGGAATTCTAACCGGTGGAAGTTTCAGCTGGTTGCAATCCCAAATCCTCACCACTAGATGCCACTAAATCCCCCTAATTCTTACACACTGCTCCTTTAAATTAATGTCACTTAATTTATTGTGTGGTACTTTGGAAAGAAAAACAGTCCAAGACTCTTGTTTATGTAGATTCTTTTTTAGGCAAAACTGCTTTAAAATGGCTCTAATGTGGTCTTCAAACTGAGTGCCTTAGTTTGTGACGCAGGCTTGTCTGCGCCGAGTCGCTTAAGGACCGAGAATGTCAGAGAGCAGCTGACAATCGCAGTGATCATTCCCTTTTGAAAAGAAAAATGTTTGTGTGCATGAACACTTGGACTAAGATGTGGTGGGTTTTTTTCTACATTTCTAAATTGAGCGTTGGGTGTGTGGAAAGGTGAAATTATTTATTATTCTAAGTGTCTCCCTGGAGTATTATTTACAGAGTTCAGAGCCAAGAATACATCACAGTGTACTGTAATAAATAAGAGTCATATAAACAGCCCAGAGAGCAGTGTGGGCTCCTCAGACAGGACACACATCACATACCCATATGTGGCGAGACTAGTGGTCCCTCATGCCAGCTAGTGCAGATGGTAAATATAACCTGAGGCAGCTGGGGGTTGACTCCCTGGGTTCTTGTTACCAAATAGTTGCTGTTAAAACATATACACACGTTATGTAAGTCTACATACGATTCCCCACAACGCCTTTAGGAGTAGACCGCGGAGACAGATACCCAAAGTGCATCTTCTGACAATGTTTATTGCTTGAAGTCACTTAAACCACTATACATGCTCTACAGTTAACTCCAGGTATATTTTCATATTTGCACGCTGTAACTGTGAGCTTCTGTTGTAAAGAATGTTGCTGGCTGTCGTGTGTGTGTGTGTGTGAGCTGCCGTCGCTGCCAAAGTGTAACTTTTGATGTTGGTGTAAAGGCTGCTTGTATATTTGAAATAAAACAGAAAAACCCCAGTCAGTGCTGTTCTCTGTTTTCACCACAGTGTGGCACTGTGGAGCCACACACTGCCCCACCACAGCTCGACCCAGTTGAAACCGAGCGCTGTTTATGAGTCTTCTTAAATTCCCAGCCCTCAACTATGAGGCCACAAAACTAGCACAGTCGTGTTGTTTCTGAGGGATTGCCCAGTTTCTTTCAAACACACATGTTCACGCAGCGTCCCACAAACAATGACTTATGCATTATTCAGGGGGAATCTAAGATGTAATTGTTCTTTTATTTTGGTGGGTAAATTCCCAGTTTTCCGTCATTGGAGCTGTTGTGAGGAGGTGATGGGAGCTCGGGGGAGTGCAGGGGGAAATGTTGCAGTGAACCGGCAATATCTGTGTGTGTGTGTGTGTGTGTGCCTTGTTCTTTTATTTAGGGAGCATCACCAGGGGACTCATTACTTGTGTGAGAACTGTTATTGTTGTATCTGCTTCATCTAAGCCACCATGAGTTGCACTGCCATGTTATTGTTGGCAGAGACGGGCACAAATACATTAAGAATTACCTTAATACAAATTAGAAATGCTTGCTCATCAAATATATCAATATAATACAAATTACTGATGTGAAAACGTACAAAAATACACTATACAAGCTAATACTGTCATTATTATTATTATTACAGGCATTTAGTAGCCTCAATATGTGTCTGACTTTAACCTCCCTACACTGAAAAGATGAGCACCGCTAGTTTCCCTCATCACAGATGTGAAGTGCCCCATCAGGATAGTGAAAGGTTGAGACTGTGAATTGAGGGGTGCATGCTGGGTAGTTTCTGTCAGTCAAAGCGACCACTGACTAACTGATACCCCTTTTCCACCAACATGAAATGGGTTCCGATCTAGTACCTTTTTTGAACCGTTCAGAGTGTTTCGACCAAAAATAATTTGGTTCAGAACTTGAAAAGTTGTTTTTCAGTTAGAACCAAAAAAAGCAGGTTTTTCTCAACCTTAAGTGTGAACCGTGATGTCATCACTGGGCGTGTTATACTCTACAGGTTGGAAAGAGAGGATGGAAAAGTCAAGTGAGAAGAAGAGTGTGTAATGGTCCATACTTGTTTCTTGGGTAAAAACAAGTGTCTGTAATAACAGAACAAAAGTTCACACGTCATCAGTGTAATCAGTGGTTTTGCTTCTGCTGTTTATTTCTGTTGTGCATTATGCAACGCCCTTCGTTGATGACAAATCCTTGAATACAATGGTTCAACTCAAAACTGGTGGAAACGCAGGCTGCTTCACTGGAAAGCACCAAGGTTCCAAGAACCCTGAACAGAACCGGTTCAACAACCAGAGCTAATTTAGTGAAAAAGGCGAGTGAACAGCCAAATGAAATGAAACCACTGAACAGTGAGGCCACAGTGATGTGGCACAATTGGGTTCAGGCACCAAAAGTTCTTACTAAAGTTTAGAGACAGATCGTGTCTTTGGTTAAATTAAAGGAACAGTGTGTAATATTTAGGGGGATTTAGTGGCATCTAGTGGTGACGTTCACAAACTTCTTCTGGCTATAAGTCCTTCTGTGTTTATTGCTCAGGAGGTTTTCACCAGGACCCTATTAGCTGCAGAGGTCTCTTCCTCTCCTAAACAAACAGACCAGGTGATAAAAACAGGTAAAAACACAGAATAAAGCAACTGGTGGTACTCCTGATGACCCACCCTTTTTTAGGGTCTCATGTACCCACACAGATCTCTGTGTCATTGTGCCCAACAAACTATTTGCTGACATCCTCTCACCCTCAACCAGAGCTACAGCGAGTACCCTCTGCCTCAACATATTAGGAACTAGCTTCTAATTATTGTGAAAGTAAGAAGGTAGATTTAGCTAAACCAGTGCGGTGTGCCTCGTGGTGATTGGGGCCATAAAAGAGGACTAGTTTTCTATGTAGATATAAAAGGCTCATTCTAAGGTAATGAAAGGTAACGAAAACATAACAATTATTATTTTCAGGTGATTATACACTGAAGAAAACACACCTCATATATCATATTCTATCTCTGCCAATATATCCCCCTAAATCCTACACACTCAACCTTTAACTGGTTGGGTGTAGGTGCCAAAACTACTTTAATTTGGTTCAGAAAAAAACGTGATTTTGATATGCTGATATATAACAAGTAATTTGGCCGATAACAAATACTGATATCGATAATTCCACCTACTTCCTAAGTCTCTTCTGTAGTGGAATCATATTATGCATGCATACTGTTATCGTGATGGTCCACCAGCAGATTGAGATATGAAATACAATGATTTTCTTTTTTTTTTTTTGAACCAAGAATTTATTGCCATTCATATGTACTTACATACATATTTCGCTTCCATCTGATTCTTCATTGTTACATACATACAAAAAACTGAAGTTATACAAGAAATGTATAAACTAAACAGTTGAACCAGTAACAGTTCGGCAAACAACTCAGTCTTGTTGGATTGTTTCTGATATTCCTCTGCACAAATCACAAATACACTTGGACAGTTCTCCTAAAACAGCACAGTTTAACAGTGTTTCACATTGGCAAATTTAAGTATGCACTTATGGGAGCCCATCTAGTTCTGAAAATGTCCATCTTAAGATGAAGGTGTGCCGTTATCTTCTCCATTACATATACCTTCTTCACCCTCTCATGCCACTGAAGTATAGTAGGAGGAAGTGGTTTAAGCCATGATAGAGTTTTCATCTTCCTAGCTACTAATAGTAGGACATGTAATAGATACAGCTTCCTTTTTTTGAATCTTCCCTTAGGGAGTGCTCCAATGATATAGAATTGTGGAGTCAGAGGTAAATCAATGTTCAATATAGAAAATAATTCTTTCCGAATCCCCTCCCAATAATTTTTTAACTTTGGGCAGTCCCAAAATATGTGTGTGTGGTCACCTATCTGATGACAGTCCCTCCAGCACAAATTCGTTTTACTACTATCAAATTTGGAAGTTAATACAATGATTTTCAATGTATGTAATATTCACCTAGCGTGCAAAATAAGAAAAAACATGTTGGCTGATTCATTTTAAAGCCAATACCGGGTGATACCGAGGACATGCCGATATTATCTTGCATCGCCACTAATGAGTAATAATTATATTTTTTGAGTGAGGAGTCCAGCAGTTTGCTTAATATGATGTAACTACATAAAGGACTTAAGTACCTTAAGTTAAAGGAAGTCCATGTTGAATTTTGTTTCACTAGGGACACACACATCAGTCTCCTGGGTGAAAATCCTGTGTTTGTTTGACCTGTCCACCATCCTGACCTCCTCTCTATGTGGACTTGCTCTCTCTTTGTACAACATATGGGATCGTTATAGGGCTGGGCGATAAATTGATTTTATCGATTAATTCAAATTTGTAGTTTAGGCCGATTTGTTTTAATGAAAATCGAGTTTCTATTTAAAATGTGTGCATCAGGGCCGAACTCCGCCGTGTGCGACACAGAGAGCAGAGGAGGATTTTAGACGCGCGCCGTGTAGGGACATAAATGACATGCCGTTGTGTAAATAAGATAAATAAGTGTTACCAACGCCAAGCTGGCAGACCCCCGAACCGTAGTAAAGGGACCTCCGAAGACCATTAGCTCCTTTAGCTTGTGTTAGCTCGTTGTGGCAACAACACATAAACAACGGGACTTCGTCTGCGTTAAAGAACGGCACTTTATTTTCAGCACTGCAGGGATGATGCACAGCCTCTGTCATCAGTGTCTGACTTTTACATAGAGGGAAATAACTCAAAAACAGCATGCAGAACTGCGTAAGCTTCTTCACTGTGGCTGCTCGATGTAAACAACATAGCACATGCCTCACTTTCTTCCTGGGGCGCATCCATCTGACGTCACACACCACACCCGGCACGCTAACGTCTCATACCTCCTACATCAACTACACACATACACAGCTCCACACACACACACGCACACACACACACACAAGCCACACACATCAGGCTCAGCCTGTAACATAAGGCTATTTAGTTTGTTTAATAAAAGAACAAGGTAGAGACCTGTTCTATAGGAAAGGTAACCTTAAATGACTTCTGTTGTGATCCAATATGATGGTAGGGGAAACACTGCCGTATGATAAGAAAGGGGTCTGGTGGAAAGCGATCCAGCCCTAGATCGTTACATTAACCACTGCCCATTGCGTGTCATCGTTGAACCAGTGAAGTTAGTGAGTTGAGTTAGTTGCTAAGTGCTGCCAGTTTCTTTTTAAATCACCCTGGTGTTGGCGCACACATAACACTTCATCAAATTGTCACAACCATACTGTCCACGGTCCTGTTCTACATATCTGTGTCCCTTTTACCCAGACATTAATTCGGTGTTGTTACTACCTTCGCTGCTGGCTTGAAGGCGAGAGCACTGTGTGTCCTCGATTCTATGATTGTAACTTTTTATATAGAAAGGCGAGGCAGAATAATTTCCCAATTTGCAGACATTTTCAGCTGCTCTTCTTCTTCTTTATGTTAGCTGCTAACTGCTATTAGCTACTTTTTAAATCTCCTGTGGTGGGTTTCTTTAGAAAATCCTGCATAGTGTATCTGCAGGTATTTCAAATACATGAACAAAAGCTCTTAAAGTATTTTTCTACAAATTACATCTTGTTTTTTTTTGTTCAGCATAATACAAATGACAAAATGCTCAAAAATAGCTATTACATATTTAAAATACATTTAATTGAAATAATGCTCATTGCTGATTGTTAGTGTGACAAGCATGACTGTGCTGAATAACTCAGTCCTAAAAAATGCAGCAGAGCGTGATGGAGGAGACGAGGGTCTGCATGCTGGTTTAAACACGTGTGTACAGTAAATACATCACAGACCTGAAGGGCACTTTGCCTCACACGAGCAACTGACATCTATGTCGGATGAAGGCTCAAAAACATCCCTCACTGTCCATAAGGCGAGCTGAATGAGAGAATAATGTGTGGTGTGTGCCAGGATTTGGCATCTATAAGTTGGCATTATAGGACGCTGCCTGGCATCACGTCTCTGGCACAGTCCTCTACAAGCTGGACAAGTATGGCCACGGGGGATTCCGGCAGTCACAGACATGCTGCATTATGGGTATTATTTGCTGCCTGGCCCAAGGGTGCAGGGGGCTGGCTCTATTGTGTTCCAGGGATCAGAGTGAGCTTTTGTGTCAGAGGGATAAGGCTCTGCTCTGCTCCAAACACCCTGCCCTTTTTCTCTCCTTTTTTTGTTCCCTCAGCCGTTCCTCAGATGAGAACGCCGCTCGCTGCGACACATGGCTGAATAAATGGATGGATAAATGGTCGAGCGGATGGAAATGTAGACAAGGGACAAATCTATCGTAGTCTGTTGATCCATTTGGAACAAGGAGCGTGCTGCACAGTGCTGACAAAGAAAAAAATCACAGGCCTATTGCTATTTCTCTTTGCTCAATATTGCAGTTGAGATATGGGCCGAAATACAACAGAACAGTTTTTCTTTCTCAGCTTTTGAAAGATGCTCAGAAAATGCCTTGGTGCTTAGTCTGAGTAAAATGAATGGTTTTTCCCTCCTGAAAATACATTGTTTACAGGCCACAGATTCTGCATAACATCAAAATACCTTGCTTAGGAAGCTGCGTGAAACATCTCTCTCCCAGAGAAAAAAAGTGCAGCCTGCTGCAATTTGAAATTGTGCCTGCAGTGAATATTGTGATGAATTGTACAGCTACGTCTGGTCTGTGAACAACGAGCTGACAAAGTGAGGATTTCAAACAAGGGGAGGCAATAGATCCTGCAAGAATGTCAAATGATGCTTTAGGAACTCTTTTCTCTGCAAAAACATCAGAGGTAATTCTATAGTAAATCTCAAAGACAGAGAAATATCACGGCAAGTCCCTGCAGGAATAATAATGAATATTATAGAGCTGGCTGGAAGATGATAAAAATATAAAGTATGGTGACTTCAGTATTAAAGGAATAGTTTGACATTTTGGGAAATACAATTGTTAGCTTTCTTGCAGAGAATTAGAGGAGAAGACACTGCTCTCATGTATGTGCATTAAATATGTAGCTGGAGAAAGTATAAAGACTGGAAACTGTTTGATATGTAAAAAGTACATAGTACTTCATGATACCTTTTTTCTATTGTATTTGATACCCGTCATGCGAATGTAAGTATTTAGTTGCTTAAAATGTCGCCTTTTTGGTGGCATCTTGGCACGTTGAACTGCCAGCTCCATAAATACACCATGCTTGACTTCAGACGAGGTTGTAGCTGCTGTGAAAGTGGACCAACCACATGTTGCATATAGGCATAGATTTTTGCAGGAGGGGCACAGGGGACATGTCTCCCTCAATGTATAGAACATTTGCATTTGTCCCCCAATAAAAAAAACATGAAAGTAGCAGAGACCTTTTATTTTGACAAAATTAAAATCATTTACATCATGAATTGATGCAGAAAAGCCAAAAATTGGCATTTTATTTGTGTTGCCCGAGTGTTGAAAAAAACCCTATGTTCTTCCATTTATTAAATTGAACACTTGTACTGATTGGCTGCAAGCAAAACTATACAAATAGGTTTTTTTTCTAGATCTGGGTACAAATTCATCGAATACAGGCATTGTCTTGAGAGTTTTGATGCTACCAGGTATTGGATACCTTAAAGGTAGCAAGTGCCCATACCCAGCCATAAATAGGAGTGGTATCTATCTCAGCTAACTCTGAGCACAGAACCAAGAAAATGTCTTTCTCAAAATCTCAGACTATTCCTGTTTGTATTGAGAAAACACAGACACACAACAGTCAAGTTTCCATTCAGATGTAGCACAAATTTTAACAGAATTTCCAAAAAGTCACCATAAGAAAATGCAAATTGTGCATTTCCATCCACTATTGTTGGATCATTGATGCAACCATTGCAGAGAAGAGCGAGCAATGTGTTGACGTAGTTAAAAGAGCGCCAGACAAACTTCAGAATATGAAAAAAGTGGAAAACATAAGGAAAATATGGCAATTTTGTTTGTTTCACACATTCAATTGAGGAAGTTCATTGTCTCCACATTTCTCCACACAGATCCACTACTATTTCCTCTTGTCTTGCAGTTTGTCTCTTCAGTAAAGTTGCATGCTTCATGTACACCATGTTTCCATTGCACTTTGTAATGTTTTATTTTATCAATACACCAGCTTTTCTACCTCAACCAAGCATGAAAACAATTTTGTGATATTTCAACTCTTTTCTTTAAATATCCAGTGTTTATGAACTGAAAATATGGATGAATACGCACTTCATGAGTCCCCAGTGTACTACATCACTGTAACGTCTTCACACTGAATTTTGTCAGCTAGCTGTCTCATCATTAATGAGAGTTTGCGAAAGGTGCCTCCAGTTCATGTCTGTCATACCCGTAAACACGCTCAAGTGCCTGAGTCGACGATTCATCTGGACTAAAACTCCTCATCCAAACAAACAACAGGCGCGCTAAATCACAGCGCAGTCGACCTACATTTACACACCACTGGAAGGGGACTGGGACCCCAGGGAGACAGGATCACAAGGATGAGCCGCTGGTAATGCTGCTGCATTGTTCCATTAAGACGGGAACAGGCCAACAGAGTGAATGTTAAAGGAGATAAAGGGAGGGGAGATTTGTTCCACGTGTTGGCTCCTTTGACTCTGGGACTCCAAGAGTCAGGGAAAGTTAAGTTGTTTCACTTATGAAGATGCTTTAATGTTCCTGTGACATCTGTATGGTTTAAGTGGTGACCTTTGTGGTTCTTTTAAGAAATAGTTCAACACTTTGGGATATTTGCTTATTCACTTATTTGAATAACTATGGTTATTTATTGCCTGGAGTTAGATGAGAAGATTGATATCAAGCTCATGTCTGTCTGGTAAATAGAGTGCTGCAGGGACAACGTTTTTGTTTTTTTGTTGTTTTGTTGTTTTGTTTTTTGGTAGGCCAAACTGGAACTTAGCATCTCCCTGGTTTCCTTGACAAAAAGCCAATGGAATTTTTCCATTTCATCCTATTCCATTTTTCCACAAAAGTTAATGACACTTACATGCTTTGTTCAGCAAAATAATCTTCATAAATGAACACCACATTTATGATTTTTTTTAAGGGAAAATGAAGTCGCCAGAGGTAAAAGTTAGCTTTACATTATAGATGAACTACACCAAGGTCGCATTACTCCAAGGTCACCACCACTGATTGTGCTAGTGAGTGTGTGTTTGGCGTGATGACGTTTAATGTCCCCAACAATCTCTGTGGTGTCATTTAGCCACTTGTTAGCAATGTAAGTGTAAATGTTAAAGCTTCAAAATTCATGAGTGGGGTATATAGGCTATTTCATGTTGTAGCCTGTGTTAACCACTTACTTTATTGATTTCCAGACAAGGGAATTGGATGCAAAAATGCATACTCATTTCCAGATTTTAGGACTCATGCTGTGTTCCCTTTACCTCAGCTGCTTTTAAAAATGTTTTGCTTTTGGGAGGAAGGCTTAAAGGCCCTGACACACCAAGCTGATGCTCAACTGTCGGTCAATGTCGGGCCGTTGGTGAGTGTCTGTTGTCGTAGTCGGCTTTTTTCAGCCGATTCAGCATGTTGAATTGACATTGGAGACGGAGGATGCCTTCGGTGAATGAAATCACTCTGATTGGCAGTTCAGTTCAGTGCAAAAGAAGAGAAACAGAAGTGAGGAAAGTAAACAAAACGCTAATGTCAAGAGGGAGTGACATCGAAGCAAACTTGTTATTTAAGGTAGGATTAGCTCTTCAGCAGAAAGGATTTGTGATGGTTTGTGTTTGGTGGTGGTTTGTTCACTGGTGCACAGACAATATGCTCAGGTCCGTCAGCATTGGATTGTGTTTTAAATGTGCGTACTGGCTAACTAGCGTTAAGACGGTCCTCCAGTCCGCCGGCTTCCCTTTTTGAATGACGAATACCGACCACCGCTGTCTGCTGATGTGAAGCTTTATTTCCTCTCAAACATGTGCAGAACGCATGTGCTGGTTGGCTGTTGGCTGTAGTCTTTGCGAGACACAGGCCACGTGGGGTGTCGCAACACACAGCTATCGTCGCTGCTAGTTCTTTGATGATGGTCTGGTGTTTCTGGGCCTTAAGGAAACAGACAGAAACAGCTTGCCCGGCTCAGTTAAAGGTAAATAGAAATCTACCTACGTGCACATTTAATGCTAAGAAAGCACCACAGTACACCTCCTTTGTTTTTATATGTACAAAAACTTAAGTGTAAAAAGAAGAAGTTGTGTTTTTATAAAGCAAAGCTAAGTTAAGCTGACTGTAGCCTTCATGTTTAACTGACAGACATGAGAGTGGTGCTGTCAATCTTCACATTTAACTCTGCGAGAAAGTGAATAAGCGTATTTCCTAAAATATCCTTCTTAGCCTACAGGGATCCACAGTGTGTCTCTGGTGGTTAGCAGTGACTTTAATGTAACTCCATTGCATTTTAAGGTGTTTTTATCTCTGTAACACAGCAATATGTTCACAGCGCTTTCTAAAAATTGCTGTAGGAATCAGCAGCAGGTTTTCCCTTCTTGTTCTCGGGTTATCCTCTTTAATTCTGGAGACTATCCAAAAACTGGGTTAGAAAAAAAACAGACCAGACTGCAGATGAGCAGGGAATACTGCCATCATAACATCACAGCGTCCTTGTTAGACGTGTTCACTCTTATGTAATTCCAGAGGATAAACACTAGGCAGAGCTCATGTGCTTTCTCCCAGCAAAGACATGAAAACAGAGGAGTAAACACACCATCTGCATGTCCCCAACCGCCACACTCTGCCTCTCTCTCCATAACCCGCTCAGTCACAGCTACCCTCATTAATATCCCAGCTTCTGATAAGGAATAAATATTCAAATATTCAGTGGTATCAGTTTCCTTGGACGCCTGATTTAAAATTCCCTGCCCTCAGGCACAGCAGACACAGCATGCGCAATCCATACAAACACACACACACACGCACACGGGGCCTCTGATGTGTGTTGGTGGCGTTTGTGGGATTGCTCACTGACACTGGAGCCCTCCCACATATACACTACAGTCTGAAGCTGCTGTTCTCCACTTCTGTTTATCTCCCGCTCTCAACCATTTTTCAAAGAAAGGGAGAAGGATGGAGGATAAAGTGGGATGAGGTGAAAGACTGAGGTAGGGAGTCGGGGTAAAAATGAACTGATGGAAAGAGATGTTAGATGGAGTTAACGGGGAGATATGGAGAAAACTTTATTGGAACTGGGAACCGGGGTTGAGTGCCTGAAGAAAGAGAATAGAAGATGACGAGAAGAGAAGGGATCGGTAGGAGAGAGGAGAGGATGCAACACATGTCCTGATTCTCTGCTGCGCTCCAATTAGCATCCATATGAAGCCTCTAAGACAGTAGTTGTCAACCGCTGTGCCAGGAAGTCAAGACACAAATGGGCTGCGAGACAAAGGGTTATTGGCCCTGACATTTTCTTGACTTGAAAACAGTCTAAGAAGGTAACGCTGGAATGATTGGGGTTTTTGTGATGCCAGATACCAGCAAACATTAGCCAGTGCAAGTTTTACTCTCAGTCACTCAAATTAAAACCAGAATCTGACTCACAAGCAGATCCTAACAGTGAATGTGAAGATGTTTCTATAGTGAAATGGTGAGCTTGGCTTATGTGGGGAAGCATTAAAGGGAAAGTTCACCTCAAATTTAAAAATGCTGTTGATGCTAATGTTGTGCTGTTTATCAGTCTAGATTATTTTGGTGTGAGTTGCCAAATGTTGGTGGTATTGGCTGGATAGATGGCACTCGGCTAAAAAATGCATTTGAAAAACTCAACAGCAATGTCTCTTCCCAAAAATCATGACCTGGTTACTCAAGATAATCCACAGACCTTGTTGTGAGCAGTTTCATGTAGGAACTATTTTCTTTCTACTGATCTACACCCACCAACTGTATCACTGCACAGAAGGAAGCGTGCATCTACTCATCATGGATGTATTGGCTGGGAGCCAGGTCCAGCCCTCATGATGTTTTCTGCTGCCTTTTTTTTTCATTATTATTTCCTGTTAGCCTGGATGTACCTTGGGCCATCATAAGTTGATGCACCCCCTACTCAGGGCCATTTGGTCTCAGTGGGCCCAAAACCCCTTTTCTGGGACATGTTTCCAGCGAAATTATGTGAATGCAAATATTAGGGTACTACGATGGCATAAATAGTCATACAAGTATGAAATTTGGCAAGGAGTATCCTGACACAAGGGGCAAAGTAGCAAAATATGATTCTGGTGCTTGCTGCCATTCTATTTCAAAATATCGCACACGACATCCCCAAAAAACAACGAAATTGCTGTCCGTTTGACAAATACTCAACAAAAATTATTATTTTTCATCACTTTGTAATTATAGCACTGCTTCCCTTGCACATCGAAAACTTCCCAAGTTGATATGCTTCAATTTGAGCTGAAGTTGTCCTTTCTGTTTTGAAAATGACACTTGCTTTGGCCTAAATTTGTTACTATACCTCAAATCAGAGAAAACTTGCCAGCAATATGACCCTGGAAATGTTCCACAGAGTTTTATGTTAGAAATGTACAGTACGAGTCCCCAGTATTTAGAAACTGCTGGATGCAAACTTGCATATGTTGAAAAAAAAGCAGAATTAGCATTGATTAGCATAATCACCTGTATAGACTATATTTCAGCAACTGCTTGGGCGATTTGGACTTTTGGATTTGGCCTAGTATTAAGAGAGCTGGATACAGTGTTTGAGGTGGACCCCATAGAGGAGGCACATTGGAGACTTTCATCGGCCATGTTAGGCTCCATTAGCTTGAATGGGGGTAACATTATTTAATTGAACGGATCTTTTACACTTTACAAATATAATTCTACCAAATGGTATAAATCCAGGTAGTGAAAGGAGTCGTTTTGTGATGCTCAAAAAATGTATCCACTGATTTACAGACATCTCTCTCACCATGTAAGTGTATGGGAAGAAGTCTTTTGGGGCTGCAGGCCAACACGTGATAGTGTAATTACACATTTTGGCCAATAAGAAAATTTGGCTTCTAGCCTGGTGCACTTCCTGGGGGCCTGCTACTGATATAAATCTAATGAAGTAAACAAAAATGGCGTCATCTTCGGCTGAGCTCTAACGTTAGCTAGCTCAGTGGTGCTAGGTGCGCTAGCAGCAGATTATTTTTGGGTTGAACTGTCCCTATAAGATCTAAACTAATGATTTCTTATTATACAAGATTACAATGTATAGAGAAAACAGGGTAGAGCATAAAAGGGGAAGTCTGCCATTTTTACTCATCAAGGTCAGTTTACTAAGGACCTGTGTCCACATAGTACTTTCCTTTAGCAGAAAAGCGGTGGCAGGGCTCTGGGGAGTGCCTCATCCTAGCACTCAATAAAAATAACCCCCCAGTGTCCTTTTTGAAGGGGTTACATTAACAGAGGGCTGACTACACATTTCTGTCTTTGCAGTTTTTGTCTGACGAATCATATAGCTTGGATAGACATGGTCGGACCAAGCTTCTCCTCCATTTTCTTGGTTACCAGGGTGATGAGTCTTGGCGCATATGATTGGTTGCCTGAGGAGGGACAGTGACGACACCAGCGTCTTTCTTTTCAGAGCGGCTGCACGAAAAATGTGGTGCACTTTAAAAAAGGTCGCTGGGTGTGAGGGCTTCTAGAGGCAGCCGCATGTGGCCACATACTCTCTGATAAAACGTGTTGAAGCAGGCCCTTAGTCATGAGGAATACTAGTATGGCCATGGAAACATTTGAAAACTACTCAGAAGGAACTTTGTCACGCCTGAGAAAATAACTCCACTGATTTTCAAACCAGGGATTTGGAGTTTGTAAGACATGGGGGTTTAACAGGTCTAATGGAGGAAAGGTTTTGGTTGCATTATGGGAAATACAGGCTCAAGCATTTTAGGAGTTTGACTCATACTAGGAACTCAAAGTCAGTACATCTCTGCCTCTGCAGCTTCAGTTCTGAATGTTCTGTTTTAATGTGTCTCTCAGAGTACCCCTCTAAACTCTTGACCTTGAAAATGTGGATGACTGGGAATCTTTCCCAAGACCTTGGAAATAGTACTTACAGTCTCAACACAAGGGCCACTGCTCAGATGTCGTGGAGATGGGATTGTGTTGTCAAAAGAATGATGGAGAAATAAAATGAATACAGATGCTTCCATTCAGGAGGATCACATCTGTATAATTTTTATCCTCCTTAGACAATTCAGTGGTCTGAAGAGGATAAGAATAATGTAAATCACATGCCTTGGCCTTCACTGTCGCCAGATTTAAATCCAGTTAAACACCTATGGGAGATTTCATCCCGTTCTCATTCCCAGTGCGTCAAATGCCGATGCTTTGTCACGCCCCTCGACATGTGATATCAAAGGCACCCATAAGCCACCTTATGAGACACACTGGGCTTTCAGCTAACTCTGATGTAAATCCACCCGATGCAATACTTCACGCTGCGAGCAACTGACGTAATATAAAGAGCAAGAAACATACTTACTTTAATCCAAAACATGATCTTTTCTCTACACCTAACAAAGTTGTTTTGTTGCCAAAACCTAACTGCAACCATTTCACAACATTAACAACATGTTACAGTGTCTTTCAGCTGTGCGTCACGTAGGGCTGCCCCCAACTAAGAATTTGACTAGTCGACCAATAGTCGTCATTTAGGGCCATTAGTCGACTAGTCGTCTGCATGTTTACGATATTAATTTAACTGTTAAATTATATATTGTGGGCGGGGCAACACAATGGTTTGAGTTGAAGGTGTGAGAAAGAATAGTATCAGTAACATTGTTTACACTGTGCTACATTATAGAGAAATACAAACCGTACTAATGAACCTTCATTAATATAGGCCTATATTTTATCTACAAGTGCACGTCACACACTGAACGAGCCGCCTGTTAATGACGCTATCAGCAAAGCAGTAATGATTGTGCTAAGTGGCTAATGGGCATGTAGCTACTTCATGTTACATGTTTCAGATGATACGTCATGTTTGTAGTCGACCAATGAAGATGAGTTTACATATCACCTTGGGTTCGTCCTTCACCTTCTCAAAATGATCCCACACTTTGGATTTCCTGCCCGACATTAACTACCAACAGGACAATGCCCCATGTCACACAGATGGCATCCTCCTTGGCGGAGCTGTAAAGTTAGCTAGTTTATTGGTGTTATGTGAGCTAGCAGTAGATGCACCCTTCCTTCTGCGCTGTGATACGGTTGGCAGGTGTAATTTGGTAGAAAGAGAATAGTTCCTACATGAAACTGCTCACAATAAGGTCTGTGGATTATCTTGAGTAACCGGGTAATGATTTCTGGAAAGAGACATTGATGTTGAGTTTTTTAAATTTGTGAGTGCTGTCTAGTTTTATTATATTGAAGAGAAGACAGACATATCGCCAACACTCTGCAACTCACACCAAAACGATCCGGACTGATAAATAGCACTACAGGTAAAAGGCATAAAGTAAAGTAAGCACGTACTCGTCGGCAAAGGCATATGACAAAGTGACGCATAGTGATGATTTTTTTGTGTTTTACAAGAAATTTAGAAAAAGGAGGAATATCTTCATGAATAATCCCATACATAATTCATGATCAGTCTGTTATTTTGGGACCGCTCACTGTCCTTATCCCCAGAGTGTGCACCACAAGAGTGTCACAAGTTCACTCCAAACCAGCGGTTTCAGTGACAAACTCTAACTGAAAACCCCCAAAGTGGAATTTCTCCACTGCGGTGAATTTTAAACTAAGCAGGCTGGGATAAGTGAAGAGATCGAGCAGTGGAGAAGGGGAAGAAGTGGTCGGTCGTGATTGTGTGTGTATGTGTGTGTGTGTGTGTGTGTGTGTTTGGGGGGTTGCATCACAGGAAACAAGCTCTCCATCCTGCAGTTGAATGTGACCCTTTGGCCCTGGATCAAATGCTCCTCCGGGCTGAATACCATGAAGCCTCTGTCCTCTGCACCACGCACTGCTCTGCACTGCACGGACCGTCTGACTGACTGCAGGAGGGAGAGGAGGAGGTGGGGAGGGGGGTTGTCAGAAAAATTGGGTGAGGAGTAGAGAGGGGGAAAGTAGTCCGAAAAAGGGGAGTGGGTGAAGAAGGGAAGAGACAGCAACGGAGCGAAGATCGAGTCAGAGGGAAGATGATATAAACACATTACTGTTCTCTGAAAGCAACCAGACACACATCTTGGTGCACCCTAAAATGTGAAACCAGAGACAGTCACTCACTCTCACGTCCCCGCTGCCCGACTGGCAAGAGATTGAATCGGGGAGAAGTCGCTCCTATTTTTAGCCCCACGCTCGATGGAAAAGCAAACAGACAGTAGCTGCACGCGCAAAGACAGAAGGAGAGAGAGGGAGTCTGTGTGTGTGTGTGTTTGTGTGTGTGTCAGAGAGGCAGTGAAAGGAAGGGAGGAAGGAGGAGTGACTTATTTGTGAAGTTCTGCAACTTTGGATCACTGGCTCACTGCTGTTTGAGGAGCACACATGGCCGGACTGGGCACAGGGCCGAGCTGAGAGGCTTTCTCTGCTAGCTCTTAATCACTCTACAGCTTTTTCCCCCTCACATATTAGAAGACAGTTTAAGTTCTCTTTTGCACGCTGACGTGCTACATGGATGCCTCTGTGCCTTCCTGAGGGAGCTGAAGCTAAAGAAGGGGCTTACTGGACGATTGCCCCGCCATGGAATGTTGTAGATCTGCGTACAGGATCTTAGGAAGTTTTTCTTCCCCCTCTCGGGTTCGGGGCTGCGGGTCTGGATCCGAGGAGCGCCTGCGCTTCTTAGAATTCCCACAGAGACTGGGAACGTCAAACTGGGAGGACTGTGGTTCCGGTAGTGGTTTAAGAGACAAGCAGCCACCTCTGGCCATTTAAACGCACGCGCACATTTTTTGCACCTACAGTCATCCAGACGAAGGAATTCAGGATGCGACGCTTTGACAAGCTGAAAAAGTCATTCCCCTTCCTGGCACACTTTCACGTATATCGAGTAAGTCTGGTGTTTGTTCTCCCTGCTCCCCTGAAGGAGCTTATTATTTAGAAATATGACATATCAGTAACTATAGTCAGAATCATGTGCTCTGACCAGATGTGTGAATATAACGTTTGTATCATGAATATGGTGGAGGTCAGGGGTCTGTCAGTGTGTGTGTGTGTGTGTGTGTGTGTGTGTGTGTGGACTCTACAGCTGGACTGAGGCCGTCCTCTGGGAGGGTTGTTGTTATTGCAGCAGGATGTTTGAGCAGAACAGATCTGATAGAAGACATGGCTTTGGCCAGGAGTTGTGTGTGTGTGTGTGTGTGTGTGTGCGTGTGTGTGTGTGTGTGCGAGCGAGTGTTAGCGTGCATTTCTCCACCACCATGAGGAATGAGTTCAGGCCAGAGGCATTTCTCAGCAGGGACATCATGTTGTTTCTCTGCATCTGAATTCCTACATCCCTCTCTGCCCTCTCTGTGTCAGACTTGTTGTTTCTGTCTCTTTCTTTTTTACTTTTCATGTGAAACTGAAAACCAGTTGGCCTGTGTGTCTGATGTTGTCACATTTCATGTTCCTTTAGGAAAAAAATAAATGTGGGGAGGGGGAGAAACGACACTATGTAGAGCTATGCTGGACTTATTGCCCTGGTTGGATTCCTCAGAGTCCTGCCACATGTCACACTTAACGAAGTTTGAACGTAGCGTTCCTCCTGCTGACCTCACACCTCCACAATGTGCATCTTCTCTTTACTCTATTAAAGAGGCAGTCAAGATAAACACCTAAAAGGATACCCCCCCCCCAAATGAAGAATTGTCTATCAGTTACTCACTTCATGTTGCATTGAATCTGTAAAGAAAACATTGTTTTTCTTGCATGCCTCTACAGTGAACGAAGAATCCAAAAACTGAGAAGATTCTTGATGAATTGCAGTAAAATGGGTCCATGTTTAACAACAGCAAAACTATATCATAAGGTTTGTTGACAAACTCAAACTCTCACACAACTTGTGCAGTGTAATCCAAGTCTCAGGGTGCTTTCACACCTGCCTCGTTTGGTTCGGTTCAGTCAAACTCAAGTTTGTTTGACCCTAAGTGCGGCTCATTTGGGCAGGTGTGAACACAGCAATCGCACTCAGGTGTGCAACAAAACAACCGAACCGAGACCTTCTTGAAGAGGTGGTCTCGGTCCAGTTACAAATGAACTCTGGTGCAGTCCTGAAGGATTTGTGTGCCTCCTCCTGTACTGCCTTAATATGCACATTCAGCACATCCAATGCATCAAAACATTGTTTTCTAGTTGGAGCCGCACCTCGTTTTCAAACTGTATGTTTTGACTAAAATGAACAATGACAGCAAAAACTGTATGTTTTGACTAAAATGAACAATGACAGCAATATAGTCCACGATGGCCAGCGCTAAAATCTTTGTAACAAAATGAGTCCCTGATTCAGACCAAAGCAAGACAACTCTAGGTCTGAAAGCACCCTCATTTATCCAGTCGTATGCTCAGTGCTTTCCAAACAGAAAGCTCTTTCTGACAGGGAACTGGAACTGAACTAGAAGTGAAATTTATCTAAGCTCTCTTAAAAGCCAGACTCCATTGACAAAAACAGCAATTTCACTTTACTTAAGTAATTTTACTTTGCTGAACACAGAAACAGTTAAACTGGTCGAGGCCTTGGTAGACCAGCAGCTCCGGTGTTAAGCCAGGTAAAATTACTATTTTATCAATAAAGTCTGACTTTGATGAGAGCACCTATAAGTTTCACTTTTCGTTCAGTTTCCCTCCAGAAAGGGCTGTCTGTTTGGGAAGTACTGAGCATTCAACTGGATAAATGAGACTTGGATTATACTGCATGAGTTGTGTGAGAGTTTGTGACCAGATGTTTTGTTATAGTTTTGCTGTTGTTAAACGCGGACCCCCTATGACTTCAATTCATCGACTATTTTCCGCTTTTGGATTCTTCGTTCTCTGCAGACATAATATGGAATGAGTAATTGATATGGGTGAAGTGTTCTTTAAAGATGTATTATAGGGATGCACGATAATATCGGCATCGTCTTTAAGAATCGACCAACATACTTTTTCTTACTTTGCACAATAAATGAATATTACATACATTGAAAAGCATTGTATTTCATGTTTCCATCTGCTGGTGGGCCATCATAGTAAGAGTATGCATGCATAATATGTTGTTTATTCCACTAAAGAAGAGACTTGATGAAAATTAGGTGGGGAAAAAAAGTGGATCTATTGCAATCACTTATCAGTCAAATGAATTGTTACATATCGGCATATCAGATAATCGGCAAAAAATCCAGTATCGTACATCTCTAATGTTTTACATATGACATCATAAAGGAAGAAAGAGCAGCTCACCTTCTCAAAATGTGATTTAATTTACGTGTCATTTGTGAAATTGTGAAACAAATAATGATCTCTGTCAGCTCAAACACAACCTATCCTAACCTTCTCTATAAGGAAATGTATGGCAACTCATTTCTACGCACCACCTGTCTCCAAAAAGTTTAAAACATAATATCCCGTTTAATGAGTTTTGTAAATTGGTTAGCAAGTTGACAGAGAAATACGATAGAAGGGCTTAAGCACCTTGATTTTGACCCCTCATGCCTCAGATGTGACACTGTCATGGAAAGAGGCCCAAGAGGAAGCTGACTTGCGTCTTTGGCATCGTCAAGCGAAATAACACTTACATGTTGACTGCCAGGGAAGATTACTCTCAGGGCTGCACTGTGGAAAATAAAGGGTGTAATATCTCATGATGAATGATCCACACAGGAATATTTTATGCTATATGCAACAGTGTTTCTGTCGTGGTTGAAAAAGAAAAGGTATGTTCGATGTTATCGGGGAAAGTTTTTCTTTTAAATCTCAATAGCGTGAACTGCAGATCACATAAACATGCCACATGGTAGGAGAGCATTTGGCATAGCTTAGCACGGTCGTGAACCAGCCAAACAGAACGCTGTATCGTCTTTCTCAGGGTAGGGGTCAGGCATGATGCAGCAAAATGCAAAATATGGAGACGGATTCAAATGACTGCAGCTGTAGTTAATCCTGAAGCCACAGGCACCGCAGGCATTCGGTGCAGCCTGCATCTCTATAAAGTGGATCTTGCAGGTTATTATATTGTTGGGTGAAGTTAGTAAGGGGCTTTTCTCTTCAGGAAAACATCAGACAAAGTTCTCAGTACAGTTCTCAGAAAGCTGAGACTATTTTGAGTGTGAAGGTGGACGGCGCTTCCTGCAGACTTGGAGAGCCAAAGCTGCATGTTTGGACTTTGCTAAAGAGATATCACCTGACCCACTTTTATGTGCATTGCAATGGATTTGTATCAGGATACCGACATCTGGCATAGCCATTGGGGATTGAGCCCTCCCAGGTCAGACCTCGCATCAATAATTCATGGAAAACACAGGACCACTCACTTTCCACTGAAAAGGCACTCTTGATGCATATTTTCAGTTTTTAGGAGGGTTGGTCACATGCCAGCTTTATTTTTATGGCCCGACATTAGGTGTGTGTGAGCGAGAAGGACGCCACAGTCATTAAGCAATAGGAAGTGACCTTTACCCAAGCCCATTAAGAAGTTTAAATGACAGAAAGGAAGCTGTGACCTCTGACACTTTCCTCTGGACCTTGTAACCTTGGCTCAGTCAGCACAGGAAGTTCCTCATTCACAGAGTCTAATTACGGCTCAGTGGAGCGACTCCTTTGCCCCCGAGCGTCCAACCTAAAGGTCTCCCCGTCAGTTTCTGCAGATTTGGAATGTCTGTCATTGTTTTGTGTTGATTAGGTCACTTCACTTCCTCACTGAGACTGGGAGTAACACTGAGGACCAGTGGGAGCAGGTGTAAAGTTCTGAACTGACCTCGCTGACCTCCTCTATTGAACTCATTAGTCTTGATTATTGACCCTATCAGAGGTGTGAAGAGATGTTACTACCTGTATATGTTGTCGGACAAATGTTGTTTTTTCTAACCCAGTGTCATTGGCAATGAAATTGTTTTGTCTTCAAAGAGTCAAATTTAATTTTCTAATGGCAAATAATTATCCACATCCTCGTACTGAACATTTCATCTCTTTCTTTCTCTCTCTTATTTTTTATTTGTACCTGAAGTTATTTTGAACTGTCTGAACCCCACTACTCTAAAATGCCATTTAAATCAACATTGAATGAATAAAAAAACAAGTACATATGCCAGTGAAATAAATCCTAAAATAAAAAAAAAATGAAGAAAATAATACATGAATATAGAAATGAATGTAAATATAAATATATAAATGAGTCTGTTTAGGTGAATATTAGATAAATAACAAATGAGTAAATATGCTAGTGAAATGAATCCTGAAATAAATTTAAATAAATAAATTAGGTAATATAATTTAATAGTTATATGCCTGTGAAATAAATCATAAAAATTAATACATAAACATGTAAATAAATGGAAATATATAAGTGAGTCAATACAATTAAATAGATACATAAATTAATAGATAAATAAATATGCCTTTCATATAAATCTTGAATATAAAAAATAAGGAAATAGATACATAAATATATAAATATTTGTTAATATGAATTTATAAATGAGTCATTATTGTTCAATAAACAAACAAATAAATGCAAAAATAATTAAATATGTTTTTGAAATAAATTAATGAGAAAATAAATACATAAACATAAATAAATGTGAATATAAATATATAAATAAAACAATATAGTTCAGTAATTAAATAAATAATCAAGTAATTTGCCTATGAAACACATTCTGAAACAAATAAATGTCATAAATACATAAACATATGAATAAATGTAAATGTCTCAATGGAGTGCAATAAATAAATAAAAAAATAAATATGCCTTTTAAATAAATCATAAAATAATTACATTAGGAAATACAACATGGACATCAATACATGTAAATATAAAAGTGAGTCAACATAGTTAAATTAAGAATAAATAGATGAATAAATTGTTTTTTGTTTTAAATAAAGGACATTTTGCAAAGGACTACTACTACTATTTATATTTCAGGGGTCTTTTATTTCCTAATGCCACATTTATTTTGCAACTCTTTTTATTTCCATCTGTTTAAATAAGCACAAAATACTTGGTAGGGTGTTGATGGACGCCAAGTCAGAACTCCATAAAACCTGTGGCTCATACATAATACAGCCTGTTATGTCCAATATTGGCTGAGATGCAAGGTAAAATGTTTTCTTTTTTAGTATTTCAACTGGGTTTTTTTTAATAAAGAAATTTACACATGCAGCCTAAAACTACAGTTTCTAATCTTCAGTTTGATGTGTAACTTGTGTGGGTTTGAAAGAAATCCAGTTGCCGCACCAGGCTTTTGTTTTTCGCTACTGCTCATGATGCTTCCTCCTCTCAGCCCGCTGCCTGCTGTGTGCTGACTTGGCGGGGGCAACCACAGAATATAGTGATCACTTTTCAATAATGTGTAGTAATAAAATGACTGTTTTGTAAAATGAAAAGCCTATCTGTTCCCACCTCGTTTATTTCGGTACGTCCCTGAGCTCTGTAAAGAAGCCCATCAGGATTAAAGATGAGTTTCAGCTACATGTGCTAGTTTAAGCTTGTCACATTAAGTAGACAGTGATGGATGATGTTTTAAGCTCGGGTGTTGTGTTTTGACGTCTAAGATTGATGGTCTGACTCAGTTTCTTATGGAACGATGTAGTACAGTGTATATATTGTGGTCAGATTGTTTAGGGGCCTCCCGTTTGTCTTCACCGACACTTATGGACACCAGATGTGCATCATTCATCTCACGTATGTCTGTCTGTTGTATGACTGTGATTTTCTGCTCAAAGTGCTCCCCTCTGTTTCCACAGTAGTTATTAACATATTTAGATGCCATGAAATCGCTGACTAAGTGATATATTAACACCACAATGACACAGGATCTGTGTAATCAATGCCTATTTGATACTTTAAAAGTAAAATTAGTGTCCAGTCAGTTTTGGTCCACTGACAAGCAGCTAATGCTATGTTTGGACGTTTGGCCCCTTGCTGTCCATGTCCTTGTTTATGTGATGTAAATTTGGGCAACCCAGCCTGCAGTGTGAGTGTGCCCATATGTGTGTGTATATTCAAGACTAATCGTGGACTGTGATGTAAATGTCTAAGCATTCAAGCAGGTATTTCAGTGTGCTGCAAACGATTTCCTCTCTTTTTCTAACAGAACAGAACAGTTTGATTGTTGCTCAGTGACTTTCTTTCAGGCTCTATTTGAAGACCACACGGTTGAATGAATATTGAACTCAGTTTTCTGTGTTCTTTGTGTGTGTTTTGCAGAAACTGGGCAGTAGCATGCAGTGTGAGGAAGGCACAGAATGGCTGCTAGAGCTGCTGATGGAGGTGCAGTTGCAGCAGTACTTCCTGCGGATACGAGATGACCTTAACGTCACCCGGCTGTCGCACTTTGACTACGTCAAGAATGAAGACCTGGAGAAGATTGGCATGGGTCGACCTGGTGAGAAACTGTGTGTGTGTGTGTGTGTGTGTGTGTGTGTGTATTTGTTGGTAGGTGTTGTTATACTAAAGAGAAAGTTTGGTTTTTTCGGACCTAATTGTATTGCAGAGTTTTGCACAGCGGCGACCGGATCTTTGCTCTCAAACCACAAAAAAATGTGATGGCACAACAGTCTCCTTCAGTACATTATTCTATGCTTTCTTTTGATTTTCACATTGGCTAGTCATCCTGTTTAATTTGTCTTCTGATTAAATCGGAACCGTTGAAACAAGTTGTAGGAAGCCTCTGCAAGTAATTGGTTGCTGGCAGACACTCTGTGCTGCAATAAAATGGTTAATCAGCAGTGCCGTGCACTGTAGAGCCGATGCGCTGCTGGTTCTGCCGGCCTGAATAGAATATAATGTCTATAGCCTTACTGTTGTGTGCAGCCTTTATAGACTGAGCTGAGTAGTGATGCGCGGGTCGACCCGTAACCCGCGGGACCCGCAAATGGACCTGCGGGTCGGGCAGCAGTGATCGTCTGTTAAATCGGTCTGTAAATGATATTTTGACATTATTGGCTATTACTGTCATGGCATCCGAAGGTACTGATGCGTTGAGCAGGTGACAGTCCGCGGTCGTTTTCAAAACACACTTGTGTCACGCACTCCAAAAGAAACTTGTTGAAACTTTAAACAATAATTTATTGTACAAAACGGGGGAAACAAACGTTGACAAAAACGGTTCCATAATTCATATTAAATTCAAAAGATAACGAAAAAACAGCTACAAGTTAGAGGGAATAGTGATAAAGTGGTAAAACTTGGCATTGATCCACAGCCTCAGATGGATGCGCTCAAGCGTGCCGTGTGCACAAGCTCAGTTGGTAGGCGATACTATATTTTCACATTTTTAACAATGCAATTTAAAAGTTTTGATTTTTATTGATAACCTACATTTACCAACAACAAAAAGACTACATTTAGCACCAAAATATATGTTAAAAAAAAAAGTAAATAAAAAAACGAATATCGAATACCAAATTTTCATAACGAATACCTATAACGAATACCTACCCATAGAAACGAATATTCGAATATCCGAATATTTGGGTACAGCCCTACTGAGTATGTTGTGATATTGTCCATGATTCAAGGCCTTAAAAGACCCTCACATTTTCTTTTTCTCTCTGCATATTGCCTGTTTATTTTTCAGCCAAACTAGCATCATGGCTCCAGCAATGACAGGGTCACACAAACTATTTGACTGGACTCTGATGATCATCCCTTGAACAGGAGCCGTACACATGCCGTGTTTTTTGCACCCCCACATTCGTTGTTTTCAATGTAGACGCGTGGCAGGCGTGCTCAAACGCCAGAATGATGCCCTTGTGGTGCGCACATGTTCCTGAGCAACTGTTTTTCAGGGCTCGATGGCTGCGCCCTGAGATAAACAGAGTTCAACTTTTGGAACGCAGCAGCACACACGAGGTGGCTGGAGCCTATCCCATTTGACATTGGGCGAGAGGCGGGGTACACCCTGGACAGGTCGCCAGACTAGAGTCACCAATTAACCTGCATGTCTTAGGACTGTGGGAGGAAGCTGGAGTACGTGGAGAAGACCTGCGCTGACACAGGGAGGACATGCAAACTCCACACAGAAGAGCTCCCCCACCTTGGGGTTTGAACCAGGAACCCTCTTGCTGTGCTATGCTAACCACTGCATCACCGTGTCGCCATTGGTGTATGAATGTGTGTGTCAACGGGTGAATGAGAGGCAAATTGTAAAGCGCTTATCTCTAAAAATGCATCTCCTCCTCTCTTTTCTTTGATTAGACGTCTTCAAGTATATATCTCCAGAGTAGTGTACTCTCTGTCTCATATGTGTCAATGTCACTGACTAATTATACACTTGAGACAAATTAACGAGTAGTGTCCTATCCAATTTTCTCTGTGCTTTTGTACGACTATATAAGGGGATATTCTGCGTCTATATATAGCCTGAAGTGTTACTTTTGTCTGCAGTAATGGCAGTGTGTCATTTGGCTCACTGTCAGCATCACTGGAGCAAATCCTCCATCGCTAACAACCCTAATATCATTTAAAAACCACAACTGGTAATTAGGCACAATGGGAAGGGACACTTAAGTGCCAAGTCTTTTGTGTGTGTGGGGTGTGTGTGTGTGTGTGTGTGTGTGTGTGTGTGTGTGTGTGTGTGTGTGTGTGTGTGTGTGTGTGTGAAGAGNTGTGTGTGTGTGTGTGTGTGTGTGTGTGTGTGTGTGTGTGTGTGTGTGTGTGTGTGTGTGTGTGTGTGAAGAGGATGGCAGCAGAAATGTTCTAAATCCAGTTACTGAGGCCCTCAGGGTATCACTACCGAGCCGCTTAAGACTAATTACACCCACTTCTCCTGGTTATATATTCCTCACATCTTTTCCTCCTCTCATCTCACTGTTCTCTGAGCTCTCCATCTTTTCGTTCTTGAATCTGCTTTATCTCCAATCTCTTCTCACATGTAGTATGTGTGTGTCCTCCATCTTTTCTACCCCCTTTTTTCTTTATCCTCAGCTCTGAGTTCTCTTTTAATCATGGGAGACAATCTTGAAAGTCAATATAGTTTACCTTCTGTAACTCAAATCTTAACTGATCCTGTGGTTCTTACAGACAAGTTGCAATCTGTTTTGTGTCTGCCGCTGACCATCCGTGTGTTTCTCTTTGTCTTGTCTCTTTCTCTTTGTCATAAAGGACAGAGACGACTGTGGGAGGCCGTGAAAAGGAGGAAAGCCATGTGCAAGCGCAAGTCCTGGATGAGCAAGGTGACAGACATAGACAGACACAACACACACAAACACACACACCCAAGTCATTTATTATGGTCGGTGGTATGCTTGACATTATGTCGCCGTGGTGGCGTCTGTCTGTCTGTGTGTCTGTCACGGTGTGGACACAATCACACAGAAACTTAACACCTTGACCACAGTTTCCCCTATACGGATGTTAGAATTAAATTTTGCAGCACCTTGCCAAATTAATTTTGTACATTAAGTACATTAATATAGGCAAGGCGAGATTATTCGGGTAGCACATTACACTCTGAGGATTATTAAGTGCAGTGTCCTTGTTTACAAGGCATGAACAGTTACACGTGTGACAGGTCGACTTCAGTTATTTCAAATGTCCTTGTCAGCAGCCAAGATTTTAGAATGACCATTTGTATATTAATTACTCGCCCTGTGCTTTGTTGAATTCATGCAGAAAAATGTGTTTGTCGCTAAGCCTCCACGATGAACAAAGAATCCAAAAACACAGAAAATTCTTCATGAATTTAAGTCACAGGGGTCTGTGTGATACAACAGTAAAACTATATTAAAACATCTGTTTACAAACTCTCACACAACTCATGCAGTATAATCCAGGTCTCATCTATCCAGTCGTGTGCTCAGTACTTCCCAAAAGACAGTCTTTTCTGATGGGCAACTGTGTAGAAAGTAAAACTTATCTATGCTCTCTTCAAAGCCAGACTCCATTGACAAAAACAGTAATATTACCTCCCTGAACACTGGAGCTGCTGGTCTAACGCTACCTAAATCAGTTAGTTTGTTTGTCTTATTGTACGACTGCTGTATCCAAATTAACCCTTTGAAACACAAAAAAAACCACAAAAACAAATTAACTAATGGAGGCAGCAGTAGCCCAACAGCTCCTGTGTTCAGTGAAGTAGAATTACTGCTTATGTAAATGAAGTCTGGCATTAAAGAGAGTAAAGTTAAGTTCTCTGTCAGAGAGATCTGTCTGTTTGGGAAGTACTGAGCATACAGCTGGATAAATGAGACTTTGATTAAACTGCTCAAGTTGTGTGAGAGTTTGTAGTTTAGCTGTTGTTAGACATGGCCGCCTTGTACTCCAATTCATCAAAAATTTTCTCAGTTTTTAGATTCTTCATTCACCGTGGAGGCTTTCAAGAAATTCCCTCCTGAATTCAACATAACATAGGGTGGTTAACTGATATGCAAATGGTTATTTGGCAGGTGAAGTATTCCTTAAAGCTGTAAGAGCGTTGACAAAACATTTTATTGATGTACATATTTTTATCACAAATTCCTGGCGCAGTAGGCGACAGCCACCTCCAATGTCTTGTTTCAAACAGGGAAGGTGACATAAAAGAGAAGTTATTTCTGTAATACAATTCAATACAATAGACAAAATGTTAATAAATAATTATGTTAAGTATTTACTATTAACAAAAAGGACTTCTTTCTTTAACTTAAAGCAGTGACTTTGCACATAGGTAAATGATATGTGTGTCAGAATCATGTGCATGGCTGCAGAGAGTGCAAGTCTCAAGTCTAGAGCTTTGGTGAGTGGTCACATAGCGCTAACACGATGTCAAGGTGTTGCTTCTGTGTGTGAACCTGTTTGGGCTGTTTATTCTGTTGCTGCTGTCGACCATACTGTATGTGTGTAAAGATTTATGATGATTATGGAGGAGGCCATTTCCTGATCGGTTGTATTACTTATTTTTAAAAGAGAAACACATCTGGAATGTTCCGTACAGATGCATGTGTATCTATAGGGAGAACCCCCCCAGAGAATAAGACAGCTTGACCCTTCACATGAGGATGAGCACGTCCACATTCTCACACACACACACACACACACACACACACACACACACACACACACACACGAGTCCAGTCACAAGAGTTGGTGACACACAGATTCAGAGCGTGCTGCATTCACAGACATGTTGCCTCATGAAGCATGAAGTTTCTCCCTTAAAGAGACAGAACCCATGTGAGCATGTCAGCAAACCTTTATCAAAATATCTGTTTACAAACTCTCACACAATTCACATACTTAATGCAGTGTGGTAGCAACAATACTCATAACAGTGGACAGCGACCAAGGCAGCTCTGTAACATCAGAAAGTAAAAAACACCTCTCTGGAGGTGAAAAAGTTGATCATGACTCTGCTGCCTGATGTGAAATTTAGGAAACACAACATGAAATATTGGAGAAGGAGTACCATTAGTGACAACATGGCATCTGCAGTGATGTGGGCACTGCGCCGGACTATTGTGATGAAGAGGGAGCTGAGCCGGCAGGCAAAGCTTTCGATTTCTTGGCCCATCTACATCCCAACCCTCACCTATGGTCATGAACTTTGAGTAATGACTGAAAGAATGACATCGTGGATACAAGTGGCTGAAATGAGTTTCCTCCGTGGGGTGGCTGGGCTCAGCCTTAGAGATAGGGTAAGGAGCTCGGGCATCCAGAGGGAGCTTGGAGTAGAGCTCTGCTCCTTCGCGTCAAAAGGGGTCAGTTGAGGTGGTTTGGGCATCTGATCTGGATGCCTCCTGGGCACCTCTCATTAGAGGTGTTTCAAGCACGTCCCACTAGTAGGAGGCTCCGGGGCAGACCCAGAACACGCTGGAGGGATTGTATATCTCATCT
This sequence comes from Epinephelus moara, assembly GCF_006386435.1. NCBI lineage: Eukaryota > Metazoa > Chordata > Actinopteri > Perciformes > Serranidae > Epinephelus > Epinephelus moara. The sequence continues at coordinate 19,752,411 of NC_065526.1, forward strand.
GGCCTGGGACAGCATCAGGGTCCCCCAGGAGGAGCTGGAAAGCATCGCTGAGGAGAGGTATGTTTGGGGTGCTTTGCTTGGCCTGTTGCCCCTGCGATCCAGCCGTGGATAAGCGGATGAAAATGGAACGGGTACTATTACAGATGGAGGACATAATAAGGCATTTTGTTAGCCATGCCAGTAGCGTGGCTCCAGAGATGATGGTCGGTCACTCCACCTCTTTCATCCTCTCTGAAATATCTCAAAAACCATTTGGATGGCTGCCATGAAAGCCACAAATTAACATTATACCTGCTAAACACCAGCTTCTTAGCATGTTAATGATAGCATTTAGCTAATATAAGCATCATCTGGTGACGAAGATGCCTGTTGACATAAAGTAACGTTACTTCTCCAGACGTGATGAAACCCAAAACTCCAGAGGTTCATCATGCTTACAGATAGTGGTGGTGCTGAGGTTGGCAGGGGTTACCGTAGTTATGCGTCTTCAACCGGTAAGGAAGCTCCCAGGAAGTGACGAGGTACTTACAGCTCAGTGCATCGGAAAAGATACACACTACTGCTAAAGGCTACCTCATACACAAGCTGGTACAATACATGATGATACACCTACATGCACACACAAAGCTCAGAGAAACGAAGTGTGTGAAGGAATACTCTGTAGTGTGTGTATGTGTTTGCTGTTCTCAGTGGAAGTCGTGGTGCCCAGAGGACGCTGCTCGCCTTCTATAATTACACCTGTCTGTTTCCGCCTCTGGCACCATCCTCACTCAGCTAGAGTAATCTGCTTCCTCAGCCCCCTGTGTGTGTGTGTGTGTGTGTGTGTGTGTGCGTGTGCGTGTGCGGGTGCGTGTGCGTGTGTGCGTGCGTGCGTGCGTGTGTGTGTGTGCGCGCACGCGCTCTGCCATACTCAGAATCTTTTGAATGTCGAGCCTCCTATTTGAAACCCACTTACCACACAGTGACCGCAGAGATGTGGTGTTTTTAAAAAGGTCTGCAGCATTATGTCATGTCTGGTCCGGTGTGAATGTGAAACCACACACCGCTTGCTACTGTTTATATCTGGCCAGTCAAATATGTTTGGCACCGGAGATTCATTGACACCTCTTTTTCACTGACGGGACCGTTTTCTGAGTGGTGACCTTTGTTTACCCGCCAGTAATGAGCTCACATTGATCTCATTCACTTTCTTAGAATGACGTCGACATTAATTAATGCTGTAGATCCAAGATGGCTCTGTCTGTGAGAGAGACATGTCTGTGTGACATGTTACATGTTAAATGGTAGCTCCTGAATGAAGTTTTAGTATCTGTCATATTTTATGATGTTGTTGTGGACCAAGCAGTCAAAGCACAAAGAACACGGGTTTAAAATTAAAAAAAGGTGGGTTTATATTCTCAAAAATACATTTTACAAAGCAATTGACTGAAATTAACAGAATTAGAGTTACAGGACCCTTAAAACAAAATATAACTGTAACTGAAAAATAAGGCTAATAAAACTATACGTCAACTCAACAAAGAGACTTAACAGAATGAGACACTGGGGCATCATATAAACTGGCTGATCAGACCAAATAACATAGACAGTAACTAAAGCTGACACAAAGAAACACTTAATCCCCTCCCATGATGTCACAACTCTTGGTTTGGTCCATGGGAATACCTTCTGTATAAAACCAGGCTCCGCCCTCAGCCCCAGCTTTTGCCCAAACTCCAACCAGGAAGTGATTTCAGGTAACTCAAAGTTTAGCCACATCTTTATTTGAAAGTGTGCAGAAAAAGATATGTTTAAAGGAATAGTTTGGATCTTTTGAAGTCGTATTGTATGAGGTACTTATCCATAGTCAGCGTATTACCAACAGTAGATGTCAGTCGGCACGCCCTCAGTTTGGAGAAGCTGATAGAGGTGCTGACATGGAAGCTAATGCTGCATTCGTTTTGTACTCGGAGGTCAGAAGTCGGAAGTGGGAATGACGTCACCTCCGAGTGGTCAGAAGTCGGAAGTGGGAATGACGTCACCTCCGAGTTGACAACAGTTTTTGCATTCTAGTTGAGATGGTGGACAAGTCGGAAAAAAACATAGACGCCCGCAAGAAAGCTTTTGTTGCCCTTGCACTTTCGGAGTATAGACAGCTTCAAAACCATCATGCACTCCAACTGATGAAAGCTGCAGATGAGGCTGACCTAATAAACAAATAAGATAAAATTGCTATAAACAGTACTTTAGCAGAGTGTTTACTCACTATGTATGTGACCGGCAGCCATCTTGAATTTGTAAGTCGGGGTTGATGCGGTTGCTTGGAGTTTCCGAGTTGGAAATCCGATCTCAAGGTGCGTTCGAGTTTAAACTTCCGACTGGGAACTGGGAATTTCCGACCTCCGAGTACTAAATGAACGCACCATAAGCAATGTACTGCTGTAGACGGGGCAGCGTGTTTTAGCCAAGAAAAAACAAATCTATCTATATCAGTTCAAAAGTACATTATATTGAAAGTATTTTCATTGCTTTACCTTGCTGCAGACAGCCCTTTCAGATGGGGAAGCTTTTTTCTCCATCTACGCTCTCGTCAAAGCCAGACACCATTGACAGAAAGAGTCATTTTAGCTCGCTGAACACAGGAGCTGCTTTTCTACTGCTTCCTCAGTCTCTTACTTAATTGTGCTATTGTGTGACTTTGGTGAACCTGAACTAACCCTTTTAGATGCCAAAGTCGCACAATAACACAGACAAACTATCTGATTGTGGCAGCGACAGACCAGCAGCTCCTGTGTTCAGCGATGTTGAATCACTGTTTTTCTCAATGGAGTCCGGCTTTGAAGAGGGTGATAATGTCTCCCGTTTCCTATTGGGAATCGCTGTCTGACAGTAAGGTTAGTAGTGAAAATAGTGGAAATGTAGTGTACACTTGATACGATACATGTGGCTGAAATATGTTTTGCTGCTGCCCCTATCCACAGCAGTACATTGCTTTGCTTCTGTGTCAGACTCCAGTCTGCTTCTCCAAACTAAGTGATGTGCCAACTGACATCTACTGTAGGTAATACACTGACTAAGGAACTTAACTAAGGATAAGTGCATCATACAACCTGACTTAAAAAGATCTGGGAGTGCAGCATTCAAGTGTTTATTTTAGAATCTGAATGTTACCGTTATGAATGAAGCTTCGAACTCATTTCCCCCGGTGTCTGACATCAGCACCAGTTTCTGTGCATTCCTATTTTGGTAAACAGTCTTATTTAGGGCCTCTAAACAAAGGTTTCCCTTAATGGCTCTGCACAGCACACACATTGTACCGGTTCAAATTTAGAGGAATGGAAAGCTCACACACACACACACACACGCGCACACACACACACACACACACACACACACACACACACACAGATACATTCAGGTCGCTTAATCTAATAGTGCTTCCTAATGAGCGCTTCCGAACAGCGAAGTCATTCCTGCTGTGTTGTCAGCGCCAGCGTCAAGAGGCAGGAAATGTCTCTCTCCTCTAGTGATAAGAGTGTGTGTGTGTGTGTGTGTTTCGATACTTATACACAGCTGCTTTCTAACAGTGAACCCATTGGTTTTGTGTTGAAAACATCCCACCATATGTGATGTGCATACATTGTTTAACACATATACAGATATTATATTAGTGTGCACACCAGAGCTTGTGCCTGTAGTTATACTGTAGTTTTCAGTGTGTGTGTGTGTGTGTGTGTGTGTGTTGAGAGTCTTCAGGTCCAGATAACATTACAATACTGTTAGACGGCGGTGATTCCAATCCTCTGACTATAACTTGACTCTGCTTTCCAACCACTCTCTCCTCACACCACACAGCCCACATGCGCAACACATGGCGAGACGTGCATTTATAACAGGAAATGAGGAAGACGTTTGGATGACGAGGCTCACTGTTTCTGCTGAATAATGAAGTATGCTTCTTCTTTGAAGCTTCTGCACCTACAGTGGATTTAGTAGCTATGAAGGCATGTAGAGGGACCTGTCTTAAGCTGGCATGGACTTTCATAAAAATTATAGCCACACACACGGAGGCTACATTCAGACTGTAACAGATTTTATTGGTCTGCTCGTGCTGCTTTAAATTTTCTCTTACCTGAGTCTGGTGCCAGTGGTGCTGGTTGGCAGAGTAGATTACAGGCGCAAGTTCTTAATGCAAAGTCATTTCTAGTTTTAACCTCTTTGCTGTCATTAGATGTGTTCCCCCCCATCTTGTTATTATGCACATTTTTAATTTGCGCTTAAAAAACTTGAGTGGAAACACCAAAAAATTAAAAAACAAAAAAAACTCTTGGGGCGCCCAGTAGCTCAGTGGTTACAGCAAGCGTCCCATGTACAAAGGCATTGTCCATGCAAAGAGAACAACAAACAGTGAAAACATAAACCATAATCACAGCCTGATAAGACATGATACTATCAAACAGTGTTGCTGCAGGCCTACGGCAGTGGGTGACTGGGTCAAACCTCTGTGTGGGTGAGGAGAGTATGGGGAGAGCTGACGTGGGTGAAAGAGATGTAGAGTGGAAAAAAGGTAGTTTTCCTCAAGGCTGACAGAGATGGAAAAGATCAAGCGATAGAGTTCATAATTGATTCTCCACCCACAGCCCAGAGTCTCCTGAGTGAGAAGTGACCAGGCAGACAGCTCAGTGACTAATAAAGGTGGAGGACTGAACACAAATGTGGTTCATGAGAGATTTTATAACCCGTCAGACAGTTGTAGACACTTTGTTTATCTCATAATAGGGTTCATATTGTTGTTTATAAGCAGGTTAATTCATCTTTTTTTATTAGTTTTATGCATGTGTACAGCAAAGCCTGGTTTTGTCACTTCTAGATAATGAATCTGAAAATAAATGGGTGTGTAGTTGTATTAAATAGTCTAAATGATAGATGACTAAGCAAATACATTGAAGCTAGGGCTGCACGATAACTATCGGGCCGATAATTATCGGGCCGATAGTTATCGGGCCGATAACAGGAAATTATTACGTCATTCCGATAAGTCCGATATCATAACGAATAGCCCCGATAACATATATAATTTTGTCAGCACGGCAGTGCCCCGCTCCCACTATGAGACCTGAATGGCCTGCAGTGAATGCTGCGTTCAAGTGACGTC
>NC_065526.1:19758908-19791621 GCF_006386435.1 Epinephelus moara
TGTATATATGTGTGTGTTATCGGTTATCAGTTATCGGTATCGGCCTTTAGGAGCTGAAAGTTATCGGTTATCGGTATCGGTTTAAAAGAAAAGTTATCGTGCATCCCTAATTGAAGCGTATTTACTTGTACTTGTCTGTCTGTTTTTTCTCTACATTATTTGACCTCCCCCAACTTTTTTACCACATTATTTCTCCTACACACACACTCTTTATGCTAACCTTACTCTACAGCCAGCTTTATTCGTTCTTTCTCTTCTTCTGTTCCTCTCCAGGTGTTCAGTGGTAAGCGTCCAGATGGAGGAGACTTCCCCCAGCAGGGCCAGCCGGCCTCCTCCTTTCGTAAGCTGTCTCCCACACCTCCACTGGGCCTCGGGGAGGGCGTCCTGGCCACACAGCCTGGTGGTGGCGCTCCTCTTGACGGGCAGCAGCAGGCTCTGACCTGCCTCATCCCAGAGAAGGACCTGACGCTGTTTGAGAAACTGGGCGACGGCTCCTTTGGTGTAGTGAAGAGAGGAGAGTGGCTGACACCTTCAGGGAAAGTGGTGAGGAGACCTGCACTTTACATTTATTTAGTTGTATAAAACGGTGGAGTTATTTGTCAAAGAAAGAAGTGGAGCATGTGCACACTACTAAAGTTGTTTGTTTTGCATTAAACATGCAGCTTGTTTCCATTTTGTGCTGATGTAGGAATAAATCAAAGCAGGTGCATGAATCTGTGTACTCATACTGTCTTTACTTATATATAATTGCTCTTTTTTTCTGGATTAATGAGATAATCTAATTTGTTCAGAACAAAGTATAGTGTACAAGATTATTATCTCATTAATTCAGACAACAAAGAGGATGTGTTTCTGTCCTAAATTTGGTTAAAATGTGTCTTAAAAGGCATTAAATTTAACTGTCTGATACCTGTAGACACCCTGTAATAATCCTAGATTATTTTTCTTTCATTTTAAATAAATGCTTTACGCTTCTGTTGATAAAAGACTAAACTAAACCCTCTTCCCTTGTTTCCAGCTGAACGTAGCTGTGAAGTGTCTGAAGACAGACGTGCTCAGCCAGCCCGACGCTCTAGAGGACTTCATCTGCGAGGTCAACGCCATGCACTCCCTGGACCACCAGAACCTCATTCGCCTCTACGGTGTGGTGCTCACACACCCAATGAAGATGGTAGTGGACACACAGAAAAACGCACACACACAGGGAGGAATATATACACACACATCAGTCAGCCTGTACTCTCACTTACACCCACACACACTTAACACAAATGCCCCTCTCTGGCACTCTTAGCCTGCCTCTTGAACTTAGTCTGTTGAAATCAGGTCAAGTGTATTAAAAGGTAACTTTCATAACCTGGACCCTTTTTCCCATGTTTTTGTGTCTAATGTTTTGCTCACGCTGGGGGTGAATAAAACAATTAGCGCAAGTGAATTACATGTAAAGTCAATGTGAAGATGCAATTAGACGCGATGGATGCGACCCAAAGGACACGAAATATGCAAATTAAGCGGTGCGAATAAAGTGAGTAGTGCGATTTCGTGTCATGCGCTTATTGCCAGTTGAAAAATCGGAACTTCAGCGACCAATTCATGCTGCGATAGCCAACCGGTATTGAGATCCTTTGGGGACGTTTGACGCCAAGGACGTACTGGCAGAAGTTCATTCATCAATTCAGCAATTTCATACTAGTATGACGTGAGTCAACACAAAATATTCTGGCGTTCAAACTCATGTGAGTAACGCAACATGAACATTCGCTTCGCGTTTGGTGTGAACACAACATAAGCAACTAATGGGAACAACAATGTCTAAATGGGATTAGTATTGAGCGAGAGCGCTGCAGGTAGTGATGAAACAGGCTGCAGTGTAACATTAATAGGCAATGGTATACTGTCAACTTATGTCCACTAAAAGTGTTTGTTTTTGCCACTGACAGGCTCAGATTGTTATTTTAAGTGTCTGACAACATAATGGAAAGGATCCCTACAGAGATAGACCTTTTTGTTAAACCAGCTACAGCCCCGAAACCGCCATCGCCTACCAAACCTACCAAACTCCATTTAAGTAATTTTATCATCATTAAACACACTTCATTCAAAGTCACCAGAAGCAAAATAAAACTCACAAAAGTAATTCTGGTTCATCTTCCCACGGTTCCAGCAATCACCAGCTCTGGTTTGGTTTAAATAAACCCTTAATTCATCCAGTTAGATGTGAAAATATGCTGGCTCTATACACACTAAAATTTCCGTTGATTTAAATGGAGTCTGGTGGGTTTGATGATAGCGATTTTGGGGCTGTTTCTGGTTAAATAAAAATGATCCTACTCTGTAACAAAAATGTCTGTCTCTGTAGGGATCCTTTCCATAATGTTGTCGGACACTCAGAATAATATTCTGAGCCTGTCAGTGGCAAAAACAAGCAGTTTGAGTGGACCCAAATTGACAGTGCGAATATGCACTGAGTGGTTTCATTGCAGCCAGCTGCAGCGCTCTTGCTCAGCACTGGACCAATTTCAAAAACCGCTGTCTCCATTAGTCACTTAGACACAAAAACATGGGCACATCGGGTCTAGGTTACCCTTTAGGGTCTTTGTCATGAGGGTAGACAGTGAACAAAGAGAGAATGAGACAGGAAGGGAGAGGAAGACTAAAATTAGGGCTGACATTTTAGCCCTGTTGTTTTCATGCTGTTACCTTCTAGTTATTTCCTCTGGCATAAGTTTAATGTATACTGCCTTTTTTTTTTGGATCATGTTATGATTACCAATTGCCAACGTCTCTTTCTCTGCTTTAGTGTTTTCTGTTACATTCTTCTACATCATTCTTCCTCTTCCTGTCCTTCTGCTTTTTGCTGCCATACTCCTCTTTTCACCCACTCTGTCTCCTCCTCCTCTCTCCGTGTCCTGAAGGTGACCGAGCTGGCTCCTCTGGGTTCTCTGCTGGAGCGTCTGCGATGTGTTCGTCCACAGGGCCCAGTGTTGATCCACACTCTGTGTCAGTATGCCGTACAGGTGGCCTGTGGCATGGCCTATCTGGAGCAGAGGAGGTTCATCCACAGGGACCTGGCAGCCAGGTAGGGGCACAAAACCTTTTAAGGTGGACTTTACACATTTCAGCAGCTGTGAAAAGGTCAAAACTTACTCTTTAAAGAGGGTGTATTCTCACAGTCTCTATAAAACCTGTTTTTCTTTCAGGGATTTTTTTTTTTTTTTTACTGGTATGTTGAATTATTTATATTGCTTCTCCTTCTCCTCCACCCAAAAATTTACAGGCCATTACAGGGAGACTTGGCCCGCAAGTAAAATGAGTCATAGGTTGGCTGGCTGCACTGGGTGGTCTAAGTTTTTGGTCTTGCCCAAATTAGTCACTTTCACTTAACTGTTGACACAACGTAGATGCCTGAGAAAAATCTTAATGGCTGGTAGAAATGAGTCACTTTCACAGTTAAAGCTGCGGTTTTAAACACAGGACTTTTTGAAGATCTTAATTGTATTCCTGATACATCCCAGGTTTATTTGATGCCTTCAGTTAAAACCTGTCCTGAGTTTCGGGATCACATGGATTGTATTTTATGTGACTGGACCCGTTCTGAACGGGAATTGACCATTAAAAAAATCTGTTTTGTTCATCTCCTAGGGTTGTAACCGTTCACCAAAACCATAATGGGATTTAAATTTCATGTTTAAGGTCAAGTTCATTTTGATGATTCATTCTCCTCTCAACAAATGGTCAATAAGTCTTGATTAAAAAAACAAAAACATATGTCCACAACAATTAATCCTCTAAAGTTTTCCTTCCTCATCTTCGTTGTTGCTGTTGTATTTGGGGGGCTTTGGGAGCGTCTGTGAGTGTGTTTATGGCGTTAGTGGTACGCCACCTGAGTTAAATCAACTGGCAGTCACTTTAAATTGTGGTTATAAGGTTATACAATAGTGACAGCTACATCCCAAATTCCCCAAAAATTACTTTACACTGCAGTGCTAAAAAGGGTATGTGTAAGTCATACTGTACTGAATAAAAGACATGTATGTTTATGGGAAACTTCGGTACTTTCCATCTGATCTGTAGTGCCTCTGGAAGGCACTTCAGACTCAATCACAGCTTCTTCCCCACAGCAATAAGGACTTTGATCGAATTCAAATACACAGGATGAAGCTTTTTTTATGGGTGTAATTACTACACTTTATGTGCAATATTCACAGTCATAATATGTGAAGTTTTTTACCTATTACACTTATTTATTGTCTGTTATTTATTAGTGTGAGGATTGGATGGTTGAATGTAAGGAGGACGTGGTTTTAACTGTCAGCACCTTTCAGGAGTAGCTCTCCTAATTTCATTGTGTTTTTTAATGATACAATGACAATTAAAGGTGTCCTGATTCTGATTATTTTCCAGTGTTTTTGTGTCTAAGTCACTAATAGAAACAATAATTTTTGAAAGTGGTCTAGTACTGAGAGAGAAAAGCACTGCAGCCGGTGGCAAGAGAGACCGCAATGTAACCACATGGGGCATGTCCGCATCGTCAATTTACGTCCTCTAAAAATGTTTGTTTTTGTTACTGACAGGCTCAGATTGTTAACTATAAGTGTCTGTCAACATTATGGAAAGGATCCCTTCAGAGACCTTCAAGGTTGAACATGGTGATAATTGCGTAATACCTTGAAGCTGTGCTATTTTCTGAGACATTTATTGTACTGTGAAAATATACCATTGCAACCCCCCTATGCTGAACAAAGTTTAAAAACTGTTCTCTCCATTTGTCACTTAGGCACCAAAAAATGGGAACACAGGGTCCAGGTTGAGTTTATGAGTTTACAAATGTACATAAAACAGTAAAACATTTGACCCTCTCTCTTCAGGAACATCCTGCTGGCGTCGGCTCACAGAGTAAAGATCGGGGACTTTGGCCTGATGAGGGCGCTGCCCAACAACCACGAACACTATGTCATGCAGGAGCATCGAAAGGTCCCCTTTGCATGGTGGGTGGACGTAGAGAGCAGAGCTGGACTTGCTGTACTTTAGGGATACAAGTGGTTTTAGTGGTTAGGGTGTGAACGTGCTTTAATTTATTGCGGAAAGTTTCCACAGAGAGATGTGATCGGTCAGAGCTGCATTCCAGCCATGATGATCATTATTGTAAAACAATGCTTGCTGTTTTGTTTTGGTGTCTGTCCCAAATTTTGCTTCGGCCAAGCAGCCAGCAATCCATCTTCTTTGTACTGTTTTCATTCATGTACATGTGTGATTTTATTATAAGTTTAGAGAAACAGTGCACCTTTAAAAAATGCTTTTAATATTCAAGTTAAAGTTTGTTGTTCGTCCTGCTGCAGGTGCGCCCCGGAGAGCCTGAAGACCAGAACGTTCTCCCATGCTACAGACACATGGATGTTTGGAGTCACTCTCTGGGAGATGTTCACACATGGCCAGGAGCCTTGGCTGGGCCTCAATGGGAGCCAGGTAAACACGCACAGCAAAGAAATATTGACATTTACAGTATGTATACAAAATGGTCTTGTAGCTAAAGTAACTGATTTATTCTTCGGTTGTCCTCTTTCAATTGTTTCTCCCTGGTCAAAAATAACCCTAGATCCTGCACAAGATCGATAAAGAAGGTGAACGCCTCCCAAAGCCTGAGGACTGTCCGCAGGATATCTATAATGTGGTGCTGCAGTGTTGGGCTCAGAAACCAGACGACAGACCCACCTTTGTCGCCCTGCGAGAGTTCCTGCTTGAGGTAGGAGAGCTGTTGTTTGGGCAGCCAAAGGTGTCTGTCCAGGGCGTTAAATATATTATAATTATAAGTTATAAATATAGTGTGCCAGGGCTGACGTCAAAAACCGGTTTTAGTTTAGCATCGCACTGGTTCCCAGAAGAGAAAGTGAATGTGATTTTTGCATTGCGTTTTGGATTATGTCAGAAAATAAGCTCTGTGGCTAACACAAGTTTATGATACTTACAGGTTTTGTTCAGCGAGATAATCTTAACATATGAACACTTTGCGATTGCCAGAAGTAAAAAGCTAATGTTAGGCTTTAACAGACTACATGACTACTCCACGGTCGCATGACTCTTGACCATCACCGCCACTAAGCTTTCAACTGATTTTGGCCACTTTATTTTAAAAACATTGTATAATGGGGAAATCGGACTGTTTAAGCTAAATAAGAAGCTGTAATGGCGGACTGCCAGCACTCTCACCTGTTCGGGGATGATGACGTTTAATGTCCCTGACAGGGTTTGTAGTCGTATTGAGCAGCTTGTTAGCAACCGCCTTTTTTCGACACGTAAAAGCTTCAAAATTCACAAGTAGGGTATTTACTGACGTGTTTTATGTCGTAGAACAAAACCTGAAACTCGCTTAAGCTTTTGTTAACCACAGACCTTTAGGCATTTTTAGGCATTTTACCAAAATCCCATTCAAAAAACGTATTGACTTTTAGACGAGAGAACCGGAAGTGCTAAAATCGCTAACGGAGTTCCAGGTTTACACACTCTATATTATAAATATAAAGCAATACTGTATTCTGGTACAGATTAAATTTGTGATATTGAGAATACATTTTTGTCTTTTAAAGGTCGTGTGTGTAAGATTTGGGATGATTTAGTGGCATCTAGTGGTGAGGACTGCAGATTGCAACCACTTCAAACTTCTGGTTAGAATTCCTTCAGTGTTCATTGTTCAGGAGGTTTTTACCGTGAGCCGAATTATCCGCAGATGATTCCAGACCAGGTGATTTACACTGGCAAAAACACTGAATAAAGCAGTTTCACGTTTAAATAATCAGTGTTTTTCTGACATTGTTGTCGTGGAAGAGCTGCTAACTACAGTGACTGACGCAAAAATATGAGTGGTCCTATCTAGAGTTGGTTTGTCCGATCTGGGCTAATGTAGAAACATGGCAAGGCAACATGCCGATCTCTGTAGACGAGGACGAGGCTCATTCTAAGGAAAAGAAAACACAACAATTCTTATTCTCAGGTGATTAAACAGTTCAGAAAACATACATATTATATTATGTTCAATTTCTGCCAATATACCCCCCTAAATGGTACACACTGGACCTTTCAAATAGATAACTTGAAGGGATTACTTCATTTGTTTTTGTTTCTTTTTTTGCTCTAAAACATATATGAGGCATGAATTCCCCATAAACAGATTTTAAAAAGATGTGCAGCTATTTGTGTGTGCATAGTGCACGTTCCACACACCACTTGAGAGTGGCAGAGGAGACGTACAGCCAGGACACTGTCAGAAAATAAATGGACTTTTGGCTCCACCTAGTGGAGTTACTGCAAAGCAGAAGCTGAAACATTCCCTCATGTTGGAAGTGCTTAAAGGAGATTGACAACCAGCTACAATACAACCTCATGAATCATAAATGTTTGCCATGTTAAAATTTACTGTGGTGTCTAATGTGTGTTTTTTGTGTGTCTTTGTTTGTGTGTGTTTATCAGACCATGCCCACAGACATGTGTGCTCTGCAGGACTTTGACGAACCCGACAAACTCCTGATCCAGGTCAATGATGTCATCACCATCATAGAGGGGAGGTGGGTGTTAACAAGTGCTTTAGACTTTGAAATAAGAGGCCCTCCTCCAAATCTGTACCTGCTAGCCGTATTACTCATAAACACTGCTTAAAGGAAAAATAAAATGCATCTCTATTCCATAAATAATAATAGCCTATTGGTCTTTTCCAACTACCCAGCTCATCAATGCTCACTAATCAAAATGTATTTATTGTCTATCAAGCTAAATGCACTGTAAATATTAAAATGTTAAATGTCCAGCAGATTTATTCGTTGTGGTAAAGCCCCACAGATGACTCTCCATGTTTCATCCTCAGTATTTTCTGTGTCTTTCAGGGCAGAGAACTACTGGTGGCGAGGTCAAAACAAGCGGACCCTTAAGGTCGGACCTTTCCCCAGAAACGTGGTCACATCAGTAGCGGGTTTATCAGCTCATGACATCAGCCGGCCGCTGAAGAACAGCTTCATCCACACAGGACACGGAGACAGCAACCCTCATCGCTGCTGGGGCTTCCCTGACAGGATCGACGAGTAAGGACCAGTTTATTAACATTTAGTGTCATCTGAATTCAGCACCAAACTGCGCCCACAGAGGTTTTTACATGATCTAAATGTCTTGATAAATATTTATCATAATTATGCCCCATGTTGGAAGTGAGGAGTTAAAAGTCTGAGTAGTTTTTCCTGAGTTGTAATGATAGACTCTCCCCAATAGGTGGCAGTGGCACAGTATTACAGACGTCTTACTGCAAACACCAAGGTTGAGTAGATTCACTGAATTGACTTTTACTGTAATTAAGTCTGTTCTCTCCTCCCTGTAGTTTGTACCTCGGTAATCCCATGGATCCTCCTGATGTCCTGAGTGTGGACCTCAGTAATGCTCGGCCCACGCAGCTACCAGGACGAGCTAGAAGTGAGTATAGGTGCTCCAAATAAATATTTAAACCACATCAGAATGATGACCATAATAAAGATCAGCAGTCTAGTAAGATCATTTTGTATCCAGAGCCAAGCAGCACAGCAGCTAAATGCTACTTCGCCATGTTTAGTTCTTACAGTAGGTGTTACCAACATGTTTCTCTGCAGTGATCTGAGAGGTGTAGCAGGTGTTGACTGCGGAAACACATTTAATGGTTTATAAACAAGCAGCAGTGCTTTCAAGTCAATTTTGTGACTTATCAGAAGCCAGTGTAAGAACTTAAGTTTCAGAGTAATGTGGTCACTTCGTTTGGTTTTCATAAGAACTCTAGCAGCTGCGTTTTGTACGAGCTAAAGCTGTATGATTGTCTTTATAAGAAGGCCTGTGAATAGATCATTACAGCGGTCAACGCTGCAGGAAATAAAAGCCTGAACAAGTTTTTCTAAATCATGTTTTGACCTGAGGCCTCTGAGTTTGGCTTTGTCTTTTGAGAGTAAAAAGATTTCTAACAGTGTCTTTTGCTTCATGTCGTTTTATGTCAAAGGGTTGGAATGGCTGATCCATACTCGTTTAGCGTTTCGCTAATGAGCTAAAAGTCTTGGGCAGGGTTTGTGTGCTGACACTGAAACTACACTCTGTAGGCCTCACTTTGAAATAATGTTGTCATGTCATACCAGAATTTGGTATGGGCATACAGACACACAGTGGGCAGTGTCAGTTTGTAACGTTGCAATCATCTAACATAATGTAAAGGGCGTAAATGAATAAGTGAATATCTAGACATTTTTTAAAATAAATAACATTTAAAAGAACAAATAAATACAAAACAAGTAGAAGACAAAATGCATCTAACAAGTGTAAGTGAACACACCATCCCTGAATGTCCAAAATGCAGCAGGGTACCTAGCGCGTCATACTAAAATATCTAGACATGTAGCTCCTCTGACAAAGCGGTGGTATTTGATGAGTTGGGATGAGAACGTGTTGAATATCTATCAGAGCTGTTTAACCTCTGTATCTGTATCTGTAAATGTATTTGCTCTAAATACGCCTGTCGATCACTTGCGAAATAATCAGATTCAACATTTAAAGGTGCAGCTATCCTGTTTTTTTATTCATTATTATCATTTTCTTAACATCATGGCTCGTAGGTTTAAGTTTAAAGGTTGTAGCAATGCAGATCTTGCTTTGGAAAACAACGTCCACCAAATAACTTTCTTTTCATTTTTCTTGCTGCCAGAACATTAATATATAATCTAACATTTACGTCCTGCTTCTTTCTAATCTTCCCATCTTTGCTGCTGTCTTTTTTTCCCCTGTCTCTTCTTTTGCGGTGGTGGTATTTGCTTTTGATTCTCCAGAGGAGCCTCCGCCCCGCCCTCCTCAACCATCATTGTTAATCAAGAGTAAGTCTGGTTTCTCTCAGCAGCTCCTCACCCATTGCTCCTGCCCTCTCTGTTCCCTCCTAGCTCCACTCCTCAAAGGTACATCCCATAGTTTTTGGTCTCTTCCTTTGCTTGTCTTTGCAGTGAGTCTATCACCTTCTTTTATTTCATGTCGTAACATCACTGTCCTCCATCTTTCCACCTCTGTGTCCCTCTAACAGATGTGCAGTGTCTTTGCTGTGCACAACAGGACTAACTCTGAACCTGGAGACTTTGTTTGGAGTGCGTCTTGTATTTCGTTGTGTGACCTTAAAAAGCATCGGTGTCATCACTCTCTGATTGTGTTTCAGTGAAAAAATGAACGTACTGTGTGTGTGTGTGTGTGTGTGTGTGTGTCTCTCTCTCTCCAGAGCCTTGCTACGATCCAGTAAACGACGACGAGGATCTGACTTCGGCAGGACTAAAGAGATTATCGCTTCGTAAAACGGGTTCTGTGAAAGGCTTAAAACTGAAACCTGCTGCCTGGGTCTCTGCCTCCAAACAGAGTGGCGGCCGGATTTCAGGCTCAGGCCACAACCCCAACAGTGAAGTGTCCCTCATTGACTTTGGGGAGGAGTTCCCCTCGCCCACACCGTCCCCCTCCCCTGTGATTGAAATTCAGATTCCCTCACTGGCAAAGCTAGCGTTGAAAGCAGAGAACATCCTGGACCGGACTCCACCTCAGAGTCCATCTAAATCATTGCCCCGCCCCCTTCACCCAACACCTGTAGTGGACTGGGACGCTCGGCCTTTACCTCCACCCCCAGCCTATGATGATGTAGCCCAAGACGAAGACGATATGGAGGTACGGTAGGAGGTGACACAAACCCCAGGTTGATTCAGTTCAGTTCAGGGGCTTGTGATCGATATAAGATGATATCATTTGCCAATTTAACTCAACCAGTTACAGAAGAAGATGCCATCTCCTTTCACTTAGCATCAATGTTGGATCGCTGAATCAATGCATTGATCCACATTGATGGATTGTTGCACCCCTAATGACACAGCACATTTCACATTGTGCCAGAGTTTAACAGACGTTAGATGTGTATCTCCTGTTCTGATATCAACTACATGGACAGTAACATGTACTGAAGTTGTAAATCTTGTTTCTCCACTAAGGTGAGCTCCATCAACAGCTCGGAGCAGCAGCATGAAGAGGAGCAGAGTGAAGTCCAATACCCAGATGAGACTCTCTACTCTGGACAGAAGGTGGAGTGTGACGCTCTTGTCTCCAGGGGTCCAGACAGATCAGGCCTGGAGGACAACCTGTTTCTCCCCAGCAAGCAGAGCCAAGGTCTGTCCACCTCCTTCTCCCAGTCAGCAGAGATCTTCCAGGAACTCCAGCAGGAGTGCATGAGAAGGCTCAATGTACCGAGTGGAAGTGCTGCACGGTCGAGCTCGCCATCCCAGAGCTCAGTCTCATGTCCTCAGACTCCACAGACACAGGAGGGACACCAGAGTGTCTTCTCCTCCAATGAGGACAGACCCCAGATCCCCCCACGTGTCCCCATCCCCCCTCGCCCCATAAAGAGGGGTGATTACACATCTGCTCGTTGGTCAAGGGATCTCTCCCTGTCACCGACGCCAGCTGACACCACAGAGGAGGTTTCAGGCTCAAACCAGGAACGACCACCTATGATCCCTCCCAGGGACCCTTTGTCCCAGCCGGGCTCCAGGACTCCCAGCCCCATGGGCCTGGTAGTGGGCTCCCCCCAGCAGAGAGTGTACTCTGTCAGCCCCACCACCATGCAGGCTCCTCTTACCTCCTGCCCCCCCACACACACCTACGGCTCCTACCTCTCCACATCTCCGGGTAAACTCATGCCTACCACACACAGCTTTGCCTCAGATCCTAAATATGCTGCACCCAAAGTGATCCAGGCGCAGGCGCAGGGGAAGGACGCCGCCAGCAAGGGCCCCTGTATCCTCCCCATCGTCCGCGATGGACGTAAAGTCAGTAACACTCACTATTACCTTCTACCAGAGCGGCCCCCGTACCTCGACCGCTACGACCGCTTCTTCAGGGAGGCAGAGAGCCTGCCTGCCAGCGGTGTGGAGGAGAGGCCTTTACGGCAAGCTAACACCGCCACCGTCAGACCCATGGTGGTCAGCAGCCAGACTCTCCAAGGACACACCCAGGGACAGGGGCTCGTCCAGCCAGGCGAGCTGAAGGCTAATTTCTCCTCCAACAATAATAGCAGTCTGGGTGGGCTTCGGTCAGGGATGAAGACATCAGTTAGTCTCCCTCGCGTCTGCTCAGACGGGCTGACAGCGGCGGCAGTCACTGCTTCCTGCATCAGGACAGACGGAGGATGGAACTCAGCTGACAGGGTCAAAATGGTAAGGTCGGAGATATTTAGATTGCCTTTTGTAACTTATGATTTGAAATATACTGTGTATAATTCTATGATTTATGTCATCTCCTGAAAGGTATTTATTGCTGCAGTAATTAAAGTGCTAAGCCTGCTCACTCTCTCTCTCATGATGGATGGTTTAGCTGCAATATGAAGTTGACCTCATGTCCTCCTTAAAGGGAAACTTCAATATTCTTAAACTTGGACAACTTTTTCCCAGGTTTTAGTGTCTAAGTGACTAATGGGAACAACCATTTCTTAAAATTGGGCCAGTATTAAGAGAGAGCTGCAGAAAGAGGCTGCAGAGTAATCAGTTGGGGCATTTGGCATCGTTAATTTATGTTGACTATAAGTGTTTGTTTTTTGGTCACTGACAGGCTCAGATTGTGATTGTAAGTGACTGACAGCATTATGGAAAGCATCCCTACAGAGAAATGAAGTGTTTTCTTTACTATTTGCTCAATCTTGTCTGTTAGTTATTGTGTGAAACCAAGTCCTGCTCGAGGAAAGTCTCGTTGTGAAATCAGGCAAGGAGTCACTTGATGCAGGAGGACAACTGTAGAAACGTTAAGTGAGAGCTGGAGTTGTGTTGGTGTGTTGGAGTCAGGGCTCGACAGTGCCAGTATTTCACATGCATTTGCCCCCTAAAATAAATACATATGCAAACCTGAAAAATCATTTACAAGCACAGTGTGACGAAAATGACTCAGCCAGAAGGCATCCGTCTCTGTATTTAATGTTAAGCATAAATGAGTTCAAATTTCTCGGGGTCTTGTTCACGAGCGAGGGTAGAATGGAGTGTGAGATGGATTGGCGGTTTGGTGCGGCTTCTGCAGTGATGCAGGCGCTGCGCCGGTCCATTGTGGTGAAGAGGGAGCTGAGCCAGAAGGCCAAGCTTTCGATTTCCTGGTCTATCTACGGTCCAACCCTCACCTATGGTCATGAACTCTGGGTAGTGATAGAGAGTATGAGATCGCAGATACAAGCGGCTGAAATAGGTTTCCTCTGTAGGGTGGCTGGGCTCAGCCTTAGAGATAGGGTAAGGAGCTCAGACATCTAGAAGGAGCTCGGAGTAGAGCTGTTGCTCCTTTGCATCGAAAGGGGTCAGTTGAGGTGGTTTGGGCATCTGATCAGGATTCCTCCTGGGCGCCTCCTGTTGGAGGTGTTCCAGACACGTCCCACTGGTAGGAGGCCCCGGGGCAGACCCAGAACACACTGGAGGGATTACATATCTCATCTGGCCTGGGAACGCCTTGGGGTCCCCCAGGAGGAGCTGGAAAGCGTTGCTGGGGAGAGAGACGTCTGGGGTGCTTTGCTCGGCCTGCTGCCCCCGTGACCCGGCCCAGGATAAGTGGATAAAAATGGATGGATGGATGGATGAGCCCTTAGAATAACAATCTGAACCTGTCAGTGGCAAAAACAAGCTCTATTAGTGGACGTACATTGATACCAAATGCTCCAAGTGCTGCCCTCTCACTCAACACAGGACCAACTTAAAAAGTAGTTATCTCCACACAAAAACACAAGAAAATAGGGTTTAAAAGGGATAAGAAGTACAGTTCCTAAATTAGATTGTCAGCTGTTCTTTGTTTGTGATGACTAGTGTGAGAGAGTTCGGCTTTATTATAGTGAGATGAAGCTAAAAGCTGAACCATCAGTGCGATGTTCAGTTTAATACAACAGGATCGATTTTAAATGAAATGTTATAGATTGCGGTGCATATTTGATATTTTACTTGCTTGACTCCTCAGTTGAAACTTGTGTATTCTCACAGTTAATTAACCTTTTGAATGTGTACATGTAAATATTAACATTATGATGTACAGTATGCTACATTCGACTGTACTCTAAACACAAGGGGGAAACAGACAGTAATTTTTATTGGTCGTCCACTCGGACCACAGCTTGTAGTGAAAATAGTGTGTGTGTATGTGTGCGTTTCCCCTTTTGGTAGAGACAGAGAAAGAGCAATTTGCAATTTCATTTTCAATGCAATTGCTCAAATCTGTCATAATTGAACAGATAACCTCCCTATTCAACTTCAAATCATTATCAGAACCAAATTATGATTGATGTGTAACAGCACAATAACATTTTCAGACTGGAGCTGAACTTATGAAAGCGGATGAAACAGACTAATTAAACAAAGTTGCTTTTGAATATTATTTCAGCACAAAACTTCATGGCATAAAAACACTTTTTTTTTTCATTAGCGTCACAATAAAAAGGACAATAATGTCAAAGCTCCTCATAACTTATTAAAAAATATGCCAGCGTTCTCTGGAGACAAAGGCCATATTATTTTTTTGCTGTGAATTCAATTTAAAAGACGAGGAACCAGAGTTTGATTGATTTTTTTTTTGCTGGTCAATTGATCCTGACACCGATTGAACCTGATTTGACTGGAGGCAGGATCACTGCAAAACACCAAACACTCCACATCGATCAGGCACTTGGCATTTTGTAGTGGATACTGAGATGTGTGGCTGCACACGAGGGGCAGTGGGAATGTGGCATTGTAAATAAACTGTGCTGCAAAGAGTTCAATGCAAGAAGCAGACGTGCACTAAAGATTCACAAGCTTCACTGCCAGTGAATGTGAAGTACATCACAAGCAGTAACACAGTGTTAGCATTAGCTTGGTGAAATTAGAGTTAGCTTTAAAGAACACTTCACCCTCAAAAATGATAATAACCAAAGAAACATCATCTTTTCAAGTAGAACAGAAATTTAAGGCCTACTTGATTTTCAGATTTGGAAGTGTTTGTACATAAGTTGATACAGATGGTGTCATCTTAACACAACCAGCCGTGTGTGCCGCTGCTGAGTGTTGCTGGATGTTGCAGATACTTACACTGTTGATGTTGTGTGATTGATTCAGGTGCAGGAGGCAGTGCACGGTGTCACAATAGAGGAGTGCCAAGCTGCCCTCCAGAACCACAACTGGAATGTCCAGAAAGCTATTTATTATCTAAAGGTGAGAATGTTCATCATCATTACACTATAAAAACACACTGCAGCCCATTACTATAAAACTATATATTGTTTCACTTGGGAATCCAAAATCAGAAAAAAGTAGCAACAGTTTTGTGTGAAAGAAAATAAATCCTGTGCCAAATATAGGCGCGCTGATTTCAGTGATTTATCACAAAAAAATATCAAAATCAAATTAAGTTCACGGCCCGTTTTTTCATTTCCAATTTCCGACTTCAGCAGAAAATCTTAAGTCCAAAATAAACAAGCTGTTATTTGTTTCTGTTCTGAATTTGGGATTCTTCATTGAAATTGAAAAGAAAATGTGACACATGAATTTTAGACATGCCACCCTTCATATTGTCTCAATGTGTATTAATGGTTCCTTTCTTAGAATGTAAAAAAGGCTAAAAACTTATAATATTTAGTTTATGATTTGCACAATTAAAACTCAAAAAAGGCAAAAGGAAAAAGAATAACGCAATACAGTGCAGGGAGAAGCAAAAAACCCAGAGGGTTCATTTGAAGCCTCCACCTAATAAACATTTTCACAAAGTTATTAAAAACTCAAAAGTACATTAAAAAAAAGGATGAATAAATTAATTAAGTTTTGAGAAGGCCACTCTATTTTTTTAAATCAACTGATGAGAGGTTAAAGGAGAAGTAATTATTTAATTTAGTTTAGTGTAATTAACAAGGGACAGTGCAAATTAATAAATAAACACGGTATAGAAAATGTCAGAATTAGCCAAAAGGCTCTTTTCCATCTGTGGTGTTGTTAATAAATTACAACAAACAAACAAAAAAACAAAATGACACAGAAAAGAAATATGTAACAGGGCATACAGTTTAAGGGTGTGTTCACACCAGGATAGTCCGGGGGACTCGGTTCGATTGGGCGGGGAATGCCAAAAAATTTCAGACCTTCGTTTGATTTGGTTCACTTTCTCACTGACCAAACCGCCTGGACAACGTCATGCAGTTACAACAGCTGCTCGTTGGGGAGCGGTATTGTCCGAAATGACCACTGACCAGGAAGAAAAAAAGCATGAGGAAGAAGAAAACCCGGCTCATCGATTGGCCAGGACCGAAAACGGAAATCCATCCCCTTCAGCCGGCTTGGTCACCAAACACCAAAAGGCACTGTGCTCTCGGTCACTTCCTCTCTTTGGTTCACTTCCTCTCTTTGGTTCACTTCCTCTCTTTGGTTCGCTGGATAGTCCAGCATTGCATTTCCCACTGTAAGGAAACCGCACCAGGGTTCGCTCGTTTGGTCTGCACCAGAGTTCCAATGAGAATTCACACCACTCCAAACGAACCGAACTATCCGTGGAAGCGGACCAGGGTTCGTTTAAAACGGACCAAATAGTGCCAGTGTGAATGCGTCCCTAAAAGACGTCTTTGAACACATCAACAAGAAATGATTTTAACATGATTTTTTAATCACAAGAATTTAATGATCATCAAAAGTGTGAATCAGTGTTAAAATCTGAGGCAAAGTTGATGCAGTGTTAAAGGACATACAAGTTTTAAAAAGAGTTCAGTGCTTACACGTTTATGTATTAATTGATGTATTCAGTTATATTTTTGACACGTCTGATTACCCTTTACTACCTCTTGTTAGTTTTTGTGCTCATAGTGTCAAGTTCAGGACATGAGATAAATACTTACATAGTCAGGAGCAAATAAAAACAATATTAGTCCCAAAGTGTTAATAAAAGTAAACTGTCACACAGGAAGTCAAACTAAGCTGGTTAAACAAAACTTTACGCAGCATAATGGGCCACAATCATTTAATACCCCATCAGAATAAAGACCTAATAAAGTGGATGTTTATGTCGCAGCGTTGCAGTTACTAACAGAGAAGCAGAGTCATCAGAGGTAAACAGTGCTGAGCTGCAGACGGGTCCTCAGAGATCCACATCACTGCAGCTCAGGTCACAACTTCACTCTTGCTCTGTAATAACTTTTTTTTTTTTGTACAGGATATGACTTCAAACAGGTTGTCATTCAAAGTTGCTGAATGTTGTTTTTTTACTTTATTAGTTCACATCAAGAAATGATAAGAGTAACTTGAACCTTGAGGGAGGATCAGGTCATTACTGGTGCAATGAGCTGACTATAAATAAAAAGAAAACAGCCTATAGATTCACTGATGTGTCTCCAGCAGTGTTCAGCACCGTTAGCCGCCTGTGTTCGGGGCCACTGTGGCAGGATGGAGGAGGTGTGTGGATGGCAGTGGACACGAGGGAACACTCAAGCGCTCCTTAATAGTGGCGGCAAAGTTTAGACGATACAGAGGAGACGCTGAGCTCGTATTATGACGGACATAATATTACAATGTGCTCACTGCTGCTGCAACACACTCTCATGAAGGAGTTAAAAGAAGATGCAGCTCTTTTCTATGACGGTCCCTGACAGTGTGACCCTGCTTTATTGTCCCATCTCATCCCTCCTATTCGTCCCTCCTGCTGGCTCCTTTGAACACCTGTGTTTTAACTTTGTTATCCGTCTCTCTGCAGGTGGAGCAGTTGTTCTGTTTGGGTCTGAGGAGCAGGTCAGAGTGTCTAAAGCTGCTGGAGATGTGTGACTGGAACCTGGAGGTGGCCAGCACTCAGATGTTAGATAACTATGGATCCACAACAAGACAGAGGTACTGTGTCCTGTAGCTTTGTTTGCTGAACTTTGGGCCATGACATCCCACATGGAGTCTGTAACTTTTAATGGGCTGTTCTCTCATATCACTGGCGAGCAATGACTATCCATCCATCCGACTTATTAAATACTTAGGCTCTGTCACTTCATACAGCACCAAGAGACTTTAATGTACATTTAAAGGAATATTTCACACCCCAAATGACAAGGTGTGTATCAGTTGCTCACCCTGTGCTAGGCTGAATTAGTTAAGAAAACTTTTTTCTCATGCCTCCGCTGTGAAGCCATAGGGGTCCACATTTAACAGCAGCAAAACTATACCAAAACATGACTTTAAAGACTCTCAAACAAGTTGTGCAGTATAATCCAAGTATTATTTATCAGGTCATGAGCTCAGTACTTAGCAAACAGACGGCCTTTTCCAACGGGGAACTGAACACAAAGTGAAACTTACCTGAGCTCTCTTCAAAGCCAGACTCCATTGACAAAAACAGTATTTTTTTCTCGCTGAACACAGGAGCTGCTGGTCTACCACTGCCTCCATCAGTTAGTCTGTTTGTGTTATTGTGTGACTTTGGTGTTTTAAAGGGTCAGTTTGGATACACAAAAGTCACACAATAACACAAACAGACTAACTGATGGAGGCAGCAGTAGACCAGCAGCTCCTGTGTTCAGCGAGGCAAAATTCTTACTTTTGTCAATGGAGTCTTGCATTGAAGAGAGCTCAGATAAATCCTCTCTAACTCGGCCAGGACGCCGACGTCCTCGCCCCCCCCCTCCTCTGTTAAATGGTATCTCCCAGGCACACTACGTCATCAAACCATGTGATGTTTGGTGTTGCCGGATTCAGGAAGCTCTCGACTTTTCAAAAATAACATCATTTTTCTTTTATTTATTATGTATTTCGCACCAGAGCAGCCTAAACACAAAAAGTCCAAAATCACGATGACAAGTCATGTCATGCCGTTTTTCGACGGGAAAAGTTAAAGGATTACTTGCGATCTATTATAAAAGGTACGAGTCTCACTCCTACCACTATTTTTGGCTGAGATATACTGTCTAGAAAGTGGGATCATAACTTTCACGTTTCATATAGCTTTATTTGGTGATATTTTATGGTGTTTCTGTGTCATAAACAACATCAGCTATCATAATCACACCTGATTTCAATAAGGTACAATGTTAGAAGCTGGCTGAGTGTTGTTTGATCACTGATAGTACTGTTTTGAAGCGGAGTTACCGACCTTTTGGAGCTCTGCCTGGATCTTTTCATGGAAAAAAGAAGAATGGTCATACTTTGAGCAATCTTCTTCAAATTTGAAATGAGTGTTCATTGATAGTGTGCCTACAGCCCCACAGTGTCATTTACCTGCACAGATGAAGCCACAGACAGTTATTCATCCTGAAAATCATTTTTATTTTATCTTAGGCAAAATCTTCAACTTTTTACTGACTTCAGTGGCCCATTACTCTGTCTCTGTATCACCTAGGTTCAGACGCTACAGTCATTTTAATTTGGGTATGTCATTTTAGGCGTTTTTGCTACAAAATGGGGGTGGAGTGCAAGAGGATAAGGTTCACTTTTTGTTCTGTTCACCGTCGGAAAGGGCTGTCCGTTTGAGAAGCACTGAGCGTACAAATGCATAAATGAAACTAGGGCTGGGCGATATAGACAAAAATTCATATCAGTATTTTCAGGCTGACTGGCGATACACAATGTGTATCTCAGTATTTTCTACAAAATGAGCTGCATGTTTTCAGTAGCAAATCAAAGCCACATTTAAGATGTCACACGCACTTTTATTTAAACAGACTGTGATCAAAATAAAATGCAGACAGGGATTTTTTCCCCCGTTTGAAAATATACAGCTGCACAACATGTCAATGAAAAATTGTATAAAATAAACTTTTTGCACACATCACTGGAGCCACAGAGGTTTAAAGGTTTGCAGCACAGGACACAAAACTGTAACATGAGTATAAAAGTATCAAGTAGGTTTGAAACAATTAAAAATCTTAGTGAGGGAGTTAAAAAATCATTTTCCATCTGTTGGCCTTTCAAATGAATCTAATGCTGGAAAATAATATAAATATTTTATTTATTTAGGTTATTGATCTCATTCATGCACCGCTTCAACAGAGAGGCCGAGGGAGGGAAGGAGAGACTCTTTGTCTGCATCTTGTATATGAAATTAACCGTCATCCAGGTGCTGTCTCAGTGTCACACATTAGACTACAGCTACCAAGAAGATCAGCGATGCGCTATGAACCACCTCGCAAACAAACGCTCACCTGACACGATTAAGCAGCTCTGTCTCCCACACATGCAGCACAGCGCTGTACTGCACATGTACTATTACGGTCATTTCATCCATCACAGACTGATTCAGCATAGCACATTCAACACGTAGACCGATGTCTCACTGCAGATTGAACAGAGGAGCAGCTCTGTGACAGAGGAGAGATTGCTGGTATGCATTATGCGATGCAACGTGACCCTGTATCGATACAAATGGTGTTGTCTAAATTTATATCTTGTTTGAAAATGTATATCCATATATCGTACATAGTCATTATATCGCCCAGCCGTAAATGAGACTTTGATCATACCAGACAACTTGTGTACATTTGTAAACAGCTGTTATAATATAGCTTTGCAGATGTTAAACATGGACCCCGATGAAGCTCATCAAGAATTTTCTCTGTTCTTGCAAGAAAAACATTTTCTTCATGAATTCAGTGTAACACAGGGTGAGTTATTGATGTACAAATGGTCATTTTGGGGTGAATTATTCTTTTAAGACTTGACCCAGATGTTTCATATTGCATCTGTGGCATTTTGTCTGTCAGTGTGACAGTTAAGCTCATTGAGCACGTCTGGCCGTTCTGTCACTCAAGACGTTGCTCCACATGATGGCACGGGGTAACCTTTGTCACATCTGTCTTTGGACAACACATCATTTAAATATCTGGTTCCTAGCTCAACCTAATTGCTGACGATGTTCCCTCCACCAAAATGATTTACTGTAAGTTATCTGAAAAAGTTAATAGCAGACATAAACAGCAGGCAGACAGGCAGCAGACTGATGCAATCATGGTGTGCTCCATTAATGAGGCTAAGAATCATATTTGGCTGCTAGACTGAGAAAGTTTTCTGCTTTGCTGATCTTTTCTATAGAATTTTATATATATATGATACAAATTTTTCCTCTCACCTGTGGAGAGGTCTAGACTGTTATGGTGTGAGTTGCAGAACGTTGGCACTCCGCTCCGAAAAATACATTTGAAAAGCTCAACATCAGTGTCGCTTTCCAGAAATCATGACCTGGTTACTCAAGATAATCCACAGACCTTGTTGTGAGCAGGGGGGGGCATAATATAATGGTAGGGGAAACACTGGGGTATTATCGTGAACAAGATGATATGGCACACACCTATTTGTAACATGTCAAAATCATTTTTACGAGTAAAAACTAAATCACTACTTGTCTGCCCTTCTTATTCCTATTAAATGTTAAAAGGGCTGGCCATAGTGTGAATCTATTCTGAGACATGAGGCTCAAGACAATGATAGAAAAAAATTGCGTCCTCCTCGGCTCAGCTGCAACAGTAGTTAGCTCAGTGTTGCTAGGTGAGCTAGCAATAGATTGACACTTCCTTCTGCGCGATGATACAGTTGGTGGGTGTAGTTCGGTAGAAAGAAAATAGTTCCCACATGAAACTGCTCACAACACGGTCTGTGGATTATCTTGAGTAACCAGGTCATGATTTCTGGAAAGAGACATTGATGTTGAGTTTTTCAAATGTATTTTTTTTTTTGGTGCTGTGAGCACCACAAGCTGAGTGCCATCTAGTTTCATTATAGTGGAGAAAAGGCAGACACCCCTTAGCTGACATCTGCAATACTCGGCAACTCACAGCAAAACAATCTAGACTGATGAGAAGCACTACAGGTAAGAGGAAAAATATGTATATTTGACTTTGGAAGTCAAGGTCTCTCTTCTAAGATAATGTAAATATCATTAAAGTTCATTTTTGAGGATTTATTATTTCATCTCGTGATATTTTTTCGATCTAATCTAAAGCTTCTTTATATTTGCAGACGGTGACAGAGATCAGAAGCCGCCGAGCTCTGATTGGAACTTCATCCTCAGTCAAACATCATCAGAGGAGGTGAATCTGCTCCTGATCGTTCCCATACACGCTTCAGACACGCCTCCAATCAGAAGACTGTTATCTGACCACAGAAGAATCAAGCACACTTTCACTGAACTAGCACAAAATACCAAACTTTACGACGGCTCCATTCGTACTAAACAGGGACAAAAGACTTCAGCCTGGGAGCAAAAAATATTTGGTCTGAAAGATATGTGATTGTTGCACTTAATAAGAAATTTATAGACCTCCATGTACGCCCTTTTTTAAGTCGTTCAGAGACAAAAATGACACTTTTTTCAATTTCATTTAGTCAGCCTGAAACATGTCACTCTAACAGGTTCCCAACAGAATCACAGATCCTGGGTGCTACCATACTGTGTCAGAGCCACTTACTGGTATCTTCACTGCCGCTATTACACTGTTGACCAACTGCAGAGAGACACTCTAACCTTTCTTTTGTTAATGTTAGAGAGCTGGTTTGAACATGAATGTGAAGAGGCCACAATGAGTTAAACAGCACAATCTACACAGTAGGTCCACACTTTCCCACCAGGTCACTGTATTTAGTCAGAATATGCCAAGAACTGGTTCAGTGTGACTGAACAGTGTCAGGATTTAACCGAGATACTGTAGTGTTAACAGATTTTACCTCTGCCACAGAAAAGCACAACAAAATACAAAACTAGAGGCGCACCAATATTTTAGATAAGAATTTAGCTGACAGCCGATACTGATGTTTATTTTGTTTTGTTGTTATTTATTCGCCCCTCTGTACCAGGGAAACAAAGAAATCTTTACGTAAAAAAGTCATTCAGCCCTTCATTACACTATCATTAAATGAGCCCAAATCTAATCATACAAATTTATGAAACAACCTTTAAAACAAACAAATTCTTAACATAAAAAACATATTTTAAAAACAAGTGCTTCAAAAGCCATTTCACTATAGTTCCCTCTCTAATATCTGTCTTATGTTGCTGTAAAAACATTAACAAACAATAGTTTCTCACCAAAAGCTAAATTTTACAAGCTAACATTGAATGCATCATGAGAACATTATTATTTCCCTTCACCCGACACATAGAGCTGGAATGCATCACAATGTAACTCAGTGCAACCTCCATTAGCTGTTAGCACCGGCTACCAGCTGCTACCAGCTAACATTAACTTGCTATCCTCCTGCTGATGTCAAAACGCATTTGATGTTCACAGTGTAGCATTATTAGGGAAACGATAGAGTGTGTCCCCTGATAGTGAGTTTACAGGGGGGCTGTGGGTCAGGAGCCAGAAGAATGGCGGTTCAATCCCCGGCTCCTCCAGTTCGCATGTCGAAGTATTATTGGGCAAGATACTGAACCTCAAATGCTCCTGATGTCTTTGTGAGCACGTGTGAATGGTAACTGAGTAGCAGGTGGCACCTTTTACTGTAGCCTCGGGCACCAGTGTGTGAACGTGTCTCGTAGTGTAAAAGCACTCAGAGTGGTTGGAAGACTTTAAAAGCACTATAGAAGTGCAGGTCCATTTGTCCTTTGTTCCGAAGGTGTCCTGTGGAAGATCTCTGTTTGTCTTAAACATGTTTGCTATTGTCCTCGAGACAACGGGACACTGTTAGTCTGGAGCTTTGATTTGTAGCCTGCTCAAAATTGATGGAAATGGTAAATGGACTGCACTTGTATAGCGCCTTCGTAGTCTTCCAATCACTGAACGACTATTATACAGTGACACTGACACCAATAACTACTAAGTGCTTTGTTGTGGGGACACACACCAATTTGCTTTCAGAGCTAATAGACCCACAGAGGACGCCATTGCTACAGCTCCCCACACCACCCTGACCCACCTGGAGCAGCAGGGCAGCTATGTGAGGCTGCTCTTTATTAAAGTGCTGTAACACTACATGTCAAATTCATCCATTCACACACACATTCATACTCTGGTGCCACCTGCTACTCAGTTTTTAAGACACTCACAGCCATCAGTGGCAATTTGGGGTTCAGTATCTTGCTCAAGGATACTTTGACATGTCGACTGGAGCTGAC
Source organism: Epinephelus moara (assembly GCF_006386435.1). NCBI lineage: Eukaryota > Metazoa > Chordata > Actinopteri > Perciformes > Serranidae > Epinephelus > Epinephelus moara. Next base: position 19,782,972 of record NC_065526.1, read on the forward strand.
AATGTGTGCCCCCGTGTGACATGACACAACGGAGAACATCGGCCACTGCCACCTGCATGTCATCTTATTTGCCGATAGCGGTCAACAGGGCGAATATCGGCTGATAAATCGGTGCATCCCTTTAACAGTTATAAAGAGGGGTGTGGATGAGATGATGAAAACTGTTTGCTGCTGAAAGACTGTGGGGTCCAAAAAAACATGGAACAGAAAAATTTCTCTACAATTAGGTAAAGCTCATATTCTCCCCCACAAGTGTTGACCTGAATCTAAAGATTTAATGGAAACAGATGATCAGGGAAGCAGTTAGTCCAAGTTCTACTTCTTCTACAGACCCACAAAACTGTCAAATATATAATCAAAGAGTATAAACAATATCCCCTTTATAAAAATTTATGTTTGTTAAGAAAATACTGATAAATTATTTTAATATATTTTGAACACAGTGCTCAGAGACAAAAGAAGACTGTTATGTTCATTACAAGCCACTGTATAAATTATTCAGATGTGTCTCTCCTCACGATAAACACTGATCCATGACTGCCGCCACATGTGGCTCGAGAACAAAAAGGCCACGCAGTCAGTGGAAACTTCCTGCGCCAAGATACAGTCTCTCCTTATTCCTTCCCTCTAAGCACTTTGCCCAAACAGAACTCCTGCACATCAGCTGAAACTCCTGCCAGCTGGGGGTTTTCTGCAGACTCCGTTGGCAGCTAATAACAGCAACGTAGTGAAATTCACCCCAAGGCACAGATCCTGTCCCATAATCATCAGTTAAAACCACAACTGTGATATTTTGGTCAGCAGCTTTGGGGGCAATAATTTAACACTGGGAGGACGTGTCAGCTCTGTGCGAACTCACTGCTGGATGTGACAGTACACTTTGTGACTAGGTATTGTTGCAGCGGAGCCCCTCAGCTGTGAACGCAGGAAGCTTTCAGGCGTTTTGTTCTCTGGTTTTATTCCTGGGGCCAGATGCGTAAAACTCTGCATAGATTCATGACTGTGTACGCACGGACAGAAATGTGCATGTGCATTCTTTTGGTCAAATTGCGTATGCATGCGTCTGTTTTATCTATCTCCATCATTGTGAAACTGAGCACAACCTGCACAAGCCCAACATGGTGTGTCCCCCCCTCTAAAATTCACTTTCCTTTAGTCAATCACATCAAAAAAACAATACTTGACAAGCAACTATGGTCGACTCAACACACATGATCTTCAGGTGCTATTGAAAGAAGAACTCTTTGCCAACTGGTACCAAACTATTTAAATGACAATATAAATGATTACCCTTGTGAACTCACTGGCTCTGCGCCCACCAGCCCCTCATGTCCACGAAAACCCCAGTATGTGACAGGTCTGAGCTCAGTTTGCTCGTGCACAAACTTCAAATGGCCTCTGAAAAGCAAATATGGATCCACAACCAGCCGGCTATCTGCCTGGGAACATTAAGAGTCTTTGAAGAAAAATAAAAAGTGTGTTTGGAATTTATTTCTAAAGGATGTACAGGACTGATTTTGGATGACAACCTCCAGTAAAAGCTTTCCTCCCGTGTGCAATAAGGCTGCTGTGAAACCTGTAACCTCCCAGTCTGTCCATCCATCAGTGCCATGCAGCTTTCATCTCTGTCATCGTGTGTCCCAATAAGTGAAACACAGGAAACACTGTTCTCAGTATAAAGTGTTTGGTGACTCCGATTTCCTCCCCACAGTAGGATGAAGTTGTCCTTAAACACTGATCCAGTTTTGCCAGTTTTCCCCTCTGATGTGTGTTTGGGTAAAGCTGACTGTTAACCGGTGCAAGAGGACGACTGGATGTGAGTGCGGCCCCCACAGTCTGTTCATGTGTTGTTTGTCTTTATACGAAGCTGCTGTAGTTGTATTGAAGGACTGAAGTGAACCTTGTGGTGTTATGATCAACCTGAAGCAACATTCTCCTGTTGTGATGTTGACACTCTGATGTTAGAAATCTCTGCTCAGTTCTCTTTAATCTTTGTTACTTCAGATACCGTCTGCTATGTTCAGTCATTCATATCGTTTTTGCTGTTTTTCTTTTCTCCTTCAATCCAACTTGCCATTTCTTCCTCATTTGTAAGTATTTGCTTCCCAGAATGTGTTTATGTTTAATGCCTACTGTACAGTCGGTTCTCATTATTTCTCCTCTCCTGGGTTGATGGAAATGTTCAAGAAAAGTTCATGCTGCCGAATTTATAAATGTATTTTTTATTAAAGAATTAATTATTTTTTACCTCCTTTCTTCTGTTTATTAAATCTGTTTATATGTCGCCTGAGATATTTTTGTTAACATGTTCCACACAGCACTCAGATACACAAGAGCTAATTATTAAGATAAGACCAATACTGTATTAATTAGCATTTAGGTATTTTTAACGGACACTGAGCTGTTTCGGTCCTTTTACTCCACAAGAACAGACACCTATGTTTATATGAGCTCATCAGTTTTTGTTAGTAATACTTATCAAATGTGTAATGGTTAAAGTACTGAAACAAGTAATACATTAATAAATCATCAGAAAAATAATGATGAGAGAATAATCTGTGACCTGATTTGAGTCATTCATCAAGTATCCAAGGGAAGAGTCTACAACCACCCTGATGGAGCCCGTCCTTCAAGTAAGTGTTGCTTTGTGCCAAAAGTTTATATACGACTTTTTTAACAAAATTTTGACAACATACTATACTATGACGTTTTTAGTGTGATTTTTTTTTTTTTTTTTTTCCCGACATACCAAACTATGACGTTTTTTAGACATACTTTCCAATGACGTTTTTAGTGAGATTTTTATGGCATACCTATGACTTTTTCAGTGAAATTTTGACAACATGCTATAGGCTACCATGACTTTTTTAGTCAGATTTTTTCGACATATATACTATGACTTTTTTAGTGAAATTTTGATGACATACTATACTATGACTTTTTTTTAGTGACATTGTTTTGACATACTGTACTATAACTTTTATGGTGAAATTTTGATAACATACTATACTATGACTTTTTTAGTGAGATTTTTTCGACATACTATATTATGACGTTTTCAGTGAATTTTTGACCACATACTATACCATGACATTTTTTAGTGAGATTTTTTCGACATACTATACTATGACTTTTTGAGTCAGATTTTTTTCGACATACTATACTGTGACTTTTTTTTAGGTGACATTTTCTCGACATACTATACTATGACTTTTTGACTCCGATGTTTTCGACATACTGTACTATGACTTTTTGACTCTGATTTTTTCGACATACTATACTGTGACTTTTTTTAGGTGAGATTTTCTCGACATACTATACTATGACTTTTTGACTCCGATTTTTTTCGACATACTATACTATGGCTTTTTTTTAGTGGAATTTTGATGACATACTATACTATGACGTTTTAGTGAGATTGTTTTGACATACTATACTATGGCTTTTTTTTAGTGAAATTTTGATGACGTACTATACTATGACGTTTTAGTCAGATTGTTACGACATACTATACTATGACTTTTATGGTGAAATTTTGACAAAATACTATGACTTTTTGAGTCAGATTTTTTTCAACATACTATACTATGGCTTTTTTTAGTGAGATTGTTTAGACATTATACTATGACTTTTATGGTGAAATTTTGATGACATACTATACTATGACTTTTTGACTCCGATTTTTTCGACATACTATACTATGACTTTTTGACTCCGATTTTTTCGACATACTATACTATGACTTTTAAGGGTGAGATTTTTTTCGACATACTATACTATGACTTTTTTTTTAGTGAGATTGTTTCGACATACTATACTATGACTTTTATGGTGAAATTTTAATGACATACTATACCTTGACTTTTTTAGTGAGATTTTTGTGACATACTATATTATGACGTTTTCAGTGAATTTTTGACCACATACTATACTATGACTTTTTTGTAGTGAGATTGTTTCGACATATTATACTATGACTTTTATGGTGAAATTTTGATGACATACTATACTATGACTTTTTTTAGGTGAGATTTTCTCGACATACTATACTATGACTTTTTGACTCCGATTTTTTCGACATACTATACTATGGCTTTTTTTTAGTGGAATTTTGATGACATACTATACTATGACATTTTAGTGAGATTGTTTTGACATACTATACTATGACTTTTATGGGGAAATTTTGACAAAATACTATGACTTTTTTAGTCAGATTTTTTCAACATACTATACTATGGCTTTTTTTAGTGAGATTGTTTAGAAATTATACTATGACTTTTATGGTGAAATTTTGATGACATACTATACTATGACTTTTTTACTCCGATTTTTTCGACATACTATACTATGACTTTTTATGGTGAGATTGTTTCGACATACTATACTATGACTTTTATGATGAAATTTTAATGACATACTATACCTTGACTTTTTTAGTGAGATTTTTGTGACATACTATATTATGACGTTTTCAGTGAATTTTTGACCACATACTATACTATGACTTTTTTTTAGTGAGATTGTTTCGACATATTGTACTATGACTTTTATGGTGAAATTTTGATGACATACTATACCATGACTTTTTTAGTGAGATTTTTTCAACATACTATACTATGACTTTTTTAGAGAGATTTTTGCGACATACTATACTGTGATGTTTTCAGTGAATTTTTGATGACATACTATACTATGACGTTTTTAGTGAGATTTTTTCGACATACTATACTATGACTTTTTGAGTCAGATTTTTTCGACATACTATACTATGACTTTTTAAGGTGAGATTTTTTTTTCGACATACTATACTATGACTTTTTTTTTTTTACTGAGATTGTTTCGACATACTATACTATGACTTCTATGGTGAAATTTTGATGACATACTATACTATGACTTTTTTTGAGATTTTTTTCGACATACTATACTATGACTTTTTTTTAGAGTGATTTTTACGACATACTATACTATGACTTTTTTTAGAGTGATTTTTTCGACATACTATACTATGACTTTTTTAGTGAGATTTTTTCAACACACTGTACTATGACGTTTTTAGTGAGATTTTTCGACACACTATAATATGCATTTTTTAGTGAAATTTTGACGACATACTATAGTATGACTTTTCTAGTGAGATTTTTTCGACATACTACACTGACTTTTTTAGAGTGATTTTTTTTTGGACATACTATACTATGACTTTTTTTGATGAAATTTTGATGATACTATACTATGCCATCTTTAGTGAGATTTTTTTCGACATATACTATGACGTTTTTAGTGAGAATTCTACGACGTACTATACTATGACATTTTTAGTGAAATTTTTGCGACATACTATACTATGACGTTTTGAGTCAGATTTTTTCGACATACTATACAATTACTTTTTGAGTCAGATTTTTTTCAACACACTGTACTATGACGTTTTTAGTGAGAATTCTACGACATACTATACTATGACTTTTTTAGTGAGATATTTGCGACATACTACTATGACGTTTTCAGTGAATTTTTGACAACATAGTATGACGTTTTTAGTGAGATTTTTTCAACATACTATACTATGACTTTTTGAGTCAGATTTTTTCGACATACTATACTGTGACTTTTTTAGGTGAGATTTTCTCGACATACTATACTATGACTTTTTTAGAGAGATTTTTGCGACATACTATACTGTGATGTTTTCAGTGAATTTTTGATGACATACTATACTATGACGTTTTTGGTGAGATTTTTTCGACATACTATACTATGACTTTTTGAGTCAGATTTTTTCAACATACTATACTAAGACTTTTTAAGGTGAGATTTTTTTCGACATACTATACTATGACTTTTTTTTTAGTTAGATTGTTTCGACATACTATACTATGACTTTTATGGTGAAATTTTGATGACATACTATACTATGACTTTTTTAGAGAGATTTTGACGACGTACTATACTATGACTTGTTTTAGTGAGATTTTTTCAACATACTATACTATGACTTTTTTAGAGAGATTTTTGCAACATACCATACTGTGATGTTTTCAGTGAATTTTTTCGACATACTATACTATGACTTTTTGAGTCAGATTTTTTCGACATACTATACTATGACTTTTTAAGGTGAGATTTTTTTCAACATACTATACTATGACTTTTTGACTCCGATTATTTTGACATACTATACTATGGCTTTTTTTTAGTGAAGTTTTGATGACATACTATACTATGACTTTTATGGTGAAATTTTGACAAAATACTATGACTTTTTGAGTCAGATTTTTTCAACATACTATGCTATGGCTTTTTTTTAGTGAGATTGTTTAGACATATTATACTATGACTTTTATGGTGAAATTTTGATGACATACTATACTATGACTTTTTTAGTGAGATTTTTTCGACATACTATACTATGACTTTTTTTAGAGAGATTTTTGCGATATACTATACTGTGATGTTTTCAGTGAATTTTTGATGACATACTATACTATGACGTTTTTGGTGAGATTTTTTCGACATACTATACTATGACTTTTTAAGGTGAGATTTTTTTCGACATACTATGACTTTTTTTTAGTGAGATTTTGTCGACATACTATACTATGACTTTTATGGTGAAATTTTAATGACATACTATACCTTGACTTTTTTAGTGAGATTTTTGTGACATACTATATTATGACGTTTTCAGTGAATTTTTGACCACATACTATAATATGACTTTTTTAGGTGAGATTTTCTCGACATAGTATACTATGACTTTTTGAGTCAGATTTTTTCGACATACTATACTATGACTTTTTTTTAGTGAGACTGTTTCAACATACTATACTATGACTTTCATGGTGAAATTTTGATGACATACTATACTATGACTTTTTTAGAGTGATTTTTTCGACATACTATACAATGACTTTTAGTGAGATTTTTTCAACATACTGTACTATGACGTTTTTAGTGAGATTTTTCGACACACTATAATATGCATTTTTTAGTGAAATTTTGACGACATACTATACTATGACTGTTTTAGTCAGATTTTTTCGACATACTGTACTATGACTTTTTTGATGAAATTTTGATGACATACTACACTATGACTTTTTGAGTCAGATTTTTTTCAACATACTATACTATGACTTTTTTAGTGAGATATTTGTGACATACTACTATGACGTTTTCAGTGAATTTTTGACAACATAGTATGACGTTTTTAGTGAGATTTTTTCAACATACTATACCATGACTTTTTGAGTCAGATTTTTTCGACATACTATATTATGACTTTTTTAGGTGAGATTTTTTCGACATACTATACTATGACCCTTTTAGTGAGATTTTTACGACATACTATACTATGACTTTTTTTAGTGAAATTTTGATGACCTACTATACTATGACTCTTTTAGTGAGATTTTTACGGCATACCTATGACTTTCTCAGTGAAATTCTGACGACATCCTATACCATGACTTTTTAGTAAGATTTTTTTGACATACTATACTATGACTTTTTTAGTGAGGTTTTTACAGCATACTATATTATGACNTTTTAGTGAGATTTTTACGACATACTATACTATGACTTTTTTTAGTGAAATTTTGATGACCTACTATACTATGACTCTTTTAGTGAGATTTTTACGGCATACCTATGACTTTCTCAGTGAAATTCTGACGACATCCTATACCATGACTTTTTAGTAAGATTTTTTTGACATACTATACTATGACTTTTTTAGTGAGGTTTTTACAGCATACTATATTATGACATCCTTAGTGTAATTTTTCCGACATACTATACTATGACTTCTTTAAGGAAATTTTGAAGACATACTATACTATGATACTGTTAGTAAGATTTCTTAAACATAATATATTATGACTTTTTTAATGTAAATTTTTCGACATACTATACTATGACTTTTTACTGAGGTTTTTACAGCATACTATACTATGACATCTTTAGTGTAAATTTTTCGACATGCTATACTATGACTTCTTTATTGAAATTTTGAAGACCTATTATACTATCACTCTTTTGGTGAGATTTTTTTTGACATACTATACTATGACGTTTTTAGTGAGATTTTTATGGCATGCTATACTATGACGTTTTTAGTGTGATTTTTTTTAATGTACTATACTATGCCTTTTTTAGTGACATTTTTACAGCATACTACACTATGACTTCTTTTTTAGTGAAATTTTGATGACATACTGTACTATGACTTCTTTAAGAAAATTTTGAAGACATACTATACTATGATATTGTTAGTAAGATTTCTTCAACATAATATATTATGACGTTTTTAGTGAGATTTTTTTCGACATACTATTCTATGACATTTTCTTTGAGAGTTTTTCAACATACTATACTATGACTTCTTTAGTGACATTTTGACGACAAACTATACTATGATGTTTTTCGTGAGATTTTGACGACATACTATATTATGACGTTTTAAGTGTGATTGTTTCGACATACTATACTATAATGATTTTAGTGACATTTTGACGACATACTATATTATGAAGTTTTTAGTGTGATTTTTTCGACTTACAATACTATGACTCTTAAAGTGAGATTTTGACGGCATACTATACTATGACGCTTTTAGTGTGATTTTTTTCGACGTATGAAACTA
>NC_065526.1:19792896-19812994 GCF_006386435.1 Epinephelus moara
TACTATGACTTCTTTAAGGAAATTTTGAAGACATACTATACTATGATACTGTTAGTAAGATTTCTTAAACATAATATATTATGACTTTTTTAATGTAAATTTTTCGACATACTATACTATGACTTTTTACTGAGGTTTTTACAGCATACTATACTATGACATCTTTAGTGTAAATTTTTCGACATGCTATACTATGACTTCTTTATTGAAATTTTGAAGACCTATTATACTATCACTCTTTTGGTGAGATTTTTTTTGACATACTATACTATGACGTTTTTAGTGAGATTTTTATGGCATGCTATACTATGACGTTTTTAGTGTGATTTTTTTTAATGTACTATACTATGCCTTTTTTAGTGACATTTTTACAGCATACTACACTATGACTTCTTTTTTAGTGAAATTTTGATGACATACTGTACTATGACTTCTTTAAGGAAATTTTGAAGACATACTATACTATGATACTGTTAGTAAGATTTCTTCAACATAATATATTATGACGTTTTTAGTGAGATTTTTTTCGACATACTATTCTATGACATTTTCTTTGAGAGTTTTTCAACATACTATACTATGACTTCTTTAGTGACATTTTGACGACAAACTATACTATGATGTTTTTCGTGAGATTTTGACGACATACTATATTATGACGTTTTAAGTGTGATTGTTTCGACATACTATACTATAATGATTTTAGTGACATTTTGACGACATACTATATTATGAAGTTTTTAGTGTGATTTTTTCGACTTACAATACTATGACTCTTAAAGTGAGATTTTGACGGCATACTATACTATGACGCTTTTAGTGTGATTTTTTTCGACGTATGAAACTACGACGTTTTAAGTATGATTGTACTTTGATGTTTTTTTTGTGAGATTTTGACGACATACTATACTATGACTTTTTTACAGTGAAATTTTGATGACATAGTATACTATGATATTGTTAGTAAGATTTCTTCAACATAATATATTATGACTTTTTTAGTGTAAATTTTTTGACATACTAAACTATGACTTTTTCAATTGAAATTTTTTGACATACTAAACTATGACTTTTTCAATTGAAATTTTGACGACATACTATACTATGACTTTTTAGTGAGGTTTTTACATCATTCTATACTATGATGTTTTTAGTGTGATTTTTATGACATACAACACTATGATGTTTTTAGTGAGACTTTGACGACATACTTTACTATGACTTTTTTTCAGTGAAATTTTGACGACATACTATACTATGACTCTTAGTAAGATTCTTATGGCATACTATACTATAACGTTTTTAGTGTAATTTTATCAACATACTGTACTATGATGTTTTTAGTGTGATTTTTTCCAACATACTATACTATAACTTTTAGTGACATTTTCCGACTTTTTAATGACATTTTGATGACATACTGTGACCTTTTTAGTAAGATTTTTTCGACATACTATACCATGACTTTTCAAACGAAATTTTGATGACATAGTATATTATGAGTTTTTAGTGAGATTTTTTTCCCGACATACTATACTATGACTTTTAGTAAGATTTTTTTCTACATACTATACCATGACTTTTCAAACAAAATTTTGATGACATACTATACTATGACTTTTTAGTGAAATTGTTTTTTGACATACTATATTATAACGTTTTTAGTGTGATTTTTTTTCTTCAACATACTATACTATCATTTTTGTAGTGAAATTTTGATGACATACTATGCTATGATGTTTTTAGTGTGATTTTTATAACATACGAAAATAGACGTTTTTAGTGAGATTTTTTTGACATACTATACTATAACGTTTTTAGTGTGATTTTTTTTCTTCGACATACTATACTATCATTTTTGTAGCGAAATTTTGACGACGTACTATACTATGAGTTTTTAGTGAAATTGTTTTTTGACATACTATACTATAACGTTTTTAGTGTGATTTTTTTTCTTCAACATACTATACTATCATTTTTGTAGTGAAATTTTGATGACATACTATGCTATGATGTTTTTAGTGTGATTTTTACAACATACGAAAATAGACGTTCTTAATGAGATTTTTTTCAACATACTATACTCTGACATCTTTAGTGCAAATTTTTTGACATGCTATTTCTTCTTCAGTGAAATTTTAACAATATACTATACTATGACTTCTTTAATGAGATTTTTTTGACATACTATAATACTATAACTTCTTCAGTGAAATTTTGACGACGTACTATACTATGAATCTTTTAGTGAGATTTTTACGGCATAGTATACTATGATGTTTTTAGTGTGATTTTACAACATACCATACTATGACGTTTTTAGTAAGATTTGTACGTGCTATACTATGACATTTTTAAAGAGATTTTTACAACAAACTATAGCCTACTATGACGTTTCTAGTGAATTTTTTTTTGACATACTATATTTTGACTTTTTAGTGAAATTTGGGCGACATACTATACTATGACTCTTCTAGTGAGATTTGTACAATGTGCTTTACTATGATTTTTTTCAGTGACATTCTGACGATATACTATACTATAACGTTTTTAGTGTGATTCTTTTGATATACTATACTACGATGATTTTAGTGAGATTTTGACGACATACTATACTATTATGTTTTTAGTGTGATTTTTACAACATACAAAAATAGATGTTTTTAGTGTGAATTTTTTTCGACATACTATACTTTGACTTTTTAGTGAAATTTTGGCGACATACTATACTATGATGTCTTTAGTGTGATTTTTACAACATACAAAAATAGATATTTTAGTTCGATTTTTACATCATACTATACTATGACGTTTTAGTCTGATTTTTTCGACATACTATACTATGAGGTTTTTAGTCTGATTTTGACGACATAATATACTATGACTTTTTTCAGTGAAATTTTGACGACATACTATACTATGGCTTTTTTAGTGATATTTTGTCATACTATAATGACTTTTTTAGTGAAATTTTGACGACATACTATACTAATACTATACTATTTTTAGTGTGATTTTTACAACATACGAAAATAGACGTTTTTAGTGTGATTTCCTTAGACATACTATGCCATTTTAGTGAAATTTTTTGCGACATACTATGACTCTTTTAGTGAGAGTTATACGACGTGATTTACTATGACTTTTTCAGTGAAATTTTAACGATATACAATACTATGACTTATTCAGTGACATTCTGACGATATACTATACTATAATGTTTTTAGTGATATTTTTACGACATACTGTACAGCATACTATAAACTTTACAGCATACTATAACTTTTTTTCATGAAATTTTGACAACATATTATACTATGATGTTTTTAGTGTGATTTTTACAACATACAAAAATAGATGTTTTTAGTGTGATTTTTACAACATAAAAAAATAGATATTTTAGTTCGATTTTTACAAAATACAAAAATAGATGTTTTTAGTGTGATTTTTTTCGACATACTATACTTTGACTTTTTAGTGAAATTTTCACGACATACTATACTATGACTTTTTCAGTGACATTTTGACGATATACTATACTGTTATGTTTTTAGTGAGATTTTGACGACATTCTATACTATGACTCTTAGTGAGAGTTGTACGACATGATTTACTATGACTTTTTCAGTGAAATTTTAACGACAACATATAACAACAACATATAATATGATGAATTTTAGTGAGATTTTTATGCCATACTTTATTTTTCACATTACATTTTTATACCATAATATGCTGACTTTTTAAATGTAGTTGTTTATAATCCCATACTATTTTATCATATTCACCTTTTTATTTCATGCTATCATATTACTCTCCTATAAAACGTTCATATCATACTAAGTCATGACTTGTTTTAATCAGTTTTATATCATATTATGACTGTTTTTTTCTTAGTCTTTTTTTATATCACAGTTCACTATTACTTTTTATAACTAGACAAGCACTCAGAGAGTGCAGACCTCCGCCAAGTAGGTGATATTCCCGCCCCCTCTGGATCAGATTTTGCAGCCTGCATCGCAATTAGGTTATTTCCATCACTATCATTATTAGGTTATATGCCTTCACCATGGAGACACTGTGGTGTATTTATTTCGTTTTTATTTTGTACCAACACAGAATATGTTTTTTTTTGTATTTTTCACTTTATTTTTTTCCAACACAGAACATTAATTTCAACTTTAGAATTACAACAATATTAAGCAAGTAGAACAAGACATGCTTTCTGGCCACCAGATGGCGCTATTTTCACGGTCTTTAGAAATTGGAACTGCTGCTCAGGCTGTCAAGATGATAGACTTTATTTATTATTTTATCCACTTTGCTTCAACCGATCACCACCAAAATATTATCATCTGTTCCTTGTCCCATTATCCACATTCCCTGAAAATGTCATCAAAATCAGTTAATAACTTTTTGAGTTATTTTGCAGACAAACAAACAGACAAACAAACAGATAAACAGACCAACGCCGGCGAAAACATAACCTCCTTGGCGGAGGTAATTACGTATTTATATCATACAATGCTGTAACATTTTTATTACATTTCTCCCAATCATAATTTTGTCTGAATTTGTTATGATATCATACTATATTATGACTTTTTAAAATCATATTTTTATATGATATTATTCTATAACTTTGTGTTTATGACGATTCTGTACAATACTATATTCCGACTTTTTTTCTGGGATTTTTTTTTATCATATTAAATTATGACTTTTTTATATCATACTAAACTATCACTGTTTATAGGTGCAGAACAGTCAAGGGTAACAATAGCTAAAAATCAAACAAAAGTGAAACCATTTACATCACATTTAAATTTCACCACCTCTGCATCGACAGTGCTGTGAAATGTGTAGCTAAAGCTCACTGAGTCACTGGAGTGTCAGACTAAAAGTAAAAGCCTGTTGTATATTTTTTGTCTCAAATTTGAACTGGTTATTTAGTAGTTTATGGGTGTCGACCTTTCAAAAGAAAAATTAACCAAAGCTGACATCCCTACTTCTGAATACTGTGGGGTACTTGTACACCCCCAAGATGTACTGTGATAATGCCCCAACTTTTCACTATTTTCACAAATTCGACTACACTTTTAATAATCTAAACAAAAATACCAATAAAGATTACTGTTTATGGCAACCATAAATGCGTACATATAACCAGCTGTGCTCAACTGTGCAGTGGATTGTGTTGCACAGTGAGTAACTTCATAAGTAAGTAGTTATCCTGTCCTTCCAGCAGCCCTCGTGGCCTTTGTGTGTGTCCGTGACGTGACAGATCGATCTGAATCAATTAGGCTGCTGTGTTTGTGATCATCGACTGACGACATTGTGAGGCCTTGATCCCCTTGAGAAAATAGAGCTCAGACCTTGCATGTGATGACCATATTGATCTTTGCAAGCACACATATTAATTGACTACCACATTGTATATTCATATCAACACAACACAGAGCTCTATGGTTCAGAGTTCATCAATTGTTCCCGACCTAAATGAGCACATTGCAGACTCATTTGTTTATCGATGATACGGCTAGAATACTAATGATGTAAAATGTCTATAAAACATGAGACTTTACTACACAATGAAACTGGAAACTTGGCCAAGCGTTAAACGGCTTGGCAGAAATTTTAAAAGATGGGAAAGGCTGAGGAAGTGCTGAACGTTTAGTCACACAAACACACACTATCTTTGATTTTCTCCCTCCCTTCTCCCACCTTTCACCATCTTTCTTTTCTTTAGACACACATCATGCTTTACTGTTGGACCTGAGGAACCTGTGCTTACTAATGAGAGATCCAGTGAGCCCTCCATTCATCTTAGTGGTGTGCTTGTGTGTACAGTATCATTACTCCGTCCCTGGGCAAATTATTAATGTCTGTTGTTCCAGTTGTTTTGGGCATTAGAGCAGAGGGCTCACAGAAATCCCCGGAGAAATTATTGTGGTTTTCACCAAAAAGAGGACAGTAAATAAAGAGGGAAGAGAGATAAAGCAAAAGCAGGAGGAGAGCTGCCAAGGAAGTGCCGAGGAGCAGATAAGAGTGTACCTTGTGCCGTCTAGAAAAGAAATCCTCCTCCATATATATTTATATATGCATGTATGTGTCTACAGTTTGCTTTATAGAATGTGATTTCTCTCTTTCTCTCTCTCTCTTTTCTGTTTTTCTTTCTTTTTTATTTTTTAAGGAAAGTATATTCTCACCCCAAGACTGTCTTTTTTCCCACCTCGCCATCTTCTTTGTTGTTCCGAGTTGAAACTTTAACTCGGAGTTGAGCATATGGCACAGCCACAAACCTTCAGAGTGCGATGGAGAGGAGGAAGATAGAGTGATGACGGGGTGACGCTTCTGAGAAATCGGAGAGAGAAAGAGGGAAAAATCAGAAAATAGAGGGATGGGTTGGTGACTGGACTGAGAGGGAAATGGTGTTGTGCTGAACTACAAGGTTCTCCATTAATCTCTCCTTTACTTCCTCTCTCTTGCCAGCTCTATCAATATAAATAATCACTGTAATAAACATGACTTCTATATAATTTCTTTCCATGCAGTTAGGTCTGGGCAACAGGGCTGAAAACAGGGCACAAAATACTATATAGTATGCCAGAAATTTTTTTTGTATGTCCCAATACACAGTATGTCAAATGCAGTATGCCAAAAATACCAGGATGTTCTACTACATCCGGTCTGATTTTGCAGTTTGCAAGCCAGCATGCTTTTCTGGCTATTCTGACCCACAATCCTCTGCACAGCGGACGATACGTCACATCGAGTGAGCAACCATGCATTCAAGTAACTGATGACCAGTCGAACAGTATTAATAGGAAAATTGACAAATTAGTCATAAATATCACAAACAACAAAAGGACATAACTATAAAAATGACAGAGAAATACAGATGTAATTTCACTGTCACAAATATAATACGTTAGAATCTACAATCTTACTTTAAACGTTAAAGGAGAAATCCGGTATTTTGCACTTTGAGCCCCATTTCTGGCTTGTTACCTCCGCCAAGGAGGTTATATTTTCGCCAACGTTGGTCTGTTTGTCTGTTTGTTTATCTGCAAAGTAACTCAAAAAGTTATTAACGGATTTTGATGAAATTTTCAGGAAAGGAAAATTTTGGTGGTGATTGGTTGAAACAAAGTGGATAAAATAATAAATAAAGTCTATCGTCTGACAGCCTCAGCAGCAATTCCAATTTCTAAGACGGTGAAACTAGCGCCATCTGGTGGCAGGAAAGCACGTCTCGTTCTACTTGCTAAATATTGTTGTAATTCTAAAGTTGAAATTAATGTTCTGTGTTGGAAAAAAAGAAAGTGAAAAATACATAAAAACATATTATATTCTGTGTTGGTACAAAATAAAAACAAAATAAATATACACCACAGTGTCTCCATGGTGAAGGCCCAATCGTCACAATTTTGGTCTTAACCACTCTATTTCATCATAAACAACCCAGAAATGGGGCTCAAAATACCGGACTTCTCCTTTAAAGTTAAACTACATACACTGCAAAGTAGCAACAGCAGATCTCTCCGGGTTGATCTCTGTGTGCTGCTTGTTTTACCTCCAAGGTAACCAATATAAAAGCAAGGGGGTCAAAGTTCAGGAAAGGTGCATAACTTCTAAAAGGATTCACACAACCAAACTTTATTGAAAGACCCAAACACACTCCATTTTGACACGTCCCTTCTCCTAACTCCCCAGAGGTAGATTTTAGTCCATTTGCTGTACTCAGAGGCTTCTCAGAGGTTTCTTAACTCAAGCTAAAACTTCTTTAATCACAGAGACAAATTTCTGAACATGTGCAGGCTCATTTAAAAGGCAGTCAAGTTTCTTTTGTATCTTACTGTTACCTCGGGCTAATTATTTCAGACAAATAAAGATCACTGCAGTGAGAGAGGAAAAAGAGGATCTTAAATTAGGATCGGGCTGAAACAAGAGGAAGCCTATCTCTTAGGAGCTGAATTTAAGAAGTAAGAGAAAATGGTCAAAATCTCATACTGGTGTTATACTGAGCTCAGTTATATCCAGGAGAAACAGGCCAGGCAAAGAATAGATCTTATTTTAAATTTTCTTTTCCTCTGGGTCAAGACCCAGCTGTCATCTAGTTCCATTATATTGGAGAGAAGGCAGACATCTCTATGGCTGATATCTCCAACACTCTGCAGCTCACACCAAAACAATCTAGACTGATAAACAGAACTACAGGTAAGAGGGAAAATTATGTTTTTGTGATTTGGCAACCTGGTCTTATTTTGTCGAATAGCGGTGCTTGGGCAATGACTTCCAGCGTCAGACACTGACGAAAAAAGCCGTCCTTTCACGTCGGCATGATACACGGCTGGTTGCCGTTATTGTTTAATGCCGTCTGGTGGCGTCAGAGAGAAATGCGTTAATATTGTGACTCTAACATGGCTTCTAAAAACACTTGATGACTATTAACAAGTAACAAACAGATACAAGTTACCTACACCAAACTGTATCCAAATAGAGTTTTTTGAGTGATGACATCAAAACCATAAATTGTTTCAACTCTGCCCAGTCTCCCCTGATCAACGCTGCATTTCCTGTAGCAGAAAAAAATGACACAGATCTGGGAGAAATGCAGAGACAGAGCTGACAAAGATGGCAGGTCAGTCGTGTGGGCACAGTACAGGACAAAACAAAGCTCAATGTAAACACTGTCAGACACTGTATCACTGCCTCCACAATGCGGTGTGTGTGTGTGTGTGGTGTTTGAAGCGAGACAGATGATGTGTCTGCACTCGGGACACGCAGGTGAGCTGGACGTCAGGCTGGCAGTAAACAGCCACTTCTAAATGCATATAGGGGAAAGAGAACATATGGTAAACAGTGGCTTATTTACACATCTAGCAGATATGTGAGAACATCAGCATTCATTCGGAGTCATGCGGCCACCTGATGAATGTTCAATATTCCCTCTCTTCTACCTCTGGGTTTCTCTCCAGCTCCTGAGGGAAATATCTGGCTCTTTAGCTGCTAAATGTCGTACTACACTCACCAGCTAGTTGCCAACTTTACGTGCTGCTGAATGCTGGGCAGCAGCAGTGTTTGACACTTGCAGTTTATTATAGAATTATCTAATGAACTTCCTCCCTTCTCATATTTATTACCTTATTTCAGCACATGGTGTCCAAACCTATATTAATATATACTGAAATTAATCTCCCATAAGGCCTTAAAACATTACATGATGTGACCGTATATACAGAGCGGCTGTGAAGCATGTCCTATCATTTGACATAATAAGACAGGAACGTGTGAGCGTCAGCTGTGAAATGTTTAGAGAGCTGAGCTGTTATTGGGCTTATGACTGTTATATTGGCGCATTATGTTCATGTTCCCTCCGCCGACCTCCACTCATGGATGTAATTGGATTTCTGGAAGTGCCGATACACGTGCATACACAGGCATATTGAACGGAACAGGTGCACGTGTGAGATGTGCTGCAGCAGCGGCGGCGGTGGCTCAGAGGAAGGAAGGCTGCAGAAGTGGCTGTCTGTTAATACAAATTAAACAGGATGGTTCCATGTACTAGAAAAGTAATAGTGCATTAATATAAAAAGGTTGTGATGTTCATCTGGGGCCCTCCTTTTCCGCTGTGTCGTTGTCAATCTTGTTTCTACTGCAAAAAGCCTCCCACCCGGCTCTATTATATACAATTTCTTTTTCTACGACTCATTTTTTGACAGACAAATAGCCAGAGGTGCACACTGACTTTAGAGGAAATGTCTTGGTGGTAGTGGTGGTATAGTGCTGGCCATTTTTTTGGACATCAGAAAGCGATTTCTAAATGCTCAGGACCTGGTTTAAAAAATGAAGAAAAACTGTTTCCCTAATTACAAAGCCTGGGTTGTAATTAGTTAAGACGTGCATCATATGGCAAGTAAAGGAGACAAAAACAGTAGTTATAGTTAAAGTGTGCCATATTGAAGGAAATGATGGGAGGAGGAGTGGAGAGGGTGAGGAGTGAAGTTTGGAGGAGGTGGTGGTGAAAGATCGGAGATGACTGGGGAATTGAAGAGGAGAGGAAGGTGATGAAGGACTGGAGGAAGCAAGAGGGGAAATGGAAAGAGGTGACAGTGTGGTGACAACAGGCTGGAGAGGTGGTCAATTGCTGAGAAAGTGGAATCAACTCGACCTGGAGTCGATCTGAGCCGTGATGTTACATTTAAGGCTGCAACAAACACTTATTTTCATTACACACTGATCATTTTGCCAAGGAAAAAAGTCAGAAAATAGTGAAACATGCCCGGTGTAATTTTCCCGAGCCTAAATTGGCATCTTCAAATGGTTTGTTTTACCAAACAAACAGTCTAAAAACCCAAAGCTCTTCAGTTTATTATCATGTATGACACATGACAGCATCAAATTATCACATTTAAAAAGCTTAACTCCGGAAAATGTTTGGCTTTTTTTTTACTTTTAAAGTGATTATTCAATGATCAAAATAGCTGCAGCTGTAGTTGCATTTACATTACTTTCATTTTGCAGATGTCATGTCATGTACTTTATTTATATAGCACTTTACAACGACCACAGGTGAATCAAAGTGCTTTACAAGAAATTAAAAACACAATAAAAATAAAAACAACAAATAAAAGGATAAAACAATAAAATAAAATAAAATAGGAGTGTCACCACATTACTGAGTATTCAAATCCATCCTAAATAAATAAGTTTTAAGTTTGGATTTGAAGAGGCTCAAGTCAGAGGCAAGACGTATGTCAGTGGGGAGTTTATTCCAGAGCCTGGGTGCGGCAACAGAAAAAGCTCAGTCACCCCAGTGTTTGTATTTAGACCTGGGCTCTTCCAACAAGAGTTGGTTAGAGGACCTCAGCTTTTGTCAAGCCATCCATTCATCTATCTTCAACCGGGGACAGGTCACAGGGGCAGCCTCACAACCAGCCACAGCTCAGCCCTGAGCAGAGTGATGTCCTCTACTGACCGATCAACAGACTGCAGTGTTCACAGCTCCACCTTTTAGTACCAGATCTGTGTGCTAGGTACCCCAACAGAGGGGGGACCAAAAATGGGGACGGTATGGAACGGTTCAATTGGTACCATCCACAACTTTTCACAGTGGAATGGGAAAAAATGCATACTGAACTGTACTATACTGCTTGGTGGAAACAGGGCTTTACAGCACAAACACACTGGGGAACAAACAATATACCAAGCAGCCAAGAATGGAGTCTATTACACGTCTACTCAGTGTGTGAAAAATGTGAGAATCAACATCCTTAATGAGCTGTAATGAATTGATTAGTGGGCATCAGTTCTCGCTGACCTCATGGTTTCCTCACTGACAGCAGCGCAGTTTCAGTGGAATGACTGCGCTTGACCGCAGACTGTTTTGAATCAAGTTATATCCTTCTTACTACTATAAACAAATTGTACAGGGCCACATGTCGGTCATGTCTGTCTGTTGTGGAACCTGAAATCCAGCTGGTTGATCAAAGCTGGCTGTCATGACTTTCATGGTGTTGGGAGGAAACTCATTAACATGTTACAGCAGTTTCAATTATTCCCTCTGTAATGAACAGAGTTGCACTATTACAAGTCTTTTGCTTTAAACCCCCCTTGATTTTAGTGGCTCCAAACGGTACAACAGTATAAACATATACTGTTTGTGTGTGCAGAGAAAGATTGCCTCGCCTGCACTAAACTTTGACAGCCCCTTTGAATCTACTGAGAAAAAAAGATGACAAAACCTTCAGAGATATGACCACACAGAGGCAATTTTGGGCATGTGACAGGAAAGTAATATAAGACGCTGCTGCGCCTATAGGGTGAGAAGAAAAAAAGATATCTTAACTCTTTAAATGAGCAGCAAGTAATGACTTCAAACCTCGGGGATTTTAAACCCTATGGTGAAGCAGCACACATAGGGAGCTGGAGGAAGTCGAGACTGCAGTACAAACACAAACTCCCAAGAAGTTTAAAGTTTGAGGGAAACAGTCGGAGACAAACCTAAAGCTGGAGGGAGGGGGAGTTTCTCTCATCTCTGCCCCTGGTCGTCTCCCTCTGGGTTGCGGCATGAGTTACTGTATAGCTTCTGCTCTCTTGGTGTTCCCCCAGTGTCAGTATGGACCCAAGTTTACCATGCTGCAGCCGGCATAAATGCTTTTCTTCTTCATATATAAAGTTTGCAAATCTATCTCTGGAAAAACATTTCAATGGCCAGATCAGGTGTAGGAAACCCATTGCTCAGGAGCCACATGCAGCCCTTTGGCCCTTCTCCAGAGGCTCCCTGCAGCTCTGATGAAAAATTATATGGAAATGAAAACAGTTGTTTTTTAACATTTTAATTTTCATTTATCACTGTTGGAGCCCTAAAGTGATTCTTACATTTTCCAGTTGTGTAAATGTGTAGCCTATTAAAAAAATGTTTCATCATAAGTCTTCAGTCGACTCAAGACTTGATCGACTTTAGGGCTGCCCCCTAAAAGTCGACCAAACGTTAATCGACCAAAAAGGTCATTAGTCAGCAAGATGTCATCGCTTGATCGCAGAAAAAACAAACAAACGTGAAACTCTATTAGGAGCTGCGCCTTGTAATAATAAAATCTAAACCTACATGACTGGACCATGTGGGAATTTAATTTGAAAGGACAGAAACAGGAAGTGGCCACGCTCAGCAGTCAGACAGGAGTCAGGTTAATTTCCAGAGCTGGTACCTGCGGTTATTCCACAGGCTACTTAATAACATGTCGGGCAGGAAATCCAAAGTGTGGGATCATTTTGAGAAGGTGAAGGACGAACCCAAGGTGATATGTAAACTCCTCTTCATTGGTCAACTACAAACATGACTGTCCAATCCCAAACCACTCCCTACCCACTACCACTTCACTACTGAGTGTCACTCCAAACCAAGTTACAATTGTAGCTGCGGAGGGCACTCCTGATTAAGGGGAAGTGTATGAAGAAGCCAAACCATGGGACGCCCTCACCACTCTACTGGAAGAATGAAGCAGATGTAACCATGGATACCGACAGACGCTTTGTGAAAGCAAAATAGAGCAACAGGCTATAAAAAAACCATTTAAATCTTAATTAAAACGAGTTATATTAAAAATAAACTTGAATAAGTCAGATAAGAGATACAGTGCAGTGTAATCAAAGTAATTAACTTGTTCATATTTTCTAGACACAGTTTACACATTTACAGATTAATTCATCTGGGCAATCTTACCTCCATCCCTGCTTTGCAGCATTCCTCTTTTTAGTGAAGAGACTCTGATTTTTAATCCGTAGATCGATTAACTGCTTTGTTTTTTCTTCTGTCCCTGTGAACACAGAATTATATATATTTTTTTAAAAATCATGAGAATGGGATGAGGAATTTCTTAGACAGTTTTAAATAGTTTATTTAAAGGGGCAAAAAGCGAAATCGTTTCACTGCTAGGTTCGCTGTTGTGCACTGCCTGTAGACCAAAACAAAGTGTGTCACGAGCCACTCCTCCCTCTACCTCTGGTCTCCACCCCCTACCCCACTCGCCTCGTCTGTGCAGCCGAGCACTGCAGCATCTCCACAGACTATCACATCCAGACGGTCCCGGTGTTTCTTCCGCAGGCTCCACTTTACTCAGCTTCACTCAGCTGCCCGATAAACCCACTACTTCTTCCCACATTAACCTGAATAACAAACCAGGGCTCGGTGCTCCGGTTGGATTCAAACGGAGAGCCGCTAGCTGGGAAGCTAGTAGAGGCTAACTGGCTATGCTGGCAGCTGAGTGAAGTGGAGCCTGAGGAGGAAGCACCGGTTAGCCCTGGTTTCACTTCAGGCAGATTCACTCGCCACAGGGGCGAGGAAATAAAACCTAAACAGCCAACTTAGTTTAGCAGTTAGCAATGTCTTTCACTCACTCTCAGTCTCTGCTGTGTTTAGCTATTTCCCTGCTTACCTGTTAGCATTAGCACTAGGCCACGCTAACGTCCCTACTCTTCTCCGTGAGCCGGAGCCATGAGCCCACGAGCCCGCAGAAGAGAAGAGTAGGGACGTTAGCGTTAGCGTTAGCACTAGTCGGTTGCCACACTAACGTTCCTACTCTTCTCCGTGAGCCTGTGAACCCGCGGCTCATGGCTCCGGCTCACGCCGAGTAGGGACGTTAGCGTTAGCTCCTGGAGTTAGCACTAGAGCTACTACGGCTACTGGAGTAACTCTAGAGCTACTACGGCTACTGGAGTAACTTACAGCTATGGAGCGCTTCTACCAGCTCTTCTAGTCATAATAGCTAAACACAGCTGCCAGGCTGCCCACCGGGCTACATTTTACAATGCTAATTGCTGCTAATGTTAGCTGGGCTGCCGGGCTACTCACCTAACACAACCGTAACGCCTGACCCATTGCTGGGACAGAGCCGCTAATAACTCAAGCTCCTGAGGATCTAAATGATGACTTTTGGTCGACTAGGAATATTCTTAGTCAGGGGCAGCCCTACTAGATTGTTTACATCCACGTTTGCTTTCTTTTTTTCAGGATTTTTGCTGGCACATTTCTTTAAATGCTGCTGCCACCAACTGTCAGTGGAATAGTGTGAAACCGTTGTCAGGAAGGTGTATTATGTCATCTGTGAGCACATGCATGTAGATGTGGATGTTTGTGTGCATTGAAGCATGAGATACAATGAATGGGGATATTGATCCCAACCCTGGATCAAATGGTCAAAAACTTTTGCTGCATCCGGAATCACAGCACTGCCTCAATGGCTTCTCCCACAAAATCTTATTGTTGAAAACTGCAAGCAGCGACCAACATGTGACTGATGTAAGACACTGAATGAATTTAAGATATTGTTTTTCTTTTTCAAACTATTGATGTCACTCTCATGTTTGTGTTTGCTTGAATTTGGGCTGTCTCCAATCATTTGACCGAAGCTTTACCAGCAAGCATTGCTCCCCTTATTCACCTTGTAAAAAACAGCATCATTAAAAAGGTGGCAGCCATCCCACCACATCTGGACTTTGAATGATCTCGCTCTGACGCAACATTAAGTCACAGCCACAACTTAACACTGAATAATAAAACAGTTATACAGGGATGTTTTGTATGAACTTCCTTTTCGCATATATTGTATATTATTGTAAAATTTTGACACCTTTATTGATGCTGCATCTGCTGCTCTATTGATCAGATATAATCTGAAAGAATAATGCTCAGACACCTGAGTCATGAATCAAACTGACTCACTGATGTTAAAATATTTAAACATTATTTGTATTCCAGCGTTTGTTCGCTGCATTCAATGCTGTCTGCCAGCAGAGGCAGGTGAGCAAACTGATTTGTTTGGAGACTGAATCTCTGTGTGTAAGTGTGTGTGTGTGTGTGTGTGTGTGTGTAGAGACAATAACTGCTGTGATAGTCCCTCATCCCTTGTTCCCTCTGCCTCTTTCACTTTTCAACTTTCAGAGAATCCCTTCTTTTCTTTGTCTCACCTCTCATTACTCTTCTCCTCTGTCATCTTTAAACACTACACACACACACACACACACACACACACACACACACATCCCAACCCAGCACTGCAATGCTAACAGTCTGTCTTCCTTATTCCTTACTTAAGTGATACTGGATTGTTGTGTTACAACATCATCACTCACACAGTAACACACAGTAACACACACACACACACCAGGCATAACAGCAATCCTCTTCTCAAGTCTCTGCCAATCACAGGTTGGTATCTCACACAGGTCACTATCATAGGTGCCAGTATTGACTGACAGGCTTCACAGCATCTAAAACACATGACTTTTTGCTGTAGCTGAACACATTTTTAACAGTAACAGAATCCATTCCTATAAAGTCACATCACCCTGTCTGTTACACTATCCATCAATCTGTGCATACCCCCTATTATAAAGAAAACCACATCAATCAATGAAATCTGAGCAAAATCAAACCTCCAACAGGTAGCCTGACATCGAACACAATATGGCCTGGCAGGCTGCCTAACGTCAGCCTGCTGTCATAAGTCACCGTCCGATCCTTTTCATCTAGTGATTGCACATCATAGACATCATAAAGTTTTTCAAGAAAACACCATCTGTCATGTCGTTATCAGCCGATGCATTCAGTGATCTGCCGGACACTATTTCAGGTTGGGGACTGATTTAAAAGCTGACTTTTTTGGCCTGGCCTGCCCTGGCTAACCATGATGACTCAAAACCATTGCCCTCGCGTAGGCTAACAAACTGCAAACAAGTTGCCAACAAGGCTATAGGCTAGCATAAGTTGTCATAAGAACTTATTAAATATCTCTTGACGTGAAATTGAAACCTCATCTAGCAACATTAGATCAGAAAAGTCACCATTATGATCCATTTTCTGGCATAGACATCTTTGTCTTATAGCGTTGATGTTGCAAATAGTCTACAAAAGCATGACATTACCTGACGTTATGTCCACCAAAGATTTTAGAAATCCAAGAGTAACTTAAGAAAAAAAAAAAAATATATATATATATATATATATCCCTGGCTGACATGCTGTGTTAACTCAGATTTTATTGAAGTAGAATATAAAGGTTACATTTGCTACGTTCTCATTACAAGTTTGTCTGCTTCCATCCTCTACCGTCTGAAGGTTAGCGTTAGCAACGTAGCAAGTGGCTTGCGACACGTTCTGTAAGCCCCTGTTCCACAGCTGATTGAACTTTGACCCCTTTCTTTCTGTCACTCAACCACATCCAACATAAAGATGCAAACAAAGTATTAACAATGCATTGGTTAGCAATATGTTTGCATTGTGTTGATTTAATAGGCTTCTTTCAACATTATTATTTTCCATAATTCAACCTAGTCTATACAAGAGGTCTAGGGTCTCGACAGATGCGCTGGACAGAGCAGGCGAACACTATGGCAGTGTGACTTAGGTTAGAAAATCACGAGGCAGAGCTTCAGGTTTATGTGGCTTTAATTGAAGAAAGTGTGGTTCTGTGAAACACAATTTAGCAGTGCAATATATATTAATCACTAAATGAAACTCACATGAAACTAGGGTTACATGCAACGCATATAAATAAAAATGCGTTTAGATTAGGTAACTAACTCCTTTACATCATAATCCAGATTATCAACAAAGGAGAAATATCATCTGTGCAAACAATGTAAAATGAGGAGCACATGTGTAGCCGAGCTAGTACATGCAAGCTAACATAGCTAATGTAGCAAATTCACTGTAACTAATTTACTGTTACTGAAACTCCTGCAGATACAGATTAACATCTACATTAAGCTGTAGTACTTAAATAAAGCAGTTTAAACATAAATACTCACATTAGTCAGGTACACACACTTCCCCAAACAGGAGAAATCCACACAGCTCTACACAGCTTCTCAGCAGACAATCAGTAAAATGAACACTTATGAACTAAGCTCTAGGGGCTTTCCTACATAGTCCACTGTGCACAATTACAGGTTGAATGAGGGCAGACTGTTTTCCACCTATCCACTGAAGCTGATATTTAGTATTAGATATTATATTACATTATATTATATTATAGTAGGCTATATTATAAACAATGCACTGCATTTACTTTGACACACAGATGAGTCAGGGGAAGGCAGGGAAGAGGAGGAAGATGATTCACAGCAAGGGGCAGCAGGTTGAGTATACAGTAACTTGAATCTACTGTAGGTCAGTCTCATATTTTAAGTCTAAATTTTGCCATTATAATTCCCTTAAAAGTCGCCGGAAGCCACCATTTAAGGGTTTGTTTTTCAAAATTTTCTCCTGGGGGAGCATCAATCAATCAATCAATTTTATTTATAAAGCCCAATATCATAAATCACAATTTGCCTCACATGGCTTTACAGCATACGACATCCCTCTGTCCTTAGGACACTCACAGCGGATAAGGAAAAACTCCCCAAAAAACCTTAACGGGGGGAAAAAACGGTAGAAACCTCAGGAAGAGCAACTGAGGAGGGATCCCTCTTCCAGGATGGACAGACGTGCAATAGATGTCGTACAGAACAGATCAGCATAATAAATTAACGGTAATCCGTATGACACAATGAGACAGAGACAGAGAGAGAGATGCAGGACGGTAATGACAGTAGCCTACAACAACATTAATGAAAGTAATGATATAATAATATTATAATTATAATTCTGGTTATTGTGGTACAATATGTTGAAAGTGTATATAAATGTCTGACAGTATACATATGTGACAATAATCATATGTGTATAATAACAGTAGAAATATGACTAATGATAACAGCAGCAGCAGGAGGCATCTGGCAGGACCACGGCAGAAGCACAACCACACATGTTGCACTATCCAGACACCGCTGCGATAGAAGTTAACCTGCGAGACAGTGGAGCACAAAGGCTCCAGGCCCCCCTAGTTAGACCACGCTTAAGCCCCGGATGTCTACAATGTCTGGCACTGCCTCTGACTGCCAGTCAGCTCTCTGTTGTGAGTTTACCTGTTCTGCTGCCTGTGATTTCTTGCACTGTGGATTACCTTACAGCATGGCTGCACATTCTGCCTTTGTGTGTCCGCCACAGAATCCACTCATTATCACCGCTGGTTCCTCAATGGTTACGACCTACCTACAGTCGGCTCCTCACAGGTGTGTTGGCTTCCCTTGTGTGTTCCCCTTGTATTGAACCCTCTGCTCATCTGATGCCACTTCCTGTCTGCTTCTTAACTGTACCGCTGCACACCTCTGAACTGTTTGGGAGCATTGAGCAGACGCCAGTGACTCACCAGCTCTCTGTTCCAACGTGCAGAGTATTAGACTGAACCTGTGCCCCTTAAATGCAGAGAATTCTCTGAATCTTTTGATGATGTTATAGATCATTGATGGTGAAATCCCTAAATTCTCTGTAATTGTGCATTGAGAATAGTTATTCTCAAACTGTTTGCCCACACAGTTTTTCAAAAAGTGACCATCCTTGCTTGTGAACACCTGAGCCTTTTTAAGATGCCCCCTGTACCTGTTGGTAAATTATACTATCATTTACCAATTAGCCTTATTACCTGTGGAATGTTCCAACAGGTGTTTTTTGAGCATTCAACAACTTCCCCTTTCTTTAGTTGCTCCTGTCCCAACTTTTTTGGAACGTGTGCAGGCATTAACATCAGAATAAGTGCGTATTTTACAAAAACCAATACGTTTATCATTTTGAACATTACACATCTTGTCTTTGGACTTTATTCATTTTGAATATAAGTCAAAAAGGATTTCATTGTTATTATTTACATTTTACACAGTGTTCCAACTTTTTTGGAATTGGCGCTGTATTATGGAGCTATAAAAACTCCCACTGACAAATACATTAAAATACAACCAACAAAATCCTAAAGTCCAATAGTATTTATTTTCTTTGATTTTCTTTTTGTAGTTCTCCCCAGAGAGCAAGCCATACTCTGGCACAATGCAGGACCATCTCGACAACTGTGGTGTCAATGCTGACGAGATGAGTTGGGTCTGTCCTGCTGTCCAGAAACTGTGAGGCGACAGTGGCAAGGAAAAACTCCCCACAAGAGGAAGAAACCTTGGGAGGAACCAGGCTCTCTGGGGGGGCCCATCCTCCTAAGGGCAAGGGAACCGTCAGCTGCTCCTGGCCACGGCACATCTTCTTCGTTCATCCTCCAGTCGTCTTCCCTGGTCATCTGTTGTCCACCGTCACGTTGAACAACTGCACCAAGAAAACAGACAAGATTAGGAACTCACTTACCTTCCTTGTCCCGCGGCGGGTCTCCTGGCTCCATGATGGTCATCCTGTCTCCGTGTGGTGTATCCAGGTCCCTTAGTCCGACATCACGTCTTGACTGTGGCAGGTCCCTTAGTCCGACATCACGTCTTGACTGTGGCAGGTCCCTTAGTCCGACATCACGTCATGACTGTGGCAGGTCCCTTAGTCCGACATCATGTCTTGACTGTGGCATCATGTCTTGACTGTGGCAGGTCCCTTAGTCCGACATCACGTCTTGACTGTGGCAGGTCCCTTAGTCCGACGTCACGTCTTGACTGTGGCAGGTCCCTTAGTCCGACATCACATCTTGACTGTGGCAGGTCTCTTAGTCCGACATCACGTCTTGACTGT
>NC_065526.1:19813494-19961534 GCF_006386435.1 Epinephelus moara
AAAAGGGAATGGTTTTACATGTGGTGGCCACAGACAGTTGCTCTCTCCTTATCCCTCCTGACTAATTCTTCTCTAGTTTTGTGTTCTGCTAGTGTCCTTGTCACGACTGGTAGCATGAAGCGGTGCATGTTTCTGACCAAACTGTCAGAAACAGACTCCATGAGGGTGGCATGAGGGCCCAGCATCCTCTAGTGGGACCCGTGCTCACAGCCCAGCACCATGCAGTTCGATTGGCATTCACCACAGAACACCAGAACTGGCAGGCCCACCCTTGGTGTCCAGTTCTCTTCACAGATGAAAGCAGGTTCACACTGAGCACATGTTACAGGCGTGAAAGAGTCTGAAGACATTGTGGTGAACGTTATGCTACCTGTGACATCATCCAGCATGACTGATTTGATGGTGGGTCACTGATTGTCTGGGGAGGCAGATCCTTGGAGAGTCGTACAGACCTTCATGTCATAGCCAACGGTACTCTGACTGCTGTTAGGTACCAGGATGAAATCCTCAGAGTGACTGTCAGACCTTACCTGGTGTAATGGGCCCTGGGTTCCTCATGGTGCAGCAGGCCTTGGATTCCTCCTGGTGCAGGATAATGCCCGGCCTCATGTGTCCAGAATGTGTAGACAGTTCCTTGATGACAAAGGCATTGATGCCATTGACTGGCCCGCTTATTCTCCTGGCCTAAGTCCAGTTGAGCACCTGTGGGATGTTATGTATCAGTGCATCCAACGCTGCCAAGGAGCTCACTGATGCCCTGATCCAGGTTTTGGAGGAGATCCCCCAGGATACCATCCACCCACTCATCAGGAGCATGCCCAGACAATGTCTGGAGTGCATACAGACATGTGGTTACCATACACACTACTGAGTCACATTATGAGTTGATGAAATTCAGACAAGTTGGATCAGCCTGTGTTTTCAATTTTTTACTTTGATTTTTGGTGTGATTTTAAATCCAGCCCTCAGTGGGTTGATGGTTTTGGTTTCCATTGACCTTTGTTACGTCATTTTGTTCTCAACAAATTATACAATGTGCATCAGTAAAGATTTTCAAATTGAATAATTGATTTATCAAGATCAAATGTGTGATTTAAGTGTTCACTTAATTTTTTCGGGCAGTGTCCTTTTGTATGAACCCTGGGTTATATGTAATGTGTGTGCAGGTTTTAAACCTGACCTCTCAAAAATTAACAAAAAAACAAAAAAAAAACAAAACAGAAGTGCTAATGGAAACAATGTCCAGGAAAGACAACATTATTGAGTTAAAAAATAGCCTGTTATTGTATCGTAAAGGTCAGCATCTAGTTTGTTTGTTTTTCCATCCTACCACTGGTGTGCATTCAACACACAGATACAAACACAGGTAGATTGGATAACTGTTATTGATGGACACTCTTTACCTGCACTGCTGTGTCTCCTTTTCTCACTAGTCCTGCAGATGTGCAGTTCACATGAGTATATACTCACTGTTTGTTTCTATCATTCTCAGACTGGTGCTAATTTGCAGTATCAGTGCACACACAGATATACACACAGAGTCACTGCCATGGTGGATTTTTATCCTCCTGGAGCGAAGCTGTAATGGGAGGCATGCATCACCAATCTTGGTATTAAGACATTCCAGTGTTAACCTACTTACAGTGTGTTTGTCTTTATCTCTGCCCTATCCATCACTCTCTCCTCCCAGCCTGTTACAGCCACAGTGACGCTGAGTCATGTTTCTCATGTAAAAATAGTACCGATACTCAGGAATTAAGACACAAAGAATTGGTCAGTTGAGCATGGGCAGCTTTAAGGCCATGTCATATTTCAATAAAAGTAAATACTTTAGATGTGGTCACCGTATTAAAGCAAGACAAATGGCCTTTTTCCGTGTGCCGGCTTGGCTTGACTCAGTTTGTCTTGGCCTGTCAGCCTATCACTCCTGGGATTTCTATCAACAGGGCTCCCGGGCTTGTCTTTAACTGATGACGCAACCTAGTCGCCAGGAGAAAATGTTGCCATTGTACGTTCCTGCAAACCTCAAATATGCCACATTTGCACGTGTCATACATAAAGTGACGTATTATATATGCTGAATGTCATCAGGAGGTGGATGGTGTGACACCTAGGCAATATGCCTGCCAAGCTGCAGAACACTGTCAGAGAACCAACAAACAATTTAAAGAGTCATTGCTGTTTCCTGCGTTTTTTTAGGCACCAAATGTGGGTGTTTTGTGGCGACCCATCACTGTTTTTACAGTGGGGATTGTGCTATGAAAGGTGGGTTGATTTTTAGAGGCATTGCTTTGTTTCCTGCTGGGAGTTTGGCCCCAAAATTGGGTGTTTTTAGCCAAAACCTGATCTTTTCCTAACCATAACCAAGTGTTTTTTCGTGCCTGCAGGGTGTTTTTGTAGGCCAACCCAAAAGCCAGTGGGATTTTTTCATTGGATTTTGGATTATTGCAAAAACTAAGCCCTGTGGCAAACAAAGGTTTATGCACATCTACCTGCAGCTAATGAACTTACCACATGCATTGCATTTTGCTTTGTCATCTTTTTCTTTTACAAAGTGAAGCCACACTTTGACTGTTCTTCACTGTCCATCTTTTGCACTGTGGCACACTGGTTCTCCAGCTTGCAGTTGTGTTGATGCGTGATGTAATAAGTCCTGACTCCTGGCAGATGACGGAAGGTCGTGGGAGGTAGCTAGATGAGCCACAGCCTTGCACATATACATAGTCTTCGTTTTCACAAATTAATTTTTATGTCACGTTTAGGAACCGATAAGCAGAACTATAAGTTTTGGTTCCCACCCCTACCTACAACTTTGGGCAATGTAAAGAGATATATATGAAATGCAAATAATCCCATCAATGATATATTTATTTCTTACCATTGTTTGGGTATAACGAAATTTGTGTAAGGATTTCCTCTATTTTGGAAGTAATGGTTGGACTCTAAAATGGTTGGTTGCTCAATGAAAATCTGTTTGTCTTGTTGATATGTGCAGACTCCGGCTATGAGCGCAAAACAACTCACTTCATTTCCATCTCATCGGAAACATACTGCACGTGTAGTCCTCTCCATGGACAATCAGCCTGTCCAGTACACCCACCACATTCCCAAATCAATCCGACCCCAATGATTACCCTGTTTAACCTGATCATACGACATCATATTATGGATACACAGTTCTGAGTAGATCAGCAAAGATGAAAGCAACTTCCTCGTAATGATTTCACCACATAAGTCTAAAAGAATCCCAAAGGAAGAGATGCATAAAAAGAGAACCACACTGGTCAAAGAGAGATATTTTAAATCAAGGAGATGCATCTGCTTTTGCACAAGCAAATAATCAATATCAGAAGGATGTTACTGATACTTTATGCATTCAGCATATTAAACTCCCCCAAAAGGAATGCAGAAAGTGCACATTTGGTTCGTATTTCTTCAGTCCCACATGATTACCATCTGTGGGTTTGTCTCAGTCCCACTATCTCTTCTGCTTTTCACCCAGGCTTGAAGTACCTGAAGCAACACACTATATGTTGTAGACATCGGGATACTAAAAACTGATTGGGAACAGATCCCCTGCACCTTGATGTTGACATTTGTGGTTTTGAGTGAAATGTCTGGAAAACAGTTGGATTGCCGTAAGATTTAGTGCAAAATTTATGTTCACCTCAGGATGAGTTGTAAAAGCTTTGATGGGCTTAACTTTTCCTCTAGCGCTGTCATTGTGTCAATTTTTTTTACTTGTTAAATACTTATGATGTGCAAAACTAAAGGCATTCTCATCATCTAAGATAACATGCCCTAAAAAGATGGTGAGCATGGTAAACACATTCTAATAAACATCAGCATGTTAGCGTTGTAGTTGTGAGCATGTAAGCATGTTGACATCAACAGTCTTGTGTTTTAGTGCAGCCAGGTTTTGTAAGTAGCAAATGTACTTGCACCCATCTGTGCACCTATGGGCTTGTAGGTCTTAAAAGAGGTGTGGTCAGGTGCATTGTTGGCATATTACTGTTTTGAATTAGCAGAAAGTGATGCATCATTGGCCAATGAAAACCTGATCTGACTCAGTATGGCACAGTATTTTCTGGCTATTTAAAGGCCATTATTCAGATGCACCTACGTACGTGGGTTCACAACAGCGTACTCTCACTTAAAAAACATATGGAAGGTGCAGGTGGGTGATATAATACATCATTAATGAGGAAAATAATGACATTCTGTAAAATGTGAACGTAGCAGAGAGCAGAGCAGAGCTGCTGTCTGACTCCTCATTAAGAGAGACACTGTGCACATTAATGCACAAGAAGCAGCGAGAAGTTTTTGTTTTCCTGCTTAAAGGGATAGTTCAACATTTTGGCAAATTCGCCTATTGCCGTAATCCCTATAGTCATATGAGTAGGTACATTACCTTTAATTGTCAGTGCGTGCTGTTCAGAG
Source organism: Epinephelus moara (assembly GCF_006386435.1). Taxonomy (NCBI): domain Eukaryota; kingdom Metazoa; phylum Chordata; class Actinopteri; order Perciformes; family Serranidae; genus Epinephelus; species Epinephelus moara. The sequence continues at coordinate 19,817,935 of NC_065526.1, forward strand.
ATCGGTGGGGCAGAGCTGCCCGCTGAAATGGAGGTGAACGGTACAGGTCCCTCTCTCCCTCAAAACTAATCAAATACACCATCAAATGACTCCAAAACGGTCTAGTGGAAAACACATGACTTCATAACGCATTCCCCACGCTATGAAATAATAATAATGTATAATTAAGTAACATTACGACACATGAAGCAAATACTCGGAACTACTTTCTTGAGTAAACCACTGGGCGGAGTGACACAGCGAGCAGCTGAGACAGTGCTGTTGTTATTGCTTGTAGCCATTTGCGGTATCGTCAGCTGGACGCACCAGAAGGTTTGAGGAAAGTTTGCAAGTGTTGTTGTAAATCATGGTTTACACATGTATTGTAAAAGGTTGCAGTAATAAGCCGAAGACATGGAGCAAAGTGAAGTTTCATGTAGTTCCAACCAGTAATATGGACAGGATGAAACAATGGCTATTTGTGCTGGACATCGACCCCAACACACCTGTGGAAATGGTCTGGAAAATGTTTGTGTGCTCCTGCCATTTTTTACCGGAGGACTACAGTGAAAAAATGGAGCGCAGAAGCTCAGGAATGGTTCAAACGCTTTTCTTGAAAGATACTGTCATACCGTCTGTCGGCATCACAAAACGAGCAGACGTGGTAAGTGATCGTTGTGTATTTGCTCAGCAATCCCTCTGCTGTAACTTTACCTCCATGTTGAGTAACATTAGCCTACAACCCAAGCATGGTAAATAAGGCTAAAATGCAAATGTTNGGAGAGAGGGACCTGTACCGTTCACCTCCATTTCAGCGGGCAGCTCTGCCCCACCGATCTCAGAACAGCACACACTGACAATTAAAGGTAATGTACCTACTCATATGACTATAGGGATTACAGCAATAGGCGAATTTGCCAAAATGTCGAACTATCCCTTTAAGTGTCCCACCATATTTGCTGCAGTGACATCACTGCTTTTACTGCATCACTCTCAGCAAAATAATAATAACTTTATTTATATAGCACTTTTCAAGCTTAAGCACAAAGTGCTTTTCAGATTAGAATATTTATAGAATAAAGATATAAGAAAAATGTATAAATATGTATAAATAGGAGCTTTGCACCAGGGCTGCGTTTAGCCCCGACAAAACGTGGCAAAATGTTCTTTAAATGGAGATGGTGGTGAGTTCAGCACTATGGTTTGTTGCGCAGGTGCACTGCCTTTCAGTGCTGTGGGGTTTAATTCAGCTCAATTCAAAGAGCTTTGCTGGCTTGGGAAAACATACTCACTTACATTTACATTGCCAAAGCAAATATGAGATAAAATTAAAAATTGTATGTACAATAGGTAAAGATCTGCTAGAACTCAGCTTATACACATGTCGCTTCTAATTGGGCGCACCTTTGACACACCCACCAAACACGAGAAAACATACCTCAAAGCCTGTTGCACACTGTTATGAGAAAATGTGTCGTTCCACCTGGAAACCATAGCAAACAAGGCTCACTGTTATCAGATTGAACGTGCCCCAAGTGCAGGCACACCTGGCTTTTAAAAGAAATGGAAAGTGACACACTAATTGGTTGAATTCATGTCACACCCAAAATATACCTATGATTAATTAAGGGACTAAATACAACCCCTTTGCCTTTTTCAGCCTCTCTTTGTGACCAGGTTATGCACCGTTTAACAAACAAAAGTGGAGTTGGAAACTAGAGGTCTTGGTCATTAGCTACAGTGGGCAGAGTAGTTTAAACTACACTACACTCTGACTACCCATATGTGTCGAGTGCATCCTAGCATAAAAACTTTTTTTTAATTAATGTACTCCGTTTGATTTACAATGGTTATTCATTTCATAGCAGAAGCAAATAATGGACTAATTATGTGGGGTTTTTTCCAACATTTTCAAAACACTATAAATAATTAAAAGATGAAGAGAGTGGCTCAGTCATGAGACAGAGAGAAAGCTGCGCTGTTTGTCTGAAAAACCAATAAATATGTTGTGTGTTTCTCTGCAAACGAAGGTGATAGCCTGACAACCGACTGTGCGCCATGTGTGTGAGTAACTGAAAGAAGACACAGAGAGAGAGAGAGAGAGAGAGAGAGAGAGAGAGAGAGAGAGAGTGCCTCCTTTGTGGCATATTACATGCACTAAGCTGCTCTATCACTGCTTGCACCATGTGAAGACTATCATGCGTTAAGTTTCACTGCTAGAGGGATGAATGGTGTAATAATTATTTCTGAACCGGTTTAATTACTGTGAGGGTTTTACTGAGGGACAAGAGACAGAGAGGGAGATGGAGGGAGAAAATTGAATTAGGAAAAGTCACATTCCCCCACAGTGAATCCTTTATGCTGCTCTTCCCTGCACAGTCCTGAGGAGGCTGACACTGAAGCAGAACTGCTGTTTTACCGCTTTCATCCCACCGCATGAGACGACGTTGTTGTCTTTCGCAAAGATAAGCACGGCTGCTGTGGTGATGCTGACCCCGTCCAAGGTGAAAGTGTGTCTTTAATCGATTTGCTGTTGTGTGTACGCGAGAGGCCACATGTCAAATAAACACAGCGGCTTTCCGGGGAGGCGGAAGGACAGCAACGGAGACAGTAAAGATTAATCTTTCCTTTCAGAAGGGAGGGACTGAAGAAGAAATAATATACGCAGAAGGGAGGCAGGTGGTTTGATAGCTTTGTGGGGAGAGATACAAAGGCTGGTCGAAGAAATGCACGAGTGCAGGAGTTCATGTGTGGAGGAGAGAAATAACAGGGGAAGGAGGAGAACCATTGCAGACAGGTTCTGTTTAGGCGGTCACATGGACATTTAAGATTTAATACTCATGCATGCAAAACACACATCATGTGAAAGCTGATAACTTATCATATCTTTCTATCATAGTCTACATTTTTCTTTAGTTTGAGTCTTCTCATGTGTTTTTCTGCTTCTGTGTAACCTTTGCATGTGTGTGCTCACAGATGCCAACCAACAGCCTCCTTTCATGTGCAGTGTCATGTGGAATATCTCCAGCTTGGCGCCATAAAAAAATACACATGTATCCAAGCAACAGCGCAGATACATGTGACACTCTTTAGAGAAGCTTCTTTTCTTCTCTCTGTGTGGCGCTTGTGAAACATCAGCAGGTTTTCTCCCCATTAGCTGCGTTGTTCTGGTACTCGTGCATATTTGCTCTTTTGAAAAATTGGGAAGACCTTTAGACAGTGGCAACGCACATAAGAGTGTATTGTGCTGATGTCAAGAAGGGCTCAGTGTTAATGAGCCATTATCACAGGAGGACGGCCAGAAAGAAGAGGGAAAGGGAGAGAAGAGGATGGCCTAAGGGGGAATAAACACGCACAGTGACAAACACACGCTGCATCCTGAGTGCAGGGGAAGCCCGAGGGCGGCAGTTTAGTCATTTCATGTGGATGTGAGGAGCATCAGAAGGGCACATCTTTTCCTTTTTGTCTCTTAACACAGGAAAAAGTTAGACCCTGGAGATGGTTAGAGGGGGTAAAGGACACATTTTACAGGCTGTGTAACAAGGCTGTTCTGTAATGACAACCGCAGCAGCACCTATCATTGTGGAACAGCCTTGTAATTACAATATGTCTGCTAGCCTTTCAAGTTAAATCAGGGTTCATTTAGAGAGGAGGATGGGCCCCCACTGTGACTGTGACGTATTTATCAGTACACACATCGTGACAAGTTGGTTGAGCATTCCTATGGAAAGATGTGCATGCTTCAGCTGAAGTGCTTGTTGGTCGGTCAAACAGTGTCTGAAATCCTCTTTCAGAGGACAGAATTGGTGGACAATGTCTGCAACTTTCCAAAAGAGACAATCCGACATTCTCAGCTACTTCATGACTGAGCAGGTGGTGAAAAGTAGGCAGGGTGTGACCTTTTCTTCAAGCCCTGTTTTCTGTCTTTACAAAACTATTTCTGGCACTTTGACTGCTGGGTGCAGCACCTTGAATGCCTTTCACTTCCATCCAGATGTCTGAAAGTGATGAAGTAGGTCCTCCTCTGAAAAGGAAAATTAAAGTTCCCCTTCAGACCCATTATAAAGTATGTAAAATAATCTACTATGATTAACATTTTGTTTGTTTTCCCACATAAAAATCTCTGCAAAGGGACCTAATAGATACAGTCGGTATAAAACCAAAGTCAATACAAATCAAAGTTGAGCTGGCTTCAACTCGCAATGGGGCGGCAAAATGTGACCTTAACTTGAGCCTCAGACACTGATGAAACACATATATTTTTGAACAAATACAAAGTTTAAATGAAGTGAAGCTGAGGTGCTTTGACGCAAGTAGCCTACACACAGGCCTGTGACAATGTAACTACGTTAACAAGCGCTTGAGCAACACTGCAGTGGCGACTCTCACGATATTTCAGGGTATTTTTGCGATAACGATATTCTTGACGATATAACACATTAGTAAAAAAAAAAAAAACATTATTTATTTAGGAAAATAGAATTCCTAGAAAATATGTGATGTAGTGTTCATGTCAACCTAACAGTTTGCCTTCAAATATTCAGTAAAAACTAAAATGATCTCTCATTTCTTTAGTTTGTGAACAACAGTAACTCATATTCTGTATACAATATTAATAGTTCAACAAAATAAAATCTACCACACATTACACATTTAAACAGCTCCCAAACACAAAAATGTCCCCTGGGATCTATATATATAAATCAACAGGTGATTTCCTTCTTTTAGTAAAATCCTAAATGATTGAGTTGTTTTTTTTCCCACCTGGACCTTTATGCTCTGCCATTTCTCCTCTAATCATCACGCTGTAACCTGTGACAGGCTGTTATGATACCACAACTATCACACAGTCACATATGTGTAGTTTTTTGTTGAGCCGCGAGCGTCACGTAGGTTTACATCACCAAAGGTTTATGACAAAATCACTTGATGACACCGACTCCTGTGTGTGCACGGCAAGAGAGGAGAGGGAGAGACGCTGTGCTGCTGCCAGAGGAGCCGCTGAGTGAGTTCCCTCTGAGCGGTAAGTCACTAAAAGAGTCTGAGAAGTCCGGGGCTGTTCATAAAACATTCATGACGCCACAGTTTATTCCACACTACTGAAGCTGCTCCTCTTTGGAACCACCGCGGAGTCAGTAATAATTTCACTTTAAGCCATGCTTGTTGTTGTCGTGGGTGACAGCATTATGTCATACGTCAACAGGTCTAAATATCCGAGTATCACAATATGAATTTTTCATATGATATTAAATTATATCGGTATTATTGTGAACAAGATGATATGACCCCTACTTGCCGCTTGTAGTGTTAACACAGTATAACTGACACAATTTTGAGCGGCAGACCCTATTTTCAATAATGTCACTGTAGCTCTGTTAGCACCGCTAGCCACTAGGGCTAGCAGCTCAAAATAAAGTGATTTACTCACCGGGACTACCTGAGGCGAGAGTTGCGTATGGCCACCATGTTATTAGCTAATGGCAGTCAGGATATTGAAAGCAAAATTAACCCAAACTGACATCCCTGATGCTCATGTAAACTGTACCCTCAGTACTGACAGGTCTGCTCTGCTCTGGTGGTTTCAGGTTTCCTTGCCAGTGTTGTGTCAAAATCTGTTCCGCTGTCAATATGTTTCCCAGTGATTGGCTTTCATATTAGTGATGTACCTTATCTAGTTTGCCTGGCGTACTTTGGAATCTCAGATTTTAGGGGAGGACACAGACATCGCCCAACCTCAGTAGAAGAATGTGAAAACACTTCTCTAGTGACAAACTTTGCACTGATAAAAGTCAGCATATTCAAGGTAAGACATTTTCAGGGACATTAACATAAGAAAAAACACATTTGTTGAGTGGAGGGGATCTTTAACAGTAAATTACACACAGAAAACTGTGCACTGCTCTCTGTGGGTTCAAATTCAACATGTCTCACCTCTGGCGATATCGCAGGAGAAGAAAACATGTCCTCTGGCCTTGATGCAGATTGTAAACACCTTGAAGACATTTATTTTTGAAATTGCTTTTTTTATTATTGTAGTTTCTTGTTTTCATGCACTTTTTGTCTATTGCCAGAATTACTCATCAGCCACTTGGAGTGAACAGATGTGATGCTCATAGAAAAAACATAACTCTCTGTGGTTTTCCACAAAGTCCAAGATCAAAGGGAATCCAGGGTTCATTTTCCAAAAAAGAAAATATTTAGTTGTCAGAAACAGATGCTTCATTCTGAATGAAACTTGGATATGCAAATAAAATTTTTCAGAAGGCACCAGTGGAAATGAAAGGACAAAGGCACCTGAGGGCCGAGCAGAGGAAACAAAGGACTCTGCCAGGGATGCTTCTTTTATAGATCTAATAAAGTGGCAGCTAATTACTCTCTATTAACCCACCACCCAGATCACAGCGCTGCAGGGCAAAGGCCAGTCTGTTCTGACTCTTGGGGACAGCGCCACACACAAGATGACACACCGGCAGGCATAATGCGGCTGTAAAGTGAGTATGTCCTGCAGAGTGAGCTCAGAGGAAGTATTGTGTGTTAGCTAAGGTGCCCTCTTGTTGACACTGAGGGGGATGAATCCCTGCTTGTTCAAAACAAGTCAGCCCTTTGTCCTTGTTGGATCTGCTATATCTGAGGACGATTTTCTGCTTTTAAAAAAACGGCTCTGAGAGACGAAGGAGGGCTTTCTACACATTAACCAACGCAGGTGAAACGCTGTCGTAAAAAACGTTCAGACAATGCTGAGAAGAAAGAGTGAGCCCCGCTTTAAGATTGTAAATCCGTTTATTGGGACATCAGTCAGTGTCAGAGTGACAGCGGTAAAAGTCTGTTGCTAATATGGGAGATGGTAAAACGTGAGTTTGAGTGACAGCTAACCCACTGATGTCAGGGCTTCTTTGAAAGTAGTAAACTACTGGAGTCACATAGACTGTTTTAGCACTTAAAAGATTCCTCAGCAGTGTTGGGCAAGTTACTTATTTAAGGTGCTTCTTTTTTTTCCTTTCTTAGATGCACAGCTGGAGATAGACAGGATGGGGGTGGTATGCAGCACAGGGCTGAAGGTTAAAATCAAACCTGGTCCTCTGCTTCAGCCAAGCCACCAGAAGATTTTTCCAAACCATGAATACATTACAATTATACATTTCATACAAATCATATTAACATTTACTGGTGATACATTTTATGTATTTCAAATTTTATTAATTTACTTGTGTATTTCAAATACATCTTGTCAACTCACTGCTGTGTTGGAGAAGCAAAATATTTATGAGTTTCAATCAGGGTTTTGGAAACAGCACTCTACTGAAACTGCTCTTCTGAGAGTTTTAAATGATATTGTAATGTCCTCTGGTGCAGGTGATTGTTCTGTGTTGGTACTTCTTGACCTCAGTTCTGCATTCAACACAGTAGCCCATCATAACCTGTAAGAGGTTACGTCATTGGATGGGCATAACAGGCAAGGTATTCACTGAGTCCGTTTTTTTTTTGTTTTGTTTTGTTTGTTCTTTTTGTCCAAAGTTGTTGCACGTCTGAAAACAAATTCAATCTCATGTTGTGTCTGTCACGTTTTCACACTGACTCCAAAAGTTTCATAAGTCGTTAAAGTTTTTGTAACAGGTTTGATTTTCTGCATCTGTCAAAAGCCTTTAGAGAGCTGTTTGACCAAGACGCGGTGAAGAAAATGTGGCAGTGGGACATATTTGCAACAAGAGAGAGGAACTTGGGTCACAGTATCATTTCATAACTCATGTAACCTTTTTTAACAGGTGAATGTGATGAATAATTTTAGGCTATATCGCGATACATGATAGATATCTTGATATTTTGAAATCTCCTCTAAAATTGCTGTTATAACAAAGTTAAAGTGATAGTTCAGGTTTTTGGACATGAAGTTGTGTGAAACGCTGACCATCTGTAGCTCTGATGTGACGGTGTCACTACTCTCAACGAGCCTCCTGCTCTGAGAAATCGCCCGTAGCTTACCGGAGAAAAAGTAGTTCTGAAGATGTACGGGGGACACGTAACCAAAAGGTTTTAAGCTACAAAAAAGTATGCATGTGTTTTGTTAGACTATTTCAATAATTTTAAAACATCCCCGCATTACGTCAGACCTTGCTATCAATTGGGACTATTTTCTGGCCAGTATCACTCCGCCGTGCAGGCCCGCAAGACAGCACGGCAACAGAAATCAATAAGACAGTTCATCACCACGCCGTGCAGGTGCGCAGGATAGCAACGGCTAACGAAAACTTCATCGGCTGTTTCCAACAGAGAACCAGTAGGCTATTATTAGTGAGGAAAAAGATGTACTAGCCCTATATATACCTACTACTACAGCGCGAACACCGGCTCAGGCTCACGACACACCCTCGTCAGCTGCTGTAGGTAAACAGAGGAATACCAAAATGGTGCGAACTTGTGATTTCCCCAGCTGTGGGAATAAAAACATCGCCGGCTCCCAATTCCATCGGTTTCCTGTTACAGATGTCCCCCTTATATCTTCAGAACTACTTTTTCTCCGGTAAGCTACGGCTGATTTCTCAGATGCAGGAGGCTCGTTGACAGTAGTGACACATCACATCAGAGCTACAGATGGTCAGCGTTTCACACAACTTCATGTCCAAAAACCTGAACTATCACTTTAAATAAGGTACCTACTGTCAAGTATTGTTATAGTCCCCACTGCTATATTGGTTTTAGCAGTTCACGTAAAGTTAAACCGTTACCAAGGTGCCATTAAGCGTGAGGATTTATTCACTGTGAGCTGGAAACAAACTTACAGCTCCCCAGTTCATATATTAATAGTATTTGCAGGTCGCATTAGTGCTCCATGGTTGCAAAATGTGAGTAGTCACGGTCTGGAGCCCTACAGGTATAAATGCACTTGCTCCGTCTGTTCACACTATCGTTAATCTCATTAAGTGAAACTGTTATTGCGACGTGATCAAACATGATGATTTACTCACTGTAAGCAAGAAAATATGAGATACAAAGACACGCTGTTGCTCAGGAGAAAATGATCAGGAAGGGTGAAATGTGTGTGATTTATCATCATATTTGTGTGTCTTTCTTAATGTGTGTGTTTGTCTGTGAGAGGGAGAGAGACAAAGGAGAAAGCCAGAGAACCAAAATGCTGAAGCGAGTCTCATGCCGGTGACTTTAAGAAAATGACACAACCATTTATACTCGATAATCCTGATATAATCATTTTACATGTCCTACATGGAACAAGCCACAATACATGGAGTATATTCCATATATCGCCCACCCCGAGACAAGGAGGAGGTGGTGGACCACACACAGACAGAGAGAGTGCAAAAGTGTGAAGACAGAGAGGGAAAACAGCTCAGCCACCTCAGCCGTTGTTCCAAATGCAACACACAGGGAGGGAGTGGTGAAAGCCAGATAAGTAACTTCAGTGGAGAGAAGCAAGGGAGGAACTGCGTCTGTTTATTCTGTCTCATTGTGAATTTCACAACAAGGTTTCAAGGTTTCTCTGCGTAGTGCTTTTTTAATCTAGATGACAGATGTAAATAAGTGTGAAAGTGTGCAAAGGCAACTCTCATCATATCTCACTGAGATATAATGAAAAGTTTCTCTGTTGGAGACTTGTGTCTGATTCCTCTCCACTGTTTTGTGGTGTCCCGCAGGGGTAGTTTCTGGGGCCTCTGGGATTCTTAAATTTACCGCCATTTGAACGGATCATAAACAGATATAATATTGCATATCGTTTATGTGCAGATGACATCTAACTACTCTTGAATGGTGTATAGACGAATTCGGCGAGTGATTTGTGTATGCTGCCATCTTGCTTCTGCTTATCGTTCAAACAAATGATTAATTTCTAAATTAATATCGGTACTCATTTAAGATACCTTCATCAGTTACCGGAGGCCACTGTCTAACATCATCAATCCAGCTATTCATGATGCTGTCACTGTAGAGAGTCAGTTCACAATGACAGCATAATGAATTGATGACTGACACATGTCACCGCAGCAATGGCGGCGCCGCAAGATGGCAGCATACACAAGTGGCTCGCCGAATTCGTCTATATTGCCCTTTTAAATCACTGTATGACCTATGTCTGTGAAAAGAGCAATACAGATAAATTTTAATAACTTTACTTAAAGGTCCAGTGTGTAGGATTTAGCTGCATCTGTTGGCAGAAATGGAATATTTTATTTATAACTATGTTTTCATTAGTTTATTTTACTTGAAAATAAGAATTGTAGTGTGAATATGACCTTAGAATGAGCAGTTTATATCTAGCGGGTCCTCTTCCACGGAGTCCACCGTGTTGTTTTATAGTAGCCCAGAAGGGACTAACCGAACAATTCCTCTAGATAAGGTTGTTTGTGTGTTTGCAAGCCCTGTGAGGCAAATTGTGATTTGTGATATTGGGCTTTATAAATAAAATTGATTGATTGATTTTCATGTCGCCCACCATTGTCTTCCTACATACTTGGCACACGGGAGAAGTTTCAGTTGGTTGCAATCTGCAGCCTCACCACTAGATGCCACTATGACACACCACTTTAAATACATTGATACATATTTAAATTACATAGATTTTATTAGTGATTACATAAACTTAATTAAAGTAAAATAGGCAAATTCTAAGAGCTATAGTCACGTAAATTCTCATTTCTATCAATCTCAGTTTTAATTTGTTTTATTTAGCCTACATAAATGGTATTTTTGGGTTATATTAGAATTACTTGACTCAGTTGGATGGAAATTTTAGATATAATTGAAATACGTAAACCTGACAAAATAGACCAAATAGTTTCATGTTTGCTCTTCCCATAATTACTATGGTTATCGTCTATGCTTCCCATGACAGCTGACAATGACCTTCTGAACGTACAAGTAGGTGTAGCACTAGTAGGTTTCTAACCCAAATCTGTGGGGCTGACAACAACTGATAACGGCCATGAAGCCGGGGCTGCTTTAAATAGCTGTTAAGGAGATGCTGAGTGTTAGCTGTCTTTGTGTATTCATAGTATGGGGTTATTTATTATTAGCAAAATATATTTTAAGTTGTCAACATTGGGGGTTGTTGTGCCGTTGGGTATCATTGTACTGTTAAGTTTGGCCAAACTCTATTAAACCCCTCTCACTCAAAGTCTTGTAAACACTCTGTGTTTTTGTGGAATTTGGGGGCTTTTTAAAATGTATGTAAATGACCCCAAGAGAGAACATTTTAGTCTTTGTAACAGTCCAAAGTTTCGGAGTCATGTAGGGTTTCAGTGTTCGATGCTTGTTGCCTCTGGGTGTTTGAACCTGAGCCAGAGCACTGTCTCCCTACTCACAAGGCTCGCCCACTGCTCCTCGCATCTCAGGCGTGATATTGTGATAGCTTTGCCATCACATGGCATGTAGCACATTTCACAGTTTTAAACATGAACATAGCTCCAAGCAGCGGCAAACGGGAGAGAAGCACACATGTGGTCAATGGACAAATGGTGATAATGTTGTTAAAGGACAAAAGGGCACAAGGGAAAGTTTATAGTTATCTGTGGGATATAAATATTTTACAAATCTTAAAAACTGGGCGGATAGATACACTAACAATATAAATAATACGGGATAGAGTGGAAATAATTTGCACTCAGTTGATAATACTTATAAATACACATTTAAGAGACCAAGTTTATGGTAAAATCACCTTTTAACATAACTTATATAATGTTGCATTGCAAAAACAGTGCTCTAGTGACAGAATGATAAGGCAAAGAGCAGTCACCTAACAATCTGTTACCAAACTCAGGTTGTAAGAGGACTGGCAATGGGAAATGAGTCTAAAGCCTATTAAGGGGGTTTTCCCGTGTGTTAAAAAAAAATATATATATATATGCGAATGCACTTATTTCAGTGGAAAAGGGATATAAGTGTATGCTATATTTGGAATATTTCAACTGCTACACCTTGCCATCAGACAGCCCTTTGAGATGGGGACGTCAATTTCCTCATCAAAGTCACCAAACTCCATCAACAAAAATAGTAATTTTATCTTGCTGAATATAGTAGCTGCTGGTCTACCACTACCTCGATCCGTTAGTTTGTGTTATTGTGTGACTTTGGTGGATCCAAACTAACTCTTTAAAACACCAAGAGTTCTGAAAGGTAAAAGTACTGTTTTAATCAAAGGAGTCTGGTGCCTATGAAAAGAGCAGAGATAACTTCTTCAGTTCTCTGTCGGAAAGTCCTGTCTGACCACAAGGTAAAGCTGTGAATATTTTCCAAATGTAGCCTACGCTTAAATTGATGTTGATTTTTTTTTAGGTCGCTGAAATACGTTTTGCTGCTGCCCCTGTCCACAGCAGTACATTGCTTGGCTTCCATGACAGTATTCCTTCCTCCTACTCCAAAATGTGAGCATGCCAACTGCCATCCACTTATGATAACACACTGACTCTGGATAAGTACCTCATAAAATTGCACTCTGATGATTCAATGTCATCATTATTAAAATAGCCTTCCCTTTTTCTGACCCCCTCCAACTACTTTTCATACAGTCCCTAAATGCATCACATTATCTGAAGAAGAGGAAAAAGGTAAAGCAGACTATGTAGTTTTAGTGAGCAGCAGAACACCTTAACAAAGATAAGCATCTCTTTCCCTTGAACTCTGTTGCTGAAGTGCACATGCGGCAGTCAAGCAGTAGAAAAACACACAGTCTATCTAATACAAGTCTTAAGGCTCCACCTAGATGGTAATCTATCAACAGAGAAAACATCTGGTGCTGATGGCTGTCTGGCCTTTGAGTAATACTCCAAGCCTCACAGGGAGAATCAACACAGGGCCAAAACAAGTGTGGCCTAGACAGTACATGAGACACATCCCAGGTCATTAATGTACAGTAATAAAAGATATTACCACGTTGATTTTATGGTTGCCTAAATCATAAAGCAAACCAACCAAAACACAGTTAGCACTTTCTTTCGTGTTAAATGCATTTTACAGCATTTCACTGGATCTATATATGACCGGAAAAATTGGTTTACGACGCAAGTGAAAGGGTGACAGAAAAATCCCCTCCAACATGTTTAACCTTGTCAGTGGAGCCGAAGATAGAAAAGAAACGCACATGAAGTGACACTGGTGTGAAAGGAGGGATGGGAAAGGAGAACCAGCCCGTCTGTGACAGGAGTCAAACATTTTCATGGGAAAACTGGTTCAAAATAGAAGCTAGATGTTCATCTCCGACCACTGTCCTATTTGTCAATTAAATCAAAGTCCCAAGGTAGTTTATGTGTTGCCTAAAAATGTGACATTAAATAACTCTAACATGCTCAGAGTACGAAATGTTTGAAGTTTTCTTGCTTTAGAAAAACTCAGATAGTGTTTGATAAAGAATAAAGGAAATACTGACATATAGGGAGATACAGTGGTTTTAGCAATGCTATCAGCTGTAGAGATGCCAGTGTCAGTCCGTCCACCACTTTGGTCCCAATCTGGGAATCCATCGGTAATTAAAAAAATAAAAATAAAATAATATATATATATATATATATATATTTTTTCTTCCTTTACCTCTGGAGGCACAGCCCAGAGTTTTTCGACTAACGGAAGTGCAGGGGCCTCTGCGATCGCTCACGCCCTTCACTTCCGGCGGTGCCCCCAGGGAATCACCGTGTTGTTTACAAATACTTCGGGTAGAAAACCAGCAGAGTTTAGCTATATGTCACATTTTTCATGTCACTATGTCACCGTGTAGACTAATCTGATGTTTGTTAAGTCTATAAACACAATGATTGAACAAACGTTACTATTTCTGTGTGCACATTTTGTAATGGTTATCGTAGATTAGCTGGGCTAACCATTAGCTGTTAATGACATGAAACTACTCCAGTTTGCTCAATCATCGTGTAACTCAGACATCCGCTGGAAAAAAAAAAAATTTTCACGTTGATGAGACGGCGTTTTGGGTGGAGCGGTCGCTATGGACGTGGAGCTTGCTGTTTCTGTAGGTACACATTTCCTGGGGACACCTGCACGTCTCAGCCACACCCCCTCCATTGTGATTGGTAAAGCACAGCATCGTTCAAACTCAAAGCCCCACCCTCCCCCTCCCTCTAGTGGTCTTTCACAAAGGGCTGCCGACAGATTCTACAATGTAAATTGCAGAATCTGTCTTGAGAGATTACTTTGGTCCAGACTGAAATATCTCGAACAATTTAAATTGGATTGCCATAACATTTGTACAGACATTCATGGTCCTCAGATGATGAATCCTACTGTCTTTGGGGATACCCTGACTTCAGAGGAGTGGATATGGGCCAATCAGAGCATTTTTATTATTCAGAGTCTGGATCGTGATAGTTAGCACACAGTTCTCAAACTGTAGTACACAGAGCTAGAGGCTAGCAGCTAACAGTGCTGATAGAGCTATCATTGTTAATCTGGTGGGAAAACCGGAGGGAGACACTACACTTCTGCAAGGATGCCATCTCAGTATTAGTGGTAACCACCATATGAGGGCCAGACCTTCTGCGACAACATCGGACAGAGAAGCTCAAATTACAACACACAGAGACAAGTTGTTGACTCTCGAACCAGGAACCCTCTTGCTGTGAGGTGACCATGTTAACCACTGTACCACCGTGCTGCCAGATTTGGGCCCTGTCCAAATACCTGCACTTGCACCCTTGTGCCCCTTAATTGCGCACTCCCGCTGAGGGGCACAAGTGCGTAGGGTGTCCCAATTGTCTTCTGTTGTTATCAAGGGGTGAAAACCTGCGTCCTTAATGCACCCCTTCCGAAAGTGCACATCAGACCTCACTTCGCTGAAGGATTTTACCCAGAATCCTCCGTAGTGTTGTGACACCCTAACACTGCACAGCTTGCCGGTACAACTCACCATCTTCAAACGGTAACTGACGTGTCCGTGAGCCGTTAACTCCAACTGACAGCAGTTAGAGGGCGTCAAACAACACGCTGTGTGGACTTAAAAATACATGACAGGGCGTTAATAATGAAATAATATACAGTTTACAGTTGACTGGAGGTTTGTATGACAGTCCACATCACTTTACAGTTTTGATTATGTCATTTAATTATTATTATTTTATTACCGTATGTCTTTATAGTTTATTTTATATCACAATTTACCACAATTTATCCAAGCAAAAAAACGTTTTAATAGGAATAACGGTAATCTAGGCTACGTTAACGGTAGAGTAAAAAAAGACGTTACAGCTAATATACACATTATTAACAGGTAAATTCAAGAGTAAAATTTAATTTACCAGTTGGCTGGGCATCAGCATCAATACTTGGATCTGATGTAGATGCCGCCTTCTCCTGTGGCTCCTAATCCTCCTCATCATTCGCTGATTGTATCTATTCATCATTTGCAGCAGCAGTGCTGCGAACAACATTATTTCCTCTAATGCCATGTTTCGTCTCCTAGGAGATGGACCAGCTGGACCCAAATGGAAGTGACGTGTACACAGCTGTCCCAATTCTCCTTTTTAAACAGCGTTGGTCCCTTGCACACTTACGCCCCTAACTGCACTTTCGGCAAGTGCACTTCAGGGAAGTGCGGGTATTTGGACAGGACTTTGCTTTACTTTATGTTGAGTTCTAATCAGCATGTGTTAGCATGCTAACACACTAAACTAAGGTGGTGAAGATGGTTAACATTGAAATGAAGACACACTGATGTTGCTTGCTGTTGCTAGCTTGCTAACTTAACCTTATCTCTGTGGCTAAAAGTTACAGATTGATTGATGGTGGATGTCATGATATTATTGGTTTACATTGGTTGGTACTAACTGACATAAGCACACATCATATTCTGTTTTACAGGAAGAAAATATGATTAAATGTTCATCTTTTTGTGCTTTTTTGGCACATATTGTTAAATTGGTGCACAATGTGACCTGGGATGTGATCTAAAAGGGATAAAGAGCCTTTTTTAGATTTATCTTAACTTTAAGGGTTCAAGATGCACCGATGTTTGCATCTGCAGCTTTATATGAAAAAGTAGTGAACCAATAAATATTTTGTTTAAAAATGTTGATGTAAATGATGCAGGTTGAATGAAATCAAATATGGCTTTTGTTTCACCATTTGAAAATTGGGAGCGTAGCACTGAAAGATTTTAATAGGACAAATAAAATAGATATGATCAGTGCTTGTGGGATTATTATTGGATGAAGCCATTTGGGGATAAAATACAAAAATAGAGCAAGCACTATAAAGTCACCACTGAGTACCAACAACACACTCCTTATGAACTGATTTATGATTTCACCGTTTCCTCCATTTAACTGAGGGCACTTTGATGAACACTGAAAAACTTCCCCTGTCTTCCTCCACCCCCTCCTCCACATTAGAAGAGGAGGGGTTGGAGGGCAGGGATCAAACTCAACAGACTCTTCAGACTGTGAACACTGAGACTGAGCGGCCAGTACTGGAGAGGAGAGAACTACTGCCAGGAACGTCTGGAGCACAGAGCTGGAGCTTTTTCACTTTGACACCAGTGACAGAGAGGACAGCTGCTGTTGGAGATGCCTGGACTGTCACTGCAGGAGCAGCATCCCTCCAATTTGGGAACTTTTCACTGTCCTGAGAGCTTGAGAGTTACTGGGGAAGTTTGATCTGAGAGGCACAAATATTGGGAGGATTTCTGCCTCAGTTTGGAGTTTGGTAAGTAAGAGTTTGAAAAGCAGTGACTTTGGAACATTAATTGACAAGTTTAGGGACTGTATAAAATTTATTTGGGTGGTGAGGGAGGGTTCATATTGTTAAAAACAAACAAGGCTCTCCTAATTATTGTTCACTTTAAACTCCTCTCGACTGCAATACAATCCTCTATGCATGTTAAAAATAAGTTTTAAATTGCTACAGATAGTTTTATCATGCACCTCTTATTAAACCGTATAACCTTTATATAACTTCTGTATTTCAACAGCAACTGGAAAACAAGCTTTTATGTGTTAGGCTCCCTCTGATGGAAATATTTTACATGTAACATTTTATCTGTGACATCATTTGGCATGTTTAAGAATGCTCCGATCTCTATGTTTTAGGAAACATTAATAGTCATATGTATGTCCTTGGCAACTTTTTTATTCACTATGTTTGTGTAGTCAGTTTTTCTTTTGTCTGCATGTTTATCTATCTGTTTGTTTGTTTCCATGTTGATGTTGTTACTTTATATTATGTGTTGGAAACCCTCGAATAATGAGATCTCAAGGGGCTTATAATAATACATTTGCATTAATGTGCATCCCCAATGCACATACGAAGAACTCCATGATACAGAGACAGCTGCCGTCCTTTGCTTATGGAATCCTTTATGAAACACGTCACAAGTGCAAGTGTCTTTTTGATAGTACTATTTATGTAACTATGAAAATATAAGATACTCCCTTAAAATTATAATATCTTTTCCCTTTTCTCTTCCCCTCATAACTTTTGTACATTCCCTTAAGTTAAAATGACTAAAATGTTTCAGCAGGGTGTGTCTGAGGTTTCAATTGGCATTTTTTTGTGAGTTTATGTAGACATGAAAGCTGAGGGAGCCAAAGTCACATAATAAACCCAGGAGTTTAATATCCCTGCTCTACTCTGAGGTTGTTTTTTCAAAGAATAATAATATTCCCATGGTCAGATAACAGACCTGAATACGTTCTTGATGTTTGTGTTCCAGGCACACTTGAAGAGGATCAGTTGTTGGGTAACAAACTCCAGAGTAACTAACTCCAGGATGAAGATTAATCTCCTCTGCTTGGAGTTACTCTTCTTGGCCGGTTACATCCTTGTGGCCGACGGGCAGCTGGAGCCTAAGAAACAAACGCCCCAGGACCTTCTCGCTGTCACCCAGAGACTCGGCCTCGTAGAGAGAGATGTGCAGGGTCCGGTGAGGCCTAACATCACTAAGCCCCGCCGTCGGCTACCTCCCATGTGCACTGGGCCCACGGAAATCCGAGACACCTTTAAGTACATCAACACGGTGGTGTCCTGCCTGGTGTTTGTCGTGGGTATTATCGGTAACTCCACTCTGCTGAGAATCATCTATAAGAATAAGTGCATGCGTAACGGACCCAACATCCTGATCGGCAGCCTGGCGCTCGGAGACCTGCTGCACATCATCATCGGCATTCCTATTAATGTTTACAAGGTGAGTTAGACCATATAGTGATAATCTTGGCCTTAACACCATTTTCAACACATTCTCATCCCAGCTCATCAAAAATCAGTGCTTTTTCAGTGGACTAAACATCAAAATATGACGTAGTACGTACCCTCCTGCGTCAGTTTTGAACGGTCAGTTTGCACTTGTTGCATGCATTGTGTCTTTTCAAAACACACTTCAGTTTTCACAGGAAATGCACAGTTTCTGCTCGTTACATGCATATACTTTTTCAATTTTTCAAAATACTGCAGGTAAGCACCTTGTTTTTACATTTATTTCCTTAAGTTTAGGCAACAAAAGCACATGGTCAGGTTTAGCTAGAATCATGGTTTGGCTTAAAATAAGTACAGTTGTTACAAACGTCATGTAACGTCAGGTGACATATGAAACTACCATCGTATGCGACACATAACACACTTTGTTGGTGAAATAACTCCACTGACTTTTGGTTTCACACAGGAAACGAACAGCAGGCTCTCGTGTCAAAGTCTGGAGTTTGTTTGACCCATTCACCTCCCCTCCCACCCACCCTGTAGAGACATTCTCTCTCCTTACACCACGTAGTTGCCAGTGGCGTTGCAAACTGCCGCCGGATGGTGCGCTTCATAATGCCACGAAGGTGCCTTTTTGCATCGGTATCTCACATGGATGTGGATGATGATTGACAAAGCAGCAGTATTTGATGAGTTTAGTCACTGACTGCCGTATCAACAACTGATGCCTATCATACTGACGCAAAAGGTGCCTCTGTGTGACGCCGAGATCTCTGAGAAAATGGCGGCATCTGACGAGTTGGTAATAAAAACAGGCTGTTTTTTTTGTTTCCAGTCACTTCAAAACCCCTTTAACTTTTTACTGATTTTTGTTGCACTCTTGTGATGTTGTGTATGTTGTAAAGTTTAATACAATGTTTTTTAAGGTCATATGCAAATATTATGTTGCTTATTGGAGTTTAAATCCTTTACACACACACACACCCTCCTAACACACACGAACTCAGGAGCTCACACATCAACACACTCTTGAAAGGGGGCTTTTTCCGTGTTATTACTTTACTGGATCCTGAGCCCCTCTATATCCCCTTATGTCTCTGGCATGTTATTATCTGTTGGGCTCGGTGTGTGTGTGTGTGTGTGTGTGTGTGTGTGTGTGTGTGTGTGTGTGTGTTTGTAGGAAGAGAAAGAGAGGACCAAAGTGTCTGTATATTTGGGTAAGGGGGCAAGCATGTTAAAACAACTGGTTGCTGTTGCATACCAGAGCGGACACAGGAGATACAGGGTGGTATGGAGAGATACGGGGCTCCATATGATTCCAATTGATCTGCACTCACATTCCAGTCACTCATCCAAAGCAGACATGAAAAGTCTTAATACTGTACAGGTTTAGTTTAGAGTTTTGTTGTTCTTCAGGAGCTACCGTACCTGTCTGGGTCGACGTGCCTTGAGGCCAAACAGAGGCCTCGCTATGTTTTCAAGACCAAAACATAAAACCTGACAAGAAGGAGGAGGAGGGGAGAAAAAAAAGGCTCTGGACAGTCACAGAAACCGATAAGTTCAGGTTCACGCATATCTGGTCAACACTGAATGCCTGAGGCTGGGGAGAACAGTGTGGAGCCAGACGATTTGCTTCACTCTCTCTCATGGTTTAACTCCGTCATCGACTCTTGTCTGTCTCTCCCTCCAGCTCCTGGCAGAAGACTGGCCCTTTGGAGTGACGCTGTGCAAGCTGGTCCCGTTTGTCCAGAAGGCCTCAGTGGGGATCACAGTGCTGAGCCTGTGTGCTTTGAGTATTGACAGGTAGTCATGGCCACAACCAGCAGACAACACAAACTCACCCTCCCTCTCAACTTTGGTCCTGTTTTCATTTCCTAAGGTTACATCAACAGTCAGAGATCACAGAAACATTGTCAGAGCGGAGAGTTTTGACATCTCTGCTACCGGCTGCTTTTCAGTACATTGACTATTACCTTAGTTCAAGTCAAGAAAGTCGCAGTCTGTTCAGACTGCTCAGTGAACTACATGTCTTGTCTTTTATGATATACGTCACCAACACCAGCTAACTGGCCAGGTAACTCAGCTTTGCTCCACGCACAGATGTAATGTGTCTGACCTGATTTGTTATAGCCAGTGACTTCTTTGTTTTTATCAGCTGGGAGGTGAAAGAAAAAGAAAAAAGAATGAATGAGCAGCCGTTGTTTGTGTGAGTACATCCTGGTATGAAACACACAGGCATCGTAGTTTCAGCAAGAAAAAAAGCTATGAGGTCACCTATGCGACTTTCGGGTTTTAAGTCGATACAGCATAGTATCACAATATTTTTTTGTGGTAATGTCGTATCATCACACAGTGCCAAGTATTGATTTTTTTTATCCTACAAGTTAGTAATATTACAAATACTAATTCAGCTTTAGGTAGCCTACGACAATAATATAATCAATTGCTTTTTTAGTGCACTAGATACATTATGCTGCTGATGCAAAAAAAAAAAAAAATGGCTGAAGTGAGACAGGCTGAAAACTTTACCTTATTAGATAAAACAGATGTTGACAAAGTTTTTCTTTGGGGACGTAATTTACAGTTTAAAAAAGGGAATAAATGGCAGTATGTTTTATCGCAATACTCAGCATATCGCAGCATATTTAAAATCGCAATAATATTGTATTGTGACTTAAGTATCATGATAATAGATAGATATATATAGTAATAATAGTTTGTAGTCATTCTAATTATGCATTTTCGACTCACAAAATTTTAATCTTTTAAATTGATAAACATCATGGATAAAAAATTATTAATTCTTTCTCTACTTGACGTATTTTTTATGGAAAAAAGGTCCTGTTGTGATCCACCAGTCGGGGAGGGACTTCGCCTCTTTGTATATCTGGGCCAAGACTTCCTCTTCTGTGTGCCGGTCATTTTGACTTCTTTACAAACAGATATCTTCATATGAATACAGATAGATACATGTAATAAAAGCCTCACCAGACGATAGCCAGTGGGTTCAGAGTTTCCAATGTGTTTCGCCTCTCCGCACAGACTGTCAATCTGCCGCTCAAACAAGATTGGTCAATACTACTTGGACCTCAGAAACCAAAACACTTCCAATACAAAACTTTTGTACTGTTCTTACAGTTCTCACATAGATATGCAGATATCTGTTTATAGAGATGAGTATGGATACGACTGTCAACTACATTGTGAATTTGGAATAAGGACGTTAAATCGAATATTTTCTATTAAAATGGAGCTATATTCAATTTAATTTCAATCTTATTTCTAAAGCCCAATATCACAAATCACAATTTGCTTTACAGCATACGACATCCCTCTGTCCTTTGGACCCTCACAGCGGATAAGGAAATAAGGAAATAATTTATATTAACAATATTCAAATGTTACTTTATATAGATGCATGGTGTATGGTTTTTCTTTTTAGCCTTTAAAAAGCTAGGATGTATGTTTCTGTTTTGTTGGGATAAGAGAGGGATGTGTGATACTCAATATCTCTGCTTTAAACCAAGATAGACCCTGTTAAGGGTCTATCTTGGTTTAAAGCATCAAACACTCAAAGAATGACACTCAAGAATGATAATAATTAAAGGATAGTGTGACATTTTTTGGAAAATACACTCATTTGCTTTCTTGCTGAGAATTAAATGAGAAGATTGACACCACTTTCATCATGTCCGTGCGGCCAATATGAAGCTGCAGCCATTAAAGGGTTAGCTAAGCTTAGCACCAACACAGGAGGCAGGGTGAAACAGTTTGCTTGGCTCTGTCCAAAGGTAAAAAATCTGCCTGTCAGCACTTCTAAAGTGTAATAATTCACACATTACATCTTGTTTGTTTAATCAGAAAGAAAACGAAGTGTAAAAACAGTACGTTGTGGATTCAGTGAGCTTTAGAGGTGCTGGTTTGCTAAGCTAAGCTAATAGGCTTCTGGCTTTAGACATATTTAGACATGAAAGTGGTATCAATCTTCTCAGCTAACCCTCAGCAAGAAAGTGAATATGTGTATTTCCCAAAACAACAAACTATTCCTTTATTTAATGTTTATTTGTTGGTTGACTGAGTGCACAAGTTGGATCTTCCAGGTATCGTGCCGTGGCCTCGTGGAGCCGCATCAAAGGGATCGGAGTTCCAAAGTGGATGGCCATTGAGATAGCGCTCATCTGGATATTATCCATCATCCTGGCTGTGCCAGAGGCAATTGCCTTCGACATGATCACCATGGACTACAAAGGAGAACACCTGAGGATCTGTTTGCTGCACCCCATGCAGAAAGGCGACTTTATGAAGGTGAGCTGTGACACACAGACCGTCAGAGGCAAATAAATCAATGTGGAGGAAAAACTGTGTGTTGACACAGCTGTGCACGCTGCAAACCTGCACTCATATAATACATACTGACACGTACAGACACACAAGGAGATGCAGATGTTGGCACACGCTGACTCGAGTATGAATATATGTGCATACTTAACATACTGTGAGAGACTTCCTGGCTAGATCGGGGTTGGACAGAGTTTACAGAAATTGCCATATAGGAAAAAAAAAGGTGTATCACAGGAGTAATCGCTCTCTGGGCTGAAAGAAAACACTGCAGCGCCTGCGAGTGTGTTCACATGTCTTGCATCAACCTTAAAATAACATTTTAACTCCACTGAGGTGCTTTGATGAATTGATTTTTAAATGCAAGTCAACGAGTCTGAATTTGAGACACACCCCAGAGTCCCTCACTCTGGTCCAGGTCAGACTGGGGATACACTCCATTAAATTTACTATTGAAATGTTTCACCTTTAACTTTAAGCTCTCTGGAGCAGATGCTTGTGCGTAACTCAGTGCTGTTCTCATTTTTTTCCTCTATGTAGTTCTATAAATCAGCGAAGGACTGGTGGCTGTTCAGTGCATATTTCTGCCTGCCGTTGGTCTGCACTGCTATTTTCTACACCCTGATGACCTGTGAGATGCTGAGGAAGAAGAATGGAGTCCAGATAGCTCTCAGTGACCACCTCAAACAGGTTCGCTAAAGGCTTTCATCTCTTAGTGTTAGTGTCTTCATATCGAGTGTTTGGAGTTAACATTATATTTTTCTTAATTAACGAGGAAGCGCAAAAAACAAATCTGACCTAAAGGAATCATTTATTTTCAAAACTTGACATTATACTATTTATACATCCACAAGTGTGTCCAATCAAAGCTATAAAAATACTGTTGAGCCTTTGTGCCACAAACTTAACACCAGCCCAGCTTGACACTCTTCAATGTTACTTAATTAGTTTTGATTTTTGAAAAAAACCTTTCAGACCAAGAGTTTCCGATGATGTAAGACTTCTTTGTGATTCAGATTTCACCATGTCCCTATCTGAGCCAAAATCTGTCACGAGAAACCATACAGTGATTTATGTGTGTTCGTGTGTGTTCAGCGAAGGGAGGTGGCGAAGACAGTGTTCTGTCTGGTTCTGGTCTTCGCTCTGTGCTGGCTGCCTCTGCACCTCAGCCGTATCCTGAAGCTCACCATCTACGACGAGAAAGATCCGAACCGCTGCGAACTGCTCAGGTATGGGAGAAAACACATGTTTCACATTGCACAAGAAAAAAATTGATGTCATACTAGACTAGAGATGATTTAGTAAAAGAATGAATCGCCCACCAGGAAGGGAGAGGTAGAAGACTAATGTGTCTCTGTAACGCTTTTAGTTTCTTTTTGGTGTTGGACTACATCGGCATCAACATGGCTTCTGTTAACTCCTGCATCAACCCAATCGCCCTCTACATGGTCAGCAAGCGCTTCAAGAACTGCTTCAGGGTAAGATGCAACTTAGGCCTAACATACAGTATGCCACGTGCAGAGTGAAAATATCTGTAAGAATAGTTTGACATTGTGGGAAATGCACTTATTTGTGCCGAGAGTTAAATGAGAGGATTGATACCGCTCTGATTTCCATACTTGTTCAATATTTTTCTTATCTTCAGACAAAAAAAGTGTAGGAGATGTTTCTTTTACCTGCTTGATAGTTTCGACTGTGACTCCAGTCTTCCTCAGAAGTGACATCCGACGAGTTGCTGACGTATCATTTATCAGCTGGCCGGCCCAACAGACCTATCGGAATCTGTCGGGCCGGCTACCCCCCAACCCCCCTAACCCTAACCCTAACCCCAACCCCCAATGAACCTAATCAACCTGATTTCCATACCATTAATATGAAGCAGCCGGTTAGCGTAGCTTAGCGTAACAACTGGAAATGGAGGAGAACAGCTAGCCTGGCTCTGTCTGAATTTAACAAAATCAGCTTACCGGCACCTCTAAAGCTCCCTGACTAATGGTGTGTTCACACACCGACAGCGACACTACACGCAAAGACACAAATAGATGTGAATTTGTGCTGTGCGACGTGCATGATGCGACGCGAGTGACACTAAGAAACGAAATTTCTTCTATTTGTTATTTGCAAGTTGAAAGTTTTGGAAATTTAGCAAGTAGGCCTTATTCACGTGATGATGTGATGACAAACAATGTTGCCGTCTGTGTGCACCTGGAGCTCTACGACTCAACATCAGATCTGCACAGAGACGAAACAAAAAAGGAGAGGGCTCGAAGATTAGTGAGTGAAGCTCACATGGTAAATCCTGAAAGTATGAATTTTGGACTTGTGTAAGCTATTTTGTTGAGTTGCTTTGTAGCATTATGCTCTGAGTAATTTAAGTCATTCTGTTATTGTGCAAAGTAAACAGTGGAGGGAGTGAAGCAGTAATGTCAATGTGAAAAATAATAAAGATTGTTGCTAACTTGGTTCATGCTGGTTCAGAGCACAGAGCCTCCATGTTTACCGTGGTCACGTCACTTGATTCCAGCTATCTCTTGTACTGTAAACCTAGTTAGCTGTTAGCTGCTAGCTCCAGTTAGTTAGCACAACCGGTAGCAGCTGTTGATGATAAAGATGATAAATACTTCAAAACCCCAGGGTGTCTACAGGTCCTTAAAAAGTCTTAAAATGTCTGTAATTCATTTTTAACAATAAGGCCTTAGGAGTCATTAAATAGTCTTAAACTTGAATTTGTGAGGTCTTAACTACTATAGACATTTTATTTAATTGCATTTATACATGTTTTAATTTATTTTTGTGAAAATGAGTGAAGCCTTTCTGTGTAATAGTCCACATTTCTAATGTTACAAATCTTAAAAAAAAAAAAAAAAATGTAATTCAGTCATTTTATGTCATACTTAACATTTACCTGTTGGCAAAATGTAGAATATAATTATAAATCTGCTTGGCCTGTCTTTCATGTTGAACTGAAAAGTGAACGTGCACAGTAGGTGCCTAGTTACAAAAACTAGGAGGTGCACAATTGGAGCATCCGCACTCAACATGAAAAATATGATCAGATGTGGTCATTTTTGGTGCATGAACCTTGCATGGAAGACACTACGCAAGCATAAACTTTGCTTAACCGGATGCTGGCTCCAACTTCGTACTTCGTAACAGACAAACATGAGAGTGGTATTAATCTTTTTATCCATCTCTCAGCCAGGTGGTGAAAAAGATATCTGACTATCTTTTAGGCAACAAAAAAGAGAAGAAGGAAGCACTTGCTTCTGTCTTTTAACTGTGAATACTGCACACACACTTATGAATTTCTCTCAGCCTCTACACTTCACAATCTGTCTCACCATTTTTCTCCCTCCTCCAGTCGTGCCTGTGCTGCTGGTGCCTGCCGGCTGAGATGTTGATGGATGAGAAGCAGTCGTGCATGAAGCTCAAAGTCACCGAACGGGCCTCCGACCAGAGCAACTCCCGCATGACCAACAAGTCCACCACAGCCTGAGGAGGGGCGTAGAGGTGAGAGAGGAGGAGTTATGATGACAAAGAAACATAAATATTGAAGTATGGATGACTGAATGAGGATAAGTGCCCTTTCTTGCCTCATCTTCAACATAATATGAAGTCTTCTTCAACTTTTACCAGACTTCTTTTTGGAAATCAGTGAGATGAAGCTCCTTCTAACCTAAAACTTTGAGCACTTGCCATAACGGACTGCTGCACACTCTCCCCGTCACAGAAGAAATACGCACCAGTTGTAGTTGTAAAGCTGTATCCTTGGATAACAAGTGTGTGTGTGAAGCAGCCAGAGACAGCGAGAACTGAGCAGGGGCGAAGTTCAGAGAAAGTGTTATTTCTAAAATTGGGGGTCAAGGGTCGATTAGCAAAGACAGCTCATCAGGCTCGCAGCCTGGATACTGAATGTTACTTTGAATGATTCCTGCAATAAGTTCTGATTTGTACGGACTATATTAAAAGCGTGACGCTGTGTCACAGGTTGCTGCCACACACTGCAGCAGCCTGGACGAGTATAAACAGTGAATCTAATGCTCTTGTTTGATGTTGTTTACGTTATTTTGTTACATATTTCCTTTATTATATATATGTATGTGTCGATTTGTTACATTAGAGGCTTTAAAGGGACAGTTCACCCCCAAATCAAAAGTACATATTTTTCCTCTTACCTGTAGAGCTGTTTATCAGTCTAGATCTGGTGTGAGCTGCAGAGTGTGTTAGCGATATCGGCCGTAGAGATGTCTGCCTTCTCTCCAATATAATGGAACTAGATGGCACTCAGCTTGTGGTGCTCAAAGCGTAAAAAAAAATACATTTGAAAAACTCAACATCAGCGTCTCTTTCCAGAAATCATGACCTGGTTACTCAAGATAATCCACAGACCTTGTTGTGAGCAGTTTCATGCAGGAGCTATTTTCTTTCTACTGAACTACACCTGCAGACTGTATCACTGAGTAGGAGGTGATACGATCTCCAACACTCAGCTCACTATCTTGACCGATAAATAGAAGACAGGTGGGAGAAAAAAATATGTGTTTTTGATTTTGGGGTGAACTGTCCCTTTAAATGTATCATCTCTGTGTTATTTTCACACTAGTTAATGAACTACTGATGTTGTGTGATTTCAGCTGTGTGACTATATTGTATTATATTGTTCAGTATTGGGCCTGTTGGGCATACATTTTGTGACTGTGTCTGCTCCAAACTCGTTCTCACTCCCAGCTCATCAAATATCACTGCTTTGTCGTTGATTTCGGCATCAGATACTGAGGTAGCTTTCACAGCGGTATGATACAGCTATTTCTGACAACGGAACTCATCCAATTTGTCCGTGGATCTTGGCCTCAGGTACCAACACACCGAAACACTATTTAAGACAGTGTGATACGCACCGGGCAGCAGCTAGTTCTGATGCCTCTGTCAACTACCATAGTATGAGGTGTAAGAAAGCCCGTATAAGATGGGTGAAAGGGGAGGTGGAGTTCACCAAGGAGCCCACTGTTCATTTCCTGTGTGAAACATTAGGTCAGTAAAGTTATTTCAATAACAAGGTAGAGTGCTAGAATGTTTAGCATGCTACATTGGTAACGTATAACCCTGTTTCCACCAAGCAGTACGGTACAGTTCGGTACACATTTTTTCTGTTTCCACTGTGAAAAGTTGTCCCCATTTTTGGTCCCCCCTCTGTTGGGGTACCTAGAACACAGATTTGGTGCTAAAAGGTGGAGCTGTGAACACTGCAGTCTGTTGATTGGTCAATAGCGGACAGTCACTCTGCTCAGGGCTGAGTTGTGGCTGGTTTTGAGGCTCATGTAACCACTGTTCATACCGTGGAGAGTTTTATTAGACTGTATCTTTAAAATGAAAGGATGTTTTGCTGCCTCTCACAGCAGCTGGAGTCTGAGAATATAATAACTTTTAAGGTGAAATGTTAACTTGTAATGTTACTCAATGCATGAGCTGACGACGTGAATCCATCAGCACACCTTAAGTTTCACTTGGAGAATAAAAAGCATGGCGGAGCGTCAATCCTGTGGCTACGGCAACACTAAACCCCTGAGCTTGTCTGAGAAGGACTAAATGCACAAACCTGTTATTTTTAAATATCCCATGGAGAGAGACTCTCACTGCAGCCTGTTCTGTTTTGTTCTGAAAATGTTGGCGTGCAACCTCGTTTTGTGGACAATAAATGAGGTGCAGACTTCCATCTGTGTCACTGCTGAAGAGTTGGGAAACACAGCAAGTGCTGGACAGAGCAGTGAGTGACAGCAACCCCGCCCACATTTAAGAGTTCTGTTTACGGTGGATCACTAAACAGACCTAGGGTCTAGGTACCATATCTGAAGGGTTACTTTTTGTTTAAGGTACCATACCAAAAGTGTTTGGTGAAAATGGGGCTTATGTTTCATGATGTATGTAACGTGACATGATGTTAGTAAGAACCATATTTATTTCAGGCCAAGCCATGATGTTTTTTCTAAACCTAACCAGGGACTTTTGTTCCCTTGTTCACTAAACAAGTCTTTTACCTGCATGGTAAGTTTAGTTTGAAAAAGACTGCGTTCATGTAACGAGCAGAAACTATAAATTTCCTGTGAAAATGGAAGTGTATTTTGAAAAGACATGCATAAATTGACACGGCGTCACTGAGCATCCAAAACTGACGAAGGAGGCCACGTAGCTTGTCATATTTTGACATTTAAAACCACTGACAAACTGGCAGATTTGACAAGTTGGGATGAGAACCTGTTGTTGCTCCACATTATCTTAATCTCACTCCTTACCTGAGCAGGTATGACAAGAGGTAGGAGTTTGTTTTTGCAATAAATAATAAAAATAAGTATAATAAATAACAAAGTGGTCAGTTGTGTCTGTTTTTTTAAAGAAAATCGCACATTTTCAAGCAATTATGTGTTCAGACATACGGTCATAATCATTTATGACTGTGAATGTTCTAGCTTTGCCTGTCATCGTGGTCTGACTGTGTGTGTGTGTGTGTGTGTGTGTGTGTTTGATTTAAGTGTGACGGCAGGCGGCATCATGTGATGGCGAATGCTAACAGAACATCACTGTGATCTCTTTATTTTTCTCCTCGCTTCTTCACTCCAAACACACACAGCTCTGACCTGGGAATGTTCCTTCAGGCTAAACCAGTGTCACGCATGTCACGTTAGCTGTCAAAGAAGCTCTCTGTCCTGTGATCTCTCACCACCCTTCCTCAACTCATCTCTTCATCCGCGCCCCTTCGCCTTCACTCTCTCCTCTTCATCTGCCTGTTTATCCTTGTTTCTGTACCTCGTCCCCGTCCTCTACCCTCGTCTCCCTCCCTGCATTCCACTCCTCGCAGTAAACCCCCTCTGCCTCTGTTCATCCATTATGGTTTCAAACAATTCAGTGTGGTTTGAAATTAAATTAAACCCAGTGCTGTAAGCAGACTTAAGTGAAAGGAATCACATTCAGTGCATTCCTTCCTAAATTACCTCCTTGCCTACTCCCAACAGGATTGATGCATCTGCTTGTGGATACTGGCATCAGACCGATTGTCTTCTAAGATCACATCTTCAGCTACAAAAAGAAACAGGCATAGAAAGTTGCAAAGAAAGTTAATGTGTAGTGAGCTACATACTGAACAGTCTATAAATCAAAGTGTAATTAGCTCAGGGTCAATTTAGAATATCTTATTTTGCTCTACAAAGCTCGTGTTTGAAATTAAAATAATTTATTGGCCCAGGCAGCCTTGATTTATGGTAGGTTAGGAAATAGCAGTAATCTGTATATGACAGAGTTTACACTGACACCTTAGAGACTCAGTAGGTCAACTGGCATTAAAGGAATAGTTCAAAACTTTGGGCAAGTGCTTTCTGCAAGAAATTACCTGAAAAGATTAAAACCATGCAATGTATGCACGATAACTGCACCAATGCAAGCAGCCAGTTAGCCTGGCTTAGCATGACGACTGTCCAAAGGTAACAAAATCAAAACCAGTACCTTTTAATCCATCTTAACGCTATTTAATCTGTGCAAAAAAAAATGAAGGCGTATGTGACCATTATTTGGGCCGGCACGGTAGCTGTCTATGCTAAGCTAACAGGCTGCAGGCACTGCTTCCTTTACCAATTATATGGGGAAACCGCTTGCTAAGGTCTTTCCAATGGTAAGAAAAAATACCTTCTAGTACTGGCAATTCCCATTACTACAGAAGTTTGTCTGTGTTTTCCCAACCCTCTGTTCCCTCAGTACAATGTTCCCACAACCTTATTTTCTCTCAGCTCTATGTTCCCTCAGCTCTGTGTTCCCTCAAACCTCTGTTCCCTCAGTACAGTGTTCCCTAAACCTTATGTTCCCTCAGAACTTTGTTCCCTCAGCCCGATGTTCTCTCAACCTTATGTTCTCTCGGCACTATGTTCCCTTAGACCAGTGTTCCCTCAACTCTGTGTTCCCTCACCCCAATGTTCACTCAACCCTGTGTTCCCTCAGCCTTGTGTTGTTAGCACAATGTTCCCTTAGCCCTATGTTCCCTCAGCACATTATTCCTTCAACTCTATGTTCCCTCAAGCCACTGTTCCCTCAGCCCTATGTTCCCTTAGCAGAATATTCCCTCAACCCTGTTTTCTCAGCCCTATGTTCCTTTTGCATCATGTTCCCTCAGTACCTTTCCTTAACCCTTTGTTCCCTCAGCCCAGTGTTCCTTCAGCCCTATGTTCCCTCAGCTCTGTGTTCCCTCAACACTCTGTTCCCTCAACCCAATGCTCACTCAACCCTGTGTTCCCTGAGCCCAGTGTTCCCTCAACACCATGTTCCCTTAACCCTTTGTTCCTCAGCACAATGTTTACTTAACCTAATGTTCTCTCAGCCCTACGTACCCTTTAACCCAATGTTCCCTCAGCACAATGTTCTCTCAATCCTATGTTTCCTAGGCCCAATGTTCCCTTAATCCTTTTTTCCTCAGTACAATGTTCCCTCAACCTTACATTCTCTCAGCCTTATGTTCCCCCAGCCCAGTGTTCCCTCAACCCTACGTTTCTTCAACCCTGTGTTCCCTCAGCCCAATGTTCCCTCATTGCTATGTTCTCTTCATCCATTGTTCCCTCTGCCCAATGATCCCGTAACCATTTTTTCCCCTCAGCTCAATGTTTCCTCAACTCAGCCCTTATGATCTTATTGCTAATGAGGTAATGTTTTCGCCCCTGTAATGAAATGGGCAACCACGTTATGGCTGACCTTCTGATTTGTTCAGAAGTTATTTTCTCTGTTTACTCTCAGTTTTCTTTCATTCTCTTGTTTAGTTTGACTCACCCCGAGTTTAGACCGCAAACATCACGTCAGCATTGTGCTCACATAACTAGAACACTTTCACTGACACTGAAGCGACTGTCTGTACCGGCTCCATCTTGTCTGCGATTTTCAAGGCGTAAAGTGAAGGACCAATTAAACTATCTGTGCGGTGTAGGTTACAGTTTGTCCGTGAATAAACACTGCAGCTCACCGTTACCCAAGAAGGTCCCATGTTTTGCTTCCCAGCTGCTGAGAAAAAGTTAAGGGAGGGTGGGATTACAAACTGGAATAGGTTTGCAAAATGTAGAGGGAACATGAGGGATTATAGGGCCGACCCCTTTTTATTTGTTTATTTCATTGTTTGTGGGGATTAAATAACTAGATGTAATTCGTTAATTTGGAAACTTTAGAGGTGCTGGGGGGCAGATTTGTTTGTTATCAGTCTTCTGATCTAATTCTTGGGTAGAAAGAAATTAAGCATTTTCCCCAAATGTCAAACTATTGCTTTAAATGGATAGTTCATCTTTTTATTAGTTTATCCCTTCTTTACTGTGACCAGATTCAGTTTTACGGTCATTCATCCTTTTCCTTCTTACATGCAGCTTTGACTTTCTTTCTAGACTTCAGCACAGTTAATGGAGGAAAACGCCCCACAGTTCTGCCAAAGCTAACGTAATGCTACAGCAGTCCATTATAGAGAGTTAATGTCAGTTTTATTGCTATTAGGAGCCAGAAATCAGAGATGAAAACCTGCAGCAGATTGATGCCAAAAGGTTAATGAGTGAAAGCGCCTCATTTAACAATAAAAACCACTGTAAACTTTTAATAGACTTATCATGTTAGCTCGGCTGAGAGCTTCATCGAGGACTTTTCCTTTGTTACAACACCAAGACTGCATGTCCTTCACAGCCCATACACACGCACGCACGCGCGCGCTCACACACACACACACACACACACACACACACACTCACTGTCTCTCCAAATACAACATGTGCAGTACATTTGGACACCACATATGCTCAAATAGACCACATACCAGTGCACACAGTTTGTTTTCTCCTCCCCACAGTTTTAGACGCCAGCATAAAGTGCTGGAACATGGCAGGACTGGAGGGCTGATAGTGTTTGGGTTGAGGGTCTCAAGGGTTGGGGTGTGAACAGCAGTGGCACCCCCAGATATTTTTTGTAGGGGTGGCTGGAGGGGGCCACTGAAGATTGTGGGATGGCACCCCAAAATGAGTTTCCTCCGTAGCGTAGGGCTCAGCCTTGAGGCTTGGGCATAAGCCCTGTTTCCACCGAGCAGTCCGGTTCAGTTCATTTCAGTTCGGTACATTTTTTTTTTGTTGCTGTTTCCACTATGAAAAGTTGTGGATGGTACCAATGGAACTGTTCAGTACCGTCCCCATTTTTGGTCCCCCCTCTGTTGGGGTACCTAGCACACAGATCTGGTACTAAAAGGTGGAGCTGTGAACACTGCAGTCTGTTGATTGGTCAATAAAGGACGGTCACTCTGCTCAGGGCTGAGTTGTGGCTGGTCCATGATGAGGAAATACAATGAGTGCTAGATGGAGCAGTGAGTGACAACAACCCCGCCCACATTTAAGTGTACTGTTTATGGTGGAAACACTAAACGGACCTAGGGTCTAGGTACCATGTCTGAAGGATTACTTTCGGATCTAAAGGTAGCATACCAAAACTGGGGGCCTGCATCAGCCCCCAGCTGTAATGGGAGGTCTGGGAAAGGAGCGTACCGTCCTCCTACTGTCAACATTGCAACATTGGGTAAAGGTAATATTAAGAAGATGCTGCTATGTCTGCAGTGCCTGACTTGAATGGAGTTTGTCACAAGAGATTGAAGTATGCACATTTGTTTCGCTTGCTATGCAAACAATTCGCATGGTCACAAAAAATGGGTTGCACACAGTTGTCATAGGGCTCATGCGGACCGTCATGGACATGGGTGGATGACAGCATTTACGCTGACATGGAAACCATGAATTGTCCCACAGAGATAGGGTGAGGAGCTCAGACAAAGTTTAGCCAGTTGAGGTGGTTGGGGCATCTGTTTAGAGTGCCTCCTGGGGCGCCTCCCGTTAGAGGTTTACTAGGCACATCCAACTAGTAGGAGGCCCCTGGGTAGACTCATAGCAGGCTGGAAGGATTGTATATCCCATCTGGCCTGGGAACACCTCGCGACCCCCCAGGAGGAGCTGGAAAACGCTACTGTGGAAAGGGACATCTGAAATACCGGTATCTTGCTTAGTCTGCCGCCCCCGCAACCCAGCCCAAAGTAAGTGGATGAAGATGGATGGATGTTGTAGTACATGTATTTAGGCTAGTTGAAACCTATGTCAATATGAGAGTTGAAGAATCACATACTGATATACTGCTGTTTCTTATTTTGCAGTCACAGGTCTCATGTGTGTTGGAAACTACGTGACCGGCCAGTTCACACCACTGCAACTTTTCTCTGCAGTGTTCTGAAACGGTTTCATCTTGTCATGAATCTTGGGTCTGAACTGGACTTAAGGTACAAAACACTTACTTGGAACAAGTCTACTCAAGATTAAAAGCCCCACACAGATTGTGTTAGGGAGGCCGTGGCCCCTTAGGCCTCCTCTTGGCTGCACCACTGCTGAACAGACCTGATTTGGCCTCTCTGCTCTCTGTTTCCAAACATTCCTTCATGTTTTTCTACTCCAACAATCCACCATATTGCATATTTACACAGCCTGTTCAACAGATTTTTGCCAGTAAACTGAATTCAGAACAATTAGCAGCAGTTGTACGAACATGATGTTTGAATTTACTTCCAAATATTTGACAGGCAGCACTGTCTCCTTTAAGGTGCATATGTAATTTTTTTTTTTTTTATGGCAGGCGTAGGTACATAAATATAAACCTTAGACACATATAGTTTATCTGTTATCCAGATTACAGTTTCACTCCTTTCTTTTTATCTCATCTGAATGCGCTCCATCTGACAGGAATGAAATAATTCAAAAGCATACGCACGGTTCTTGATGTGCAAGATTTGCTGGCTTCCTCCTTCGTTTTAGAAAATGGTTTCTGGATTGATAGCACAAGGAGGAGAGCTTTCAGTTGGGCAAAGCTTCCACTTACATCTGGGAAGAGCAAAGAAAACATGCTTTTATTATATGTGAGTGTTTGTTGCCTGTGTGTAGTTCAGCCATGGAAATACTTCAAGGCAAAAATGTTGAACCAAACTCAAACTCAGACCTTCACTGCCTTTAAGGACACAGAACAAAAAGGTATGGGAGCTGAAGTCTCTGTTATCAGTGCGAGATTGTGTGTTGACACCGGGGTCCATATGCGTGCGAACGTGCACGTGTGTGTGAAAATGCTTCCCACATATTTGTCTAATTTGATGAGCTGTTTTTGGTCACGCACCACTGATTTCACACTTCAAGGAATGGTTGATAAATGACACAACAATGCGACTCATCACTCATTTTCACAGATGTACAAATGTCTCACAGTTGAACAAATGCAGAGACAACACACACACACACACTCGGTGTGGCAGGAGAAGCAGCAGAAGGTGAGCAGACGCAGCCAACAGAAGGAATTCATCAGACTGACGTACCATGGACTCTGGAGCATTTCTTTCCTTCAGGCCTGTTACTGTACCTCTTCTTTACTGCTTGACTAACAATGTGACGACAAATCTACAGGGCCGGAGTCCACTGAGCGGTCAGAGCCAAAAACTGCAATGTGACGACTATCAACATGAAGTTTACATCAGGTGTGCAGGTGTTTGTTAGTGATGTCAAACGTGTGACAGCCATACTCCGAACACATAGTATTATAATGATTATTTTCAGTGTCAGTCAATCTGCCAATTATTTTTATGGTTCACTGTTTATGCCACAAAATCTCAGAAAGAAGTGAAAATGCCCGTCATAGTTTCCCAAAGCCCACAGCGACGTTTTCAAACTGCATGTTTTATTTGACCGAAACCCAAAGATATTCAGTTTCCTATCACAGAAGACTAAAAGAAACAACCAGGTATTTACTTTTGATAAGCTGAAACCAGAGAACTTTTAACATTTGCTCATAAAAAATGACAAGTAATCAAAATTGTTGCCAATAAATTTTCTGTCAATGAATCGATTAAGGGGCTATATGAAAACTATTTGGGTGGTGAAGGGGGGCCGAACTTTATGTTGACCTTTGTAAAACAGCAAAGCCCCGCTCACTGTAGTTGATATTTTCTTTCAGTTCTCTTGTTTATTGTCCCCACAACATGTCAAATGTCTTAAATTTGTACAACTTGTTTAAAGGTCCAGTGTGTAGGATTTAAAGGGATATTAAATATAGAAAAGGAATATGATATAATGAGTATGTTTTCTTTTGTGTGTAATCACCTGAATCACCCGTACGTTTACATGCACAGTTAAGTAGAGCTACGCTTATAGCTCGACTAGGCCATTTAATTGGACTACTGTCCTTGTCCCAGTATTCAAGCACAAGAGGGGAATCAATTTATCAACCGAAGTATGCCTTTCAGCTTGTTAGTATTGGCCCTTTTTCCTGTGGACCTATTACGTCACAGACCAAACAATCGGCAAACAAGTTAGCTATGGTTAGCTAGCAGCAAACGGGTACCATGGTGGACAACTTTACAGCTCTGTACATATAGTCCGTCCAAAAGTGCACAGCTCTTGATTTAGATTTCGCCCTGTTGTTACGCATTTAATGGTTTTGACTTCCAGGTCAAAGCCCGGGGAGGAAATTGTGGAGCATGCTCAGAGCACCTCGGCCAGTTTACGTCTGATTTACTGTATATATGCAGGAGGAATTCGACTCCCAATCGCATTATCAGGGTGCGTTAGTTCGACTTAAGTACGATTTCAGTCAGACTAACATGTTTACATGTTTCTTTAAAGTCTGGTTTTTAGTCAGAGTAGCACAATAAATTGATTTTCTGTGATGTCATGTAAATGTACTGACTCAGAGGGCCATTTGTTTTTGTGTTTTCGCATGAAACTGCTTTGTTCAGTGTTTTTGCTGGTTTAAATCACCATGTCTCTTAGTTTTGGAGAGGAAGAGACCTCTGCGGATAATTTGGCTCCTGGTAAAAACCTCCTGAACACTGAAGGAATTCTAACCAGGAGAAGTTTCAGCTGGCTGCAATCTGCAGTCCTCACCACTAGATGGCACTAAATCCCCAAAAATCTTAGACATTGCTTCTTTTAATGAATACATCTCGTGAACCTCAGTATAAACTTAAATATCTTAATGGAACTCTTAATGTGCATCACCACTGTTCATATTAATAAAATCCTGATACAGAGACAGAACTGTTGTCTCCTGCATACAGGGAATTTCCCCTTTATGAACCATGGTCAAAGTGCAAGTTGTCTTTTTAACGTAGACTGTGGTTTAAAGTTTGTAATCTCCGGTCACAAAAGCTTGATTTGGTCCAGTCAGATGTCCGAGAGGTGACACTATATGTTTGAATGATCTTTTATGCTTTTAGGTTGTAGAAAGTCTTCTTAACAAATAGATGTTATGTTGTATGAAGTTTTGTTTTGTACATGGAGAACAAAATGCTGCACAACCAGACTGACAACTGAGAGACAAAGATCTCTCTGAGCAACAGTTGAATTAGAAAGAAGAACTCAGCAGTCACTGGTAAAAGAAACTGGAAGCTTGGCATCAAAATATGTGCAGGTTTGAATACGAACAGGGTCCTGTTTCACTGTCAAGTGCATAATTATGTCTAAAACAAGCCGGGATTAACAGGCAGCGTGTCACTTTAGCAAAACTCTTCTTCAAACTGAACAATAGAAGCAGAAGGTTTGTCCAAGGTTAGTAATATTGGAATATCAGCTGAACACTAACCACTGAGTAGACTGCAGAGAACCCAACGAAAAAGTCCCAAAATGTTTTACAGCCCAATGGCACGACTGTGGTTCAGTAATGATCGAGGGTTAGTTACACTTGTCTGGTCTGGAAAACAAACTCACAATCAAAGGGTATTTGAGGAGAGAATGGTCAGTAACATGGACAATATTCACTGTCATGCAGCAGTGCGGGGACATCAAGTAAACAGAAGTTTGAATCATTTGATTCTCCTTAATTTGGGGTCCAAACTAAATCAAATTTAAATGACACATTTGGTGTTTGAATGATGCTGTTTGTGATCTCCGTGTTGAAGGAAAGAAGACAAACATCTGTAAAACAGGTGACAGAGTGTACATGAATTTCAAATGCTATCACATTGTTAAGGCTGTAGGTTCTCCAGGTGTTGTCCCTCTTCCCTCTCCTGTTGCTCTGCCCAGTGAGGTGTACCTGGTCTGGGGAGGAAGTGCGTAGAAGCGTCTGTGCCTGCAGCAGAGGAGGGAGGACTCTGACGTGGGGACTGCCGGCCTTTCTGCCTCACAGCTGCCTCTGTTGGTAAGTTTTTATGTTAATTATGTTGGTAAAGTTCATGGAAGGTTTTTTTTCTGTGGTTGATTTGGGTCAGTGGTGTGTTATTGGCCCCATGGGACTGACAAAGGGCGGGGCCTAACACACATAAACTGAAATAATGACTGTGAATTTGGGGTCCATTGGATTACTCGCAGGTAATCAATAATTTCTCTGTAACAATAACTTTAATTCTCTCTCACATGCTCACACACACACACACACGCAGAGCACCATAAACATATTGTAGAAATAAAACCCTGCCCTCTGCTACTTTATCAGAAGATTATGGGAGTAAACCTTATTTTGAGCCAAACCAGCACATTCCTGAAGCTGCCTGCTGTTGCAGAAATAGGGGGGGGGAAAACGACAAAAAGAAGAGAAGGAATGAAGGTTTGATTTATTCAGCTTTATCAGCTCATCTCCACCCACAGATATGGGATGTATATGAATCAGATTAAAGGTGGAATAATCTTTTCAGAAACGCTGTTCCTTGCACATATTTGAAAGATGCAGGTGTTAAGTTAAGTTAAGTGACTATAGAATTTTTGTTTATTCATTATTTATTTAACCAGGTAAGTCCTGTTGAGATCAACAGTCTCTTTTACAAGGTTGACCAGGCCAAGCCAGCAGCACACGAAAAAGTTGCAGCCAAACAACAACACAATAAAAAACAAAAGACACACAGTAACATGTAGAAATATTAGGACACCTACGCACAATGACAAGAACCAACAGATTCATTCATCCTTGTACTTATGAGAGCTTTAAAATCAAACAGAGAGACCAACACGTAGTTTCAACTCTTTCTGAAGGTTATTCCAGGTGAGAGGAGCAGAGCACATTAAAGCTTTTTCTCCCAGCTCAGTCCGAGCAGGAACAGGAACAGACAACAAAACTAAGTCTTTAGATCTCAGACTGTAGCTGCAGTCAGATCTCTGTTCAATCAGAGTACAGATGTATGAAGAGAGTTTACCCAGTATGGCTTTATAAATAAACAAATACCAGTAACTGAGACTACGAGAGGTCAAAGATGGCCAACCGGGCCTGGCATAAACCGTACAATGATGAGTGCGGACTTTACAGTTTGTAATAAATCTCACTTCACTTTGATATGCAGCATCTAACATGTGCAAACAACGTGCAGATGCATTCATGTACAACAGGTCACCACAATCCATTGTACATAAATGCATCTGCATGTTGTTTGCACATGTTCACCCCAAAATCAAAAATACATATTTTTCCTCTTCCCTGTAGTGCTGTTTATCAGTCTAGTTTTGGTGTGAGTTGCAGAGTGTTGGATATATCAGCCTTAGAGATGTCTGCCTTCTCTCCAGTATAATGGAACTAGATGGCACTCAGTATTCAAGATAATCCACAGACCTTGTTGTGAGCAGTTTCATGTAGGAACCTTTTTCCTGAACTACACCCATCAACAGGTCACAGTCTGTGGTTGACTTTTAAATTGGCACAACAGTTTACTTACTGACTTATATCACTGATAATACCAGTTACATGTATTTACATGATGTATTTTTATCATTAAAACACATGTCAGTGTGAAGAAGCAGCAGGTATGACAGCAGAGCTGAAGGTGAGAAATGGGACGGACTCATTTTTAGCAAATAAAAAAACCTGCTGCATCAGGCTCAGTTTTAAAGCTACAGTGAAGCCAAAGGTATCATATTAAACTTAAGCCCTGTTTCCACCAAACACTTTCAGTACGGTACCTTCGGAACCAAAAGTAACCCTTCAGACATGGTACCTAGTCCCTTGGTCTGTTTAGCATTTCCACCACAAACAGTACTCTTAATGTGGGCTGGGTTGTTGTCACTCACTGTTCCGTCCAGCACTCACTGTATTTCCTCCTTTATCAGTCTGCACCTCGTTTATCGTCCACAGAACGAGGCTGCACGCTGACATTATCAGAACAAGATATAACAGGCTGCAGTGAGAGTCTCTCTCCATGGGATATTTAAAAATAGCTGGTTTGTGCATTTAGTCCTTCTCAGGCAAGCTCGGGGGTTTAGTGTTGCCGGAGCCCACAGGAACTACGCTCTGCGCTGCTTTTTTTTTCTCCGAGTGAGGATTAGAATATATGTAGTTCACATAACCTGGTCGTAATTAATATATAAACGCTTAAAGGTCCACTCATTACTAAAAGTGTATGTCATATAAAAACTAAAGTAATAGTCAAAGTTGTCATGTGGAATATTTAAGGTGTGCTGATGGATTCATCTTGTCAACTCATGCATTGAGTAACATTACAAGTTAACATTCCACCTTAAAAGTCGCCGGCAGTCGGCACAGTGAATTAAGTTATTTATTTCTCAGACTCCAGCTGCTGCAAGAGGCAGCAAAACATCCTTTCATTTTATAGTTACAGTCTACTAGTGAAAATCTCCATGGTGTGAACAGTAGTTTCATGAGCCTCAAAACCTGTCACAACTGCCCTGAGCGCAGTGACGTCCTCTACTGACCAATCAACAGACTGAAGTGTTCACAGCTCCACCTTTTAGTACCAGATCTGTGTGCTAGGTACCCCCAAAAATGGGGACAGTAAGAAACAGCTCCATTGGTACCATCCACAACTTTTCACAGTGAAAATGGAAAAAAAGCGCACAGAACTATACCGTACCGTATTGCTCAGTGGAAACAGGGCTTAAAGGACCTTAGGCCTCCACTGGTTCCAGCCATGTTAACTTATCATGTCAGAAAAGGGGCCACATAACATAACTCTCCAAAGTTACACTAAATTTTGGCAAGGGAAAAAGAAACACTGCTTTTTTTTGAAAATGATATCTGCATACTGTGGTCCCTAAACAGTCTTGCAATTACATAAATTAGGTATAACTGGAAAACAGAGTTGACAGCCATGTTGTCTTTACACTATTTCAGTTCTGCACATAATTTGTCCAATATTTTCTTCTGTGTTGGAACATATATGCAGAGTTTGTAAAGTTTTGCGACGTCTTCTGTAATGTGAGTAATGTTCTGAGTTCTGTTTTCTTATTTATTTGTATTTATTTTAACAATATTTGTAACATTGGTAATGAAAGTATCATTCTTCTTTTAGGTTTATTGATGAAGATTGTACACATATGACTCTGTGTGTGTTTGTGTGTTTGCTCTATAGCAGGGGTGTCCAAACTTTTTTTGAATGGTGGGTAGTTGCTTCCTTGCATCAAATATATTATTAAAAGGAAGAATCACAAACAAACAAACAAACGCAGCTGTTTCATCTTCCAGTAAAAATGTATTCAACGTTCCTCCTCTCCTAAAATCAGCGGTCTTCTCTGTTGATGTTACGCTTCTTTGCCATGGCCTTGGCTGCTACTTCGCAGGAAATATCTGCTGTTAAGTCACCATTTTGTTTGCTTGTTTACCGTCTGTGTATGGAAACACATTGGTTCAAGCTGTTTTATTCCTTCTTGATGTGTGTCTACAAACTATGTGAGTCCTGCCATTTTGAGGTGAAGCAACAAAATGTGCCACATATAGTATATTTTTAAAATTGGTACGTGGGCCAGATTTTAGACATGACTGCTCTATAGTGTAATATATACTGTTAGTGTATAGTTCTGGTTTTCACAGGTCACCAGACTATCACAGGGCTGACACAGACAACCATTCACACTCACATTCACACCTACGGGCAATTTAGAGTGACCAGTTAACCTGCATGTCTTTGGACTGTGGGAGGAAGCTGGAGTACCTGGAGAAAACCTACACATTGACACAGGGAGAACATGCAGACTCTGCACAGAAGGGCTCCCTCATCCCAAGGTTCAAACCAGGGATTCTCTTGTTGTGAGGTGCTGTGATATTGATAATGAAAAACATTTTTTGGCTTAGTTTATTTCAGAGGATTGCACTCCCAGCTTTGGAAAAAAAACACAAATACTTGGGAGCCCCCAATTTTTCATGCTCAGGGCCAGTGGCATAAGGTAGTTACCACGTGTCCCTGTGAATGCTTTTCCCGCTGCATGCTCCCTACTACTTTGTCCTCCTTTTCCTTTCTCTCTTGTCCTTTCTTACTGCCGCTTTCCTGTTACCTGTCAGCTTGTCAGTCTTGACAGATTGTGTGCGTAAACTAGCTACAGTATCGTATC
This sequence comes from Epinephelus moara, assembly GCF_006386435.1. NCBI lineage: Eukaryota > Metazoa > Chordata > Actinopteri > Perciformes > Serranidae > Epinephelus > Epinephelus moara. The sequence goes on from NC_065526.1 coordinate 19,859,727, forward strand.
GTCCTGTAACATGATCATTTCGAGACTTGACATGAGGCAACATCCGCATACATGTTACCCAACAATCATCATTGCATAGCTGTATATATATAGTTTTTCTTGTTCATGTAGAATAAGCATATAGTTTTTTATAGATTGCTACTATAGAAAAGACAAAATCATGATGGAGATGGGTTTGCATATTTGAGGGCATGTAGCCTATAATAAATGGCACCATTTTAATTCAGTGTGAGTTCTACTTTGAACACAAGTGTATCTCCAAGGTGGCAGTCTGAATCATTTGCAAGGGCCCCACCCCCACCCCAGGGGCCCCAGTGCACCCTGTCTATATCTACACCCCTGCTTGGGGCACCCAAATGGCCAGCAGCAGCCCTGCCTACATGAAACTGCTCCTAACAAGGTCTGTGGTTTATCTTGAGTAATCGGGTCATGATTCCTGGAAAGACACATCGCTGTATTTTTATTTTTGGGGCTTTGAGCACCACAAGTTGAGTGCCATCTAGTTCCATTATATTGGAGAGAAGTCAGACATCTCTACAGCTGATATCTCCAACACTGCAACTCACACCAAAACAATCTAGACTGATAAACAGCACTACAGGTAAGAGGAACAATATGCATTTTTGATTTGAGGTGTCCCTTTAACCCATCAGTAGATCACCTCACACTCTTCAGTGTGGCTGAATATAAAGGTCGAACCACAGCAAACAACATATTTAATAATGAGTTTTGTCAAAGAACTTATATCACTACATGTTCCATTTCCATCCCTGCCTCTGTGAACATGACAGTTATTCACAGCGAGCTTGTTCCTCTTATATAAAGCTCACAAACAGAGTGGTTATGCAACGCAGCAGTGACAGTATACAGAGACAGCATGGCTGGCTGCAGAGGGCCCCGTTCTCATGAGAGAGCTGATGATTTCCAAGAAACAGAGGAGACAGCGATCACATAGCCTTTACCAGACCCCCGAGTATCGCTGAGCCACACTGTGACTGTGGGATGGATTTTCACGTAAGAGTTTCCATTTGTCATTTATTTAAAAAAAGAGACAGGACATGAGAAGACTGATCAAACTTGTTTTGAGGTGCTGGTGCAGAGTTTTGCCACTAGGGAGCATCAGGGACTGGAGAAAGACTGATGCCTTGTTTTTACTTTGTGCATCTATCTTCCTGTGTGTCAGCCTGTTTGTCTATATAAGCCTATGTCTACATTTTTCACATATGTTAATATTAACGTCATACATTGAAAGTCCATTGTTGTTTACTTGAAGCTGACCTGCTGATTTAATCTGATATTTAGTGAGCTCATCATCCAGTCTGTCCACCCTCATCTAACCCACTGGGCTGTTTGCAGACCAGTTGCTTGGCTCTCTGCTGCTTTACATTGCAAATACGCCCGTGTTTACATTTGCTCCACACTGACAATGGTCACTATGGGTTACCTTGACTCACAACACAGGTAACCAATCAGGACTCACAGGGGGGGCAGTTCTCTGGAAAAAAAAAGAGGAAGCAATAACTGGCAAGGGCTGAAGGGAAGAAGAAAAAAAATCAACAGTGATCTAAAGCCCGTGTGGCACTTTCCTTGGTGACTGGGGATTCACGAGGGGAAACTGATCCCAGGTCTGTGAGCAGATGAAGGTTCTGTGTTTGCCAAAAGGGATGAGAACAATTTCCGTTCCTCTTCTGGATCCTCCAGGCAGCTGCTGCTCTGCCACATACAGACACAAGCTGTAAACACAAGGTAAGCCCACTGCTTATTATTCCACAGGACAGACCCACTGCTCTGTCTCATGACAAGTACTCCATACAGCAGAAGAAAGTGTCAGAAGCTCTCCGGGTGACTGTATGTTGCTTGACATGTGCTTAAGAGAAAGTGAAAGTGTTTTTCAGAGAGTGTGTGTGCGACAGTTTTACGCAGTTTAAACACACTGCCAGAAATGTTATGTAAAAAAAAAAATATGATTTACTATTAATGGCAGCTAAAGTACAAATACATGTGCACAGCAGGGGGGCTGTAAAAACAGAGGTGTGTGTTGTGACCACGTCCACCATTCCCCGATTCCCAATCTGCTCCTCTCCACACACACACACACATACACACACCACATTTCACTGTGTTCATTTAACAAGGCCCGGTTACCGCAAGCAACAAGAGGAGCTTATCAGCTGCTCCCTCACTTGCCATACTGTTATCAGCCTGGCCTAGTTCACACACACATACACACTCTCTGCCCCTTTCTGTCAAATACAGCCGCACTCTTTCTATCTCGGTCGCTCTCTCCCTCACACACACACACACACACACACACACACACACACACATACACAAACTGGGGAATGAATGTTATGGGGGCTTATCAGTGTCCTCAGGGGCCTGGCAACCACTTCACAGACTCAGATCCCAGCGCCGAGGCCACAGAGACAAACCTATGTGACCAGAGTACTGATGAACAAAGGCTCTGTGCTGTTACTCTATAGAAGCAGCAGGCTGCAGGGCACACTAACAATGAACATACAGTATGTACACATGGCACAATGGCAGGCAGCGGCAGCTACCACTCAAAGAAAGAAAAAAAAGCACCAAATGCAGCAGTCTTTGTCTTCTGTGCTACATTTATTGATTCCAAAAAAAAAAAAAAAGAAGCATGGCATGATTCCCATTCTGTAGATCCAGAACTGGGTTTTCAGGTTAAGTGGAGAGTAGCTGTTAGTTATGTTTCAACCTGTCTACAACTTCACATGAAAAGACAGTCAGAATAAACATATGGGGAAAGAAATCAGAATACGTTTGCAACGGTGTGAGATTTTCACTGTACGATAACTGTCTCAGAACATATCACGCTATTACAGAATTTATATTTCAGTCAGGACCAATGTAGTCAAAGAAAACTTTATTCCAATTTGGAGTTTTATATTTGGTGGAATGACTCTGTTTCGGGACCTCTGCCTTTCCTACGCCTACGCAGTAAGCCTAAAGCAGGATTTACATCAGCTCTATGCAGACCCTACGCCATAACCTACGCACGTGGCCTACACTATTGTGAGCATTTACTTGTGCGGTGGTGTGTCTTTGTCACTCTGCAGTTACACCTCCAAAACAGTAGTCAGCGGCGGAGGTTTCTGTGAAGTGCTGTAAAGTTTAGTTGATTCAAAACACACCCAAAACACACATTAAACATGGTTTAATAGAGACAATTTCAAACACACGTACACAAATCAGCTTCACTATAACTCGCAGCATTCACAGACAAAGCACTTGTCTTTATCTGGACACATTTTCCCCACAAATACAACATGCTAATGTTTTTAGCACAAGCCTATGGCATTTTACATTGTTTAAATTAGCCTAGCAGCTAGCGGAGATTTCCTCTACTCATATGAAACCAAGGACAACAACAATTAACAAAGGTAACGGCACTAAATTTGGCTCCATTACAGCTCACAAGATTCACTGACAAAACAACTGTCTTATACTGAACATGTTTTCCAAACAAATATAACATGCTACCGTTATTAGCACAAGCCTATGGCATTTTACATTGCATAAATTAGCCTAGCAACGAGCAGAGATTTCCCGAAGCTGGTTAAATCCCGAGGTATGACTCGCCAAAGGAGTCGAAGCAGAGCCTACACCGTAGGTACGGCATCAATTTGACGCAGAAGTGTAAATCCTGCATTAGGCAGAGAGAGCACACCTCCCCGCCCCCCACCATGTGCCTACATGGAAGGCAGGGAAAGCAGCAGCAAAGACCCCCGAGAACAGAATTATCATGACAAGCCTAGTTACAATGTCGGAACGGGTGTGCCACCTTACTAACAACCCATAACGCGAGGTCGACCAAATAATTGGTGTGGCCAATTAATCTACACCGACAGGACATTTTACAAACTATCGTTATTGGCAGAACTTGGCTCTGATAGTGGGCGATGGCTTTGCAGCCTCCACTAGTCCCGTGGGGATGTACTGAGTGGAGCTAAAGAGACGAAGGTTGTGTTAAATGATCAGTGGGTACAGCTGCAGAGAGGAAGCAGCTCCCCTCTGCTGTGTGACTGCGTCTCACTGTCTTGTTTTTCACTTCAAGAAGTATTTGTATGAATTTTTGGGCTGGACCACAACAGCCGATCAAAGCTGCCGCTTCCTGTTTCAAATTAAAAGACTTCTCGTGTTTAATACACAGTCCAGCCGTAAAGGCCAGTGGGTTTTGGCCTAGACTTGTTATTTTCTCATGAAATAGTAAAACTGCCCATCACATTTAGGGGCGGATTATCAGACAATGGGGCCCTGGAGACAGCAATGCAAAAGCCCCCACCCACCCCCACAGAGAAGCAAGAGACGCACACTCTTTAGTTATTTGGCCTTTTTTGTGACATTGTTTTGCATTGCTTTCTAGTTGTGCATCTTTTTTTGGTTTTGTGTCTCTTACAGGTAATTTCGTGTCTGTTTGTGGATGTTTTGTGTCCTTCTGAGGTAGTTTTGTATCTTCTTTGTTTTTTTGTGTCTCTTTGTGGATGGTAGTGTTTCTCTGAGGTAATTCCTTTGTGGTCATTTTGAATCTCTTCCTGATCAGTACGTTTTAACCAACTTGAATGACATTTTGCAGGTGAGACCCAGAGGGGCTCCCTTACACTTTAAGCCTGTGTAATTCTTCCATGGTCACATTTTCCAAGCGCCCAAGGTGACATCTTCAAATGTATTTGTTCAACCAACAGTCTAGACCTAAAGATATTCAGCATACCATCAAAGCAGTCTAAGAAAACCAGCAGATATTCACGTTTTAAAAAGCTGGGACCAGAGAATTCTTTATATTAATTCTTAAAACTTACTCAAACAATGAATCAATTATGAAAACTGTTACAGATGCTGCTCATTTTTCAGTTTCAGCTCTAATGTCTCCTCTAACTGAGCATTGCACACTGCATACAGAGCATGGTTTTAAAAAGGCAGAACATTTCTCCTCACTAACTTTAAAACACAGCTCAGAGAAAGTAACTATCCGCCATTTTCACTCACATCCTATGTGAATCATCGAGCACCAAACAACTGTGCACATCAGAGGGAAGTCGAAAATGAGAAGGCCATTGCTGGCAGATGATGTTGGCAGCGGTTTGGCGCAGGAACTCAGGAAGCGGTGCCTCCTAACTGAGCTGTGCTTCCTGTGTGATAACTGACCCAAACATGTTGTGCCTCTATTACACACACATACACACAAACATATAAAGACAAAGAAGCGTGCTCAGGAACTGTGAGACTACCAAACTGAGGATTAATGGGATTAAAATGTAGGAGCTCAGTGATTATATTTATTTCCTTGGAGGCGATTTGTTCACAGTGGGAGATCTATTGTGCACAAAACCTTAATGCTGGCGTGATCTTCTACAGAGGAGGGCTGAAGGTAAGTGCAGGTGTGCCAACAGTGTTTACAACTTTAATCTGACGATTGTGAGGGGGAGGCCGGTGTAAAGCAGCAACAAAAGAGACTGAATTCACAAAACGCTTGACTTTAACCTCAGGATTACTTAAACAGAGGAGCAGGGATGATCAGGGGAATGGGGCCGAGCGATTAAAAGGAACTAACATGGCCAGAGGACAAGAGAGAGGAGGCAAAGAAAAACAAGCGATGAGGAGAGAATAAGGGGGAGTCCAGAAGAGGAGTAGGTTTTGTAGTTTTGTTCTGAATGTCCCTTTCACAGTCATGTTGTTAGGAATGTGAGCGTAACGCCCCTGAAACCTTGAACGTTGTGCAAAGACATGATGTTTCGAGTTCAATGCCAGCTGCCTCCCCCCAACTCATACCACACACACACGCCCAGGCACACATTGCAGTGCAAACGCTTCCTTCCTGTTGCTGGTTTGGCCTCTTTTAGAAGCAAGATAAGAGCAAAAGAACAAGATATATGAAAGGGGGAAGCAGGCTGTGCTGCTTTCTCTGCCTGTCGAAACAGAGTGACAACATTTTACTTTATTTGGACATTTTTATTTAAAAAGTCCAGCTGGTTACCGTCTGATATTTGCAGCAGGTGTGAGACTCACACTTTGTGTTTTGCCTCTAACACATTTGCTCTTGTTTCTCTGTGTTCTTATCTGGCAGGTTCAGTCAGACCACAGGACAGTTTAGCAGCCCCCACTTCCTCATCGAGAGTCGAAGCAGAGCGAGTGAACACGGGTTTCCTGTGACGCCTCTGTGTCTCTGGTCAATTAGTTTACTCGCATCACTCTTCCACTGTTGAATTGCGCTGCATGGACAGAGACTGGCCTCGTCGTATCCTGGGGGGAGCTGTCTGGTTGATTCACACTGACAGTCAAGTGCTGTTCATCTGAGGATTGTCTCCAAAAACTGGATCTGTAAGGACAAAAAGAAAAAAAACACATCTGACCTCTTCAGTTATTGATAGTCTTCAGAGGAAAGCTGCAATGCTGTTTTCACACAGTTAAAGGTTGTGTGTTAGTTTGGGATATTCAGCCATGCTGCAACAGTCAGAGCTCATCTTTGACTTTGCCAGTGACCACATCAGCATGTCACAGGTAAGTGAATGTCAAGCAGTGATGGATTTTGTTGTGTGTGGTGAAACAAATTTCAATCAGAGAAATTCTGACCTGATTTAATCTGATTTTCTTTGCAGTTGGGGGGATACTCAGAGTATCCTGCAGTGATTGTGGAGCAGGTTCCACATCCACACCTGCTCTCCTATGCAGGCCTAGCATGTGAACAGTCACAGACAGAGCATAACCAGCAGCTGCTCAAAGGTCAGTGTGTACAACACATGCAGAGATACACACACACACACACACACACACACACACACACACACACACACAAACGCTCCAGCCTTTCTTTACCTGCTCCATTCACGTCATGACTGAAGCCCACCTGTCGTCCAATAGTCCAATCAAATGATAAGTAAACAGTCTAAGCTTTGTTCTGAGAAGGTTTTGTTTTATGGAGGATGAAAAATGACATGACAAGTATCACTGAATAAATAAATAAACTGTATGAATAAATAAGTAAATAAATATAGAAAATAATAAATAAATTGATAAATACTGGAACAATTAAATACATGTATAAATAAATACAGTAATAAATAAATGTATGAATATATACAGAAAAGATCAATAAATACAGAAATTAATACATGTGTAAATAAATACTGAAATAAATGAATAAATATTTAAATAAATAACAAATGTTCACATACAGGAAAAAAAAGAATGAATATGGAAATTAATGAATAAATATATAAGTAGTTCCAGGAATAAATACATATGTGGATAAATAAATAAATGTATCAGTGACCATAGGAATAAACAAATAAATGCATAAATAAATAAATGTATAAATATATAGAAATAAATCAATAAATGCATAAATAAATAAACAAATTAATTAATAAAAGTTGATATTTAAACAGGAAATAAATAAATAAATTCTTAAATTTCTGTATTTATACAACTATATATACCTATGTGTGTACTTCTGTGCCTGCATGTCAACTGGGTAGGTGTATTTATTAATTTATTTCAGCATTTATTCACTCTATTTATTTGCTATTTATTTATTTAACTTTAATGTAGTATTTATTTATTGATACTTATGTAATTTTTCGTCCTCCATATAATTTCAGTTTTAGTAAATTCAAAGTCCCACCAGAATCAGAGGCCTAGGACTGCACATGCGCAGTCGCACCACTCGCACGAGCACATGGACCACCCTCTGCAAAAATTCAGGAAGTGAAACAAAACATTTCTGGCTTGTGCCTGGGAAAGACCGTTAATGAATCATATTAGGATGTAGACGTGGTCACTCGGGGCTACAGCACATGTGCTATGGCTTGTTCCTCACCAGTGCTGCGAGTTAAAAGTAAGTTACGTTTCTGTTTCCGGGTTGTTTTTCCCACTGTGTCCCGGTTGGAGCGAGCAGTTTGAAGTTGGGCATGGCGAGGCTCGGTTAACTTAGCTAACGTTAACGGTGACTGACAGCGCTCCCGGACAGTCATGGTCAATTTACTCCAGACTAACAACAGTTGTGGAGACAGCAGACTACCTGCGGTGTTTCTTTAGACGGGGCTGTTTGTTTGGACAGGTGCTTCGCTGCTTTGCTCGGCGGCACAAAGTGTTTGAGCCCAGAACAAACAGCTGTTAGCTAGCAGATGTTTACTAGCTCACTGCTGCACAGACTGCTCACGTCACACAAATAAATGGGCACAAAACAATAGATTTCCCTCTGATAATATTTGGCCTCGGGGACAAACATGTGGTAAGATGTATGCTGATGGATGTGATCAATTACAGAAGCCCACAGCTGCTTATATTGTTTGTGTGGAGGCAGCAGCTCTACAGCCAGTGAACCATCACTGATATTATCTATCTGACTGTGCACTGCAGGGAAGTGAAAAAATGTAGTTTAATCTTAGCTGTTTGGAAGTGAAGACCAATATTAAAAAAAATATTACCTATGTGATCATCTGTTTGGATCATTAAAGGGCCAGTTCACCCAAACTACAGACAAGTCTCTCTTAGGGACTGTTTGGTATTTATGAGAGGAGAGGGTGTGGTGCAGAAAGGTGGAGGCGTGTCAAATATTTCTTTGAGCACTCCTTGAGTCCTAAGCGATTTTTAGACTTGTGCTGCAGACCCTACGCCGTAGCCTACACATGTGGCCGTTGTGAGCATTTATACTTGTGTGGTGGTGTGTTTGTGTCACTCTGCAGTTACACCTCCAAGTTTAGTTGAAAACACACATTAAATACACATTAAACATGGTTTAATAGAGACAGTTTCAGACACAAGTACACAAATCAGCTAAACATGGTTTAATAGAGACAGTTTCAGACACAAGTACACAAATCAGCTTCACTATAACTCACAGTATTCACAGACAAAGCATTTGTCTTTATCTGGACACATTTTCCCCACAAATTCAACAAGCTAATGTTTTTAGCACAGGCCTATGGCATTTTACATTATATGAATTAGCCTAGCGGCTAGTGGATTTTTCCTCTTCTCATATAAAACCAGGGACAACAGCAACATTTAACAAAGGTAACGGTACATAAATTGGCTCCGTTACAACTCACAAGGTTCACTGACAAAACAACTGTCTTATACTAAACATGTTTTGTTTAGTCAAACAAATATGCTAACGTTATTAGCTCAAGCCTATGGCCTTTTAGATTGTATAAATTAGCCTGGCGACAACCACAGATTTCCTCTGCCCATATGAAGCCAGGATAAATCACACATAAGACTTGAAATGCTATTTTTGTGGAGGCTTTATTTTCTTCACAATTTATTGTTTGTTATCTGTGAAATTAAAGTAAATAAAAGGGAAATGGTTTCAGCTTACAGAAACAGACAGTGCAAAGCGTAATGTGTGTACATCCCAAGGTATGCAATAGGATTGCAAATTGTCAAAAAATTCCTTAAACAATCATTGGCAACATTAACGATCAATCTATTACTTGTGATTTAAAAAAAAAACCACACACTTTGTTTATACCAAATGTGTTTTTTTTTTCTTCAACCAAAGCTCACAGCAACATCTTGCATATTCTCTGAGAGCATTACATAACCTGTGAAACATATAATGATGTAGAGGCCCAGACAAATGAAACATAAAATATAACTGAACAATGCTTTACTTTGCCTGCTTGATTTTACAATGTCAGTGCTGCGTTCTTCTAAATCCCAAGATGCCCGCCGTGTCATCAAATATGTGCACTCTGTGTTTGCCAATATTAGTCAATGAAACGTGCTTTCAAAATACACCACTATACCGTAAAAGGAGACTGCAAATTGTATTTATTATTTATTTCTGTATGTATTTCATTGATTAAATTTTACATTACATTCGTATCGTTGATTGATCATTATCATCCCTTGCATGGAGTTCAGAATGATGTCATTGTAGCAGATGGAGTGTAATGGAAATGAGATTAACATCAGAACTAAAACTAATTTAGAAGAGCTGTGTTAAACCTTTCAAAGTGGTAACAGTGAAGGGTCACGGCGGTATGATATTTTCATGGTACGGTAACCATCTCAGAAAATATTGCAGTTTCTTGGTATCACGATATTACAGAATTATTATTACATTATCAGTCAGAATGACTCTAAAGGAATGAAAATTGAAGGGTTATTTTTGGTTAAACAAATGTTTTATTACTGTATTACTGTATTTAAAACTTGAAACCAATAATGGAAGTATGTGTAAAAAGTCTCTCTTTTAAAAAAAATTAAAATACAGTTCAGATTATCTGTTCAGTTGCATTTCTTTTTTCAATATCACAGATAAGCAAATGTACACAGTGCGATAACCATTAATTTTAATATCATGGGATACCTTGAAACCGGTGTATCGCTGCAACCCTGTAACAGTATCTATTTCACTGGAGCTTGGAAAGTCGAGTTTAAACCTAAGAGGAGATACATTTTGAAATACTGAGCTCACAGTCTGTAAACACGCTCACTAGCGAGTGTGAAAATAAAAGCCAGCCCTGTATTCACTCCTAGTCACCCATTTTGGCGTTCTGCCTCGCTATATTTGCATTTTGTTTTGGCACTGTGTCTCTTGGAAGCCTGCTGGTTGTAGTCTGGCACCTGGTTGCTGCCTTTTCATAAAGCCTCGACCTCACCTGAGCGCTGTGGGGGTACACACTCATAAACATGCAGAACACAGAAAATATAGGCAGAGGCTCTGCAGATAAACACACCGCCACACACTTGTAATGAGTCATAAGTGATGATTAAGAGGGATTACGAGTCTATACATAGGAATATAGGAATATCCTGCAGAGTATATCTTTAAGTTAAAGTAGCCTTTTAAAAAAAAAAAAAAAAAAAAAGGTGTCTTTCTGTGATAACTGTGTATATAAAACCCTCTAGGCTCTAGTTTTACAATAAATACATATTATAATATTCACATTGCTTTGAGGTGGAAGGCAGAAATTAGGGCACTGTCCTTTCTTTAACTTTTTAATCACTTTCTGCTGTATGAAGTAGTTTTGTTACGACCATCCATTACAGGGGATTATGAAAAAACATGGTTGTGTTTTGTTCCACCTTTTCTTCCACGCCCTGTTGAGGCTATGTACCTGTACTAACTGTGTCCCCTCCACACCTCACTGTCTTACCAATATGAGTCAGTTGTAGCACCACAGACTCAAATCAATCTACAGTTTTATTTACAAAAACAGATTTTTAAAAAGCACAGTTTATAGGAAATAGTGGCAATGTGAAATGGGACACGCTGATAAGCAATCAAAAGCTTGAAAATAGGGACATGAAGCAGATTGTATTTTACAAATGTGGTTACGAATTGGAGATGCACCGATCCAGCTTTTTCAGTTTCGATACCGATCCCGATGCTGTGGCTTTGAGTATCAGCCGATACGCGATACCGATCCGATACCATGGTTGACCTACAAAGCTATATACCTTTACATGTAGAACAGACTAGACTATCATGCATTGATTACCACACAGTTCTTTTCTAAGATAAAATGAAACAAGATGAAACAGATTAATGCAGTGAAGAACTATTTATTTTTAACATAAACAATTGTGCAACAGCAGTTGAAATAGTGTGAAATACCTCCACACAGCAGATTATCTCCTTCGCTCCGTGACGTATGATGTAGTTCGTGTCGCAATAGATTTAAAGGGAAAGGATCGCCTCAGGTATAGGTTGCATTTTCCGTTACCTGATCCATCTATTTTGATGATATTGGGGCCGATATTCGATCCAGATATCTGATCGGTGCATCCCTATCACAAACACGTTGTCTATTTCCATTTAAGAAAAGAAAATGCATGTAATACACAGTAAAATGTATTACCTAAAAAAACCCTAAGACTAACCAAAAACCTTGTGACTTAACTACCCTAATGTTAACTACACTAGACATTTATTCCATCAGTCTAAACACTGGTTTCATATGTAAGATAACATAAATAGACACACATGGAAGGTGGTAATAACAGTACAGTGTAAAAGGATATGAGTGTAACAAGTTAAGAATTTCCCAGCTGTTTAGGGTGTTCATGCTTTAACATATTTTTGAAAACAGAAACAGATAATGACATTTTTTACAGTGTTATCAGTCTCTGCAAGCCACACTGCAGCTTGTACTTTTAAGTTTACGTTTTTTACCCTTTTATAAGATGCTTTTTATAGTGTCAGTTGTATAAGAGGAAAACTCAGCTGGAATAAGGTCAGAGTCTGCTGTTGAGCATAAATACAATGTTATACATTATACAAGCATTATAAAAGATGTTACATTCAGTGAGCTCCAGAAGACTGTACCTATGAGAAAGAGGGTCAGTAGGAGCATTTACCTTGGACCAGGATAAGGTGCATATAACTTTTTTTCTGTAGAATCTGTAATTTCATCAGATAAATCGAGAGCTATTGCACCATATAAAATCACATATGTATGAGGCTCAAATAAGACTTGTATAAGGTTAAAAGTGCTTTAAGTGGAAGGAAAAGCCTCAGCTTGAAAAATAAGGCAACATATTTGGACAATATCTTTGTCAGTTCATCAGTATGACACTTGAAGCTTAAAGATTCATCAGTATGTATCCCCAGGAATTTGGTTGGAGTCATACTCTCACTAATTTCATAATTTATTCTGATACAAACATGTTCAACATTTTTTGAATTTTTACTGGAACAAAAAATAATGAAGCTCATTTTGCTTATTTGGCAGATGAGAGCGTGTGAAGTGGAAAATTTGAAATAGATAAGCGTAGATAGCGTCCAGCCTCTCCAGCTGGTTGTGGTATGAATGCAGAGTTGACCGAACATACCAAGAAAAAAAAGCCTGAGACTAAACATTGACAATTACCAGACCACTGTCAAATCTTAGATGAGATATGTAATCCCTCCAGCGTGTTCTGGGTCTGCCCCGGGGCCTCCTACCAGTCGGATGAGCCGGGGCAGGAGGCACCCAGGAGACATCCTGATCAGATGCCAGAACCACCTCAAACATGTAGGAGCAGTGGCTCTACTCAGATTTCCCTCCACATGAGCCCAGCCACCCTACAGAGAAAACTCACATCTGTCAATCAGTCACATTTAATTTATATAGCACCTTTCATACAAACAGAATGCAACACAAAGTGCCTCACACAATGAAAACAATTAAACAATACCCCCACCCACTGCCCCAACACACACACACACACACACACACACACACACATAAAACAAAGACTGTAATCGGAAAGACTAAATTTATAACTCATAAAAAACTGGGAACTGAGGAGAGGGGAAACACCAGAGGCAGGATAAAAACTCAGTATAGAAAACAATTTTAGATCAGTCAATAAATAAGTTAAAATAAATATGTAACAAAATAGAAGAATATGCCAGCTAGAAAAACAGATAAATAAAAATAAATATGCAAAAATAATAATAAAAAACAAACAAATAATTAAAAAGATAAGGAAATCTAAAAAAAAAAAAATAGATAAATAAAATAAAAATTAAAAATAAAAGACAATTTCAATTAAAAGCCAAGCTAAAAAGGTAGGTCTTGAGTTTGCTTTTAAAAACATCAACACTCTGCGGCCCTCAGGTCCTCAGGAAAGCTGTTCGACATACGTGGACCATTGTCATGAAATGATGTCTCACCGTGGGTTTTTGTTCTAACATTGGGGATGATTAAAAGGCCACGACCAGAAGACTTGAGGGTTCTAGAGGGCTCATACAATAAAAGCAAATCTGATAAATACGTAGGACTAAGACCATTATGAGCTTTATAAACCAATAAAAGGATCTTAAAATCAATTGACGCTAGGGCTGTCAAAATTGCTCAAAAATGATGTTCGAATATTCCTTCTAAAAATAACTCATAGGTTCGAACCATTTTTTTTAATTTTTTTTTTCGCATTATGTCCATAAGAGGGCAAACTACTAAGGAAACATACTTGTATATGTATTAATACAAGGAAACATAACTACTTGTAGGTATTTTTATTTCAACATAAACGTCTTTGGAAACATACCTACACATTAAAACACATTGTCTATAACATTACGTTATAAACGACCGCGGACTTCTCACTCGCCCCCCCTCTCACTGTCAGGCCACACCGCCCACGGAAGCGGTGCGAATAGCCTCGAAGCGCCAAGAAGCAAAGCCAGTTTCCTTTCGGCGCCCATGTTAACCAATTGTGTCATCCACACCGGCTGCACCAGTGCGTTCAGTGCAGAGGCCCAGGCCAACACCCACTCGCAAAGAGGGCAGCTGCAGTGGTGTGGTTTTTTTTCTCCACAATCGAATATCAATTTTCACATTCGAAGGTCCATTTTTTTTTCAAATTCGAATTTAGAATATTCGTTGACAGCCCTAATTGACACACACCATCAGCCACTTGTATCCACATTCTCGTTCTCTTGGGTCACTACCTACAGCTCATGACCATAGGTGAGGGTCTGCATGTAGATTGACTGGTGCATCGAGAGCTTTGCCTTCCGGCTCAACACCCACATCACTGCTGATGCTGCACCAAACCACCTGTCCATCTCACGCTCCATTTACTTGGACTCCAACAACATGACCCAAATACTTGAACTCCTTCACTTGGAGCAGTAACTCTGTCCCAGCCTATCTATTTGGGGGGTACATGAACCCGTCTGATTCGGCTGTGGGGGCATGTCAGATACAAAAGTTTATTCCACTGCCCTCTGTCCCTTAAATATCTGCCATTCAGAGGCAGGTGTTGTCACTTTCATTTATGGTGCTCACAGTGAGTGTTTGATTTTCCTCCTCCTCCACCTGCTGAAACTGTCCTGTATGTTACCTTCTCGTCTGCAGTGGAACAATGTGAAAGTGGCGAGGAGGAGACCATGGAGACACTTGTTGCTGCTGACTCGCTCCTCAACATGGACTGTCCTGACACCCTCTCGCTGGAACACTACTGTAAGCACACTCACCTGAGCTAACACCACTCACATGCCCGCGAACAGAGCGAAGATGCCCTGATAAAACCTCCCCGCCGGTTTTTGATGTAGGACACGTCTGACTGCGAGATGTTATTTTTAGACACGGTGGTCACAGCACTGTTCTCTTTCATTAAATCTGTTTATGCCCCCCCCCCCCCCTGCAGCCCAGACCTTCTTGCCATCACTGGGTGATGTCATCACTACTCCTGTTACCCAGGTGACTGTGTCAGCGGAGGGCATCGTGGGAGCTGTCGACCAGCCACAGTGGCACTCGCTGCACACAAAGAAGCCCGCGGCACAGCTGCAGTCCAAAAAGAGAGGTCAGTCACTTTCTGGGTTATCAGCTCGTCTCAAACTGAATTATGGGTAATTGTAAATAATTGAGTGATTATGTTAAATATCTTTTTAAATTACCTGCTTTGAATTTCGAACCACTCAGGGAGAAAACCTCGACACAGACGGGCAGAGTCTCCCACCCCAGATATTATAGTGAAGAAGGACAAATACAACAAAGGTAATTTCACACATTACAAAATTAGTTCAGCCCCTTCCCTTGAGACAGGCATCGTACGTCATTGTAATGGCAACTTTATGTGGTGGTCTCATGGCTGAAGAAGCGCCGAAAGTCAGCAATCTCACTAGGTCAGACCTAGTTACACTCTCAGTACGGCACAAGTCTGAATTTAAAGCCCCCAGAATAAAGGCCGGCTTATTTTTCTGCATTGAATCTGTGTTGTAAGGCCTCCGTAGGTGCGTATCCTACGGCGCAGCCTAACGGGCATGAAATGGAACCACACGTTGCGGCAATGCAGACTGCAACACCTGTGATTGGTTCATTTGGTAGCATTGCATTTCGTCCTACACATTTATGGCTGCTCCTTCTTCTACGACAAGATGAACCAAATCAAAGAGAGTAGTAAGGGTGTTCATATTAGGTGTGATTGATTTTGCACCGTGCCTGAGTACGATTACTCCCCCTCCATTCACCTGCCACTCAGTTCACTTCAGTTCAATACAACTTTATGTATCCTGTAGGAAATTCTTGTGCCAGAGAATGCTTCAAATTACAGTAACAATAGGTGGAGTAACCCCAATTTTAACAATTCCCAACCAGACAACCAGTGGGTTCCCCAAGTCAGGGTCACTCACTGGGCCCAGTTTTATAACAATAGAGTATTAAATATCTGACAGAATATACAAACGTACAAGATAAAGGTGTTTTCTAGGAGCAAAAGTAAAAACCAGTACCTAATACAGTAACAATAGGAGTAATATAAGTACAAGAGTTTCTAAAAATGAACTGAAATGGTGAAAGAGAAGCAAACTGCGCCTGCTAATCAATGTTACATTAAATCTGATGTAACAACGAGAAGTAGTATTGCACACTCAGCTTTCACATTAGTAATGTTATGTACCCGAGTACACTTGCACCTTCATCTATGTGACATTTTTGTTGTGCTACAGTGTAGAAAAGGACGCCGCAGACTAGGGATGCATGATAATGTCGTGTGTGGAGCTCCCCGCCTCCTGCTGAAGCTCTGCATGCAGGTCGAAGGCGACAGAGAAGACAGATCTGTGTGTGTCTGCAGCAGGCTGCATTGCTGTCTGACATAGAGGCATCAGTATTAAATTAAGACTTTATATTTGTTTAAAAACTCCTTTTAGAGCACTGGTTCAGCCACAGGGTAGAGATTTCTCCTTAGTCATTAGTTCAAGGTCTACACAGTTTAATATACTCAGCATTGTACTTGTTTGGCCATGTTGTCAAGCTGGTTTGCTGTCTCCGTCAACTAGCTGTCTGTTATTCACTCTACAGCAGGAAATGGCACTTCTAAAATAACAACTCTGTGGCGGAAATTTACTGTGCTTAAAAATAAAGTGTGTTTTTTACAAACTTGGCATGTTTGTGAGTCATAGCATATTGTTTGTGAGCATACCGTGTTGGTGTAGGGTACCCAGTGTTCACACTAATCAGAGGAACTGGACTTTGGGGTCAAGTGATCCGGACTCGGGTCCCTGATGTGAAAGCCCCCGAAGTAACTGTAACACAGTAAAGTAGCATCTGCTCGACGCTATGTAGAGCCTACGTACAACTTTTAATCAGCCTTGACGTAAAGGCTGCAGCAGCACAGACCAGTATCAATCACAGGGGATCACTTTTTACAGAAGTCATTTTCCACGTTGTTTCATTTCTTTTCCATCATGTTTCCTGTGTTTGTGCTTCAGGAGGAAACACACTGTACCTGTGGCAGTTCCTGATGGAGCTGTTGCAAGACCGACAGGTCTGCCCCCGCTACATTAAATGGACTAATCCCCAAGCAGGAATCTTCAAGTTGGTCAACTCTAAGGCAGTGGCCAGACTGTGGGGCAAACACAAGAACAAGCCAGATATGAATTATGAGACGATGGGGAGAGCACTCAGGTACAAAACAAAGAGTCGGCTAAGGCTAACTGCAAATGCCGTCATAATGTGTTCATGTGTTTGAGAACAATATCTGTGTGTAGATGTGTGGTTTGTTAACCTCTGTGTCCTTGCAGGTACTACTACCAGAGAGGCATACTGAATAAGGTGGAAGGCCAGCGTCTGGTCTACCAGTTCACCTCTCTGCCCAAAGACATGATCTATATCACAGACGGAGATGGCACCAAAGAGGAGGACGATGATGATCACGACGACAACGATGAGGGCGTGAGTGATGACTCCGATGACAGCACAGTACATTCTAGTGACCAATCAGTGGAGGAGGAAGAGTCACACCCACCACAGAAGAAAATGTCATTCAGCTCTGTCCGAGCTTCAACGACCCAGCGGACCAGGCCGGCGCCCAGGCCCTCAGGCCAGCGTGACACCGTCCTGCGACCTGCCAGCACCAGCTTGATCCAGGAGCAGCATTTGCCTATCGTGTCCGCCGAGATGCTGCGGACCCTCCAGAACCTGCAGAAGGTCCAGTCCCTGCAGCCCGCCGGTCACGCCTCTGTCTTCAAAACAGCTCAGCTGCTGGGGAGTCTGTGTGAGCGGCAGGCCGCTGCTCAGGTGGCTGTGGACATTGAGGGTGCACGGGAGACACCTGATGTAAAGCCACACCCAGGACACAAAACTTCACAAGTGGAGACTCCGCAGCTGGTCCCCCTAACTGGCTCTGACCAATAGAAAAGGACCAATCAACCCCAAACACACACACACACACACACACACACACACACACACACACACACACACACACACACGCACGCACGCACATACACTCCAGCGACTCAGGACCAGTTACAGAGCTGCACGTTGCTGTGGCAATCTCTGTGCACCAGGGCCTTCATTTCTCAAGTGTGTCAGAGTGGGAGTATTGATCTGGGATTATTTTTGTTTTTTAGATGATATTGTGAATTTGTAACAACAGTAATTCTAGATCACTGCTTCCTCCCCGAAACACCTGAGCTGGCAGGAAACTGGCAGGAACCAAAAACTCACCTTATTTAGCAGTTTACTTTCCAAGAGACTTTAAAAGCTCCTGTGCTTTGCCTTCTGCCACTCTCCTGTTTACACCTGGTGTTAACGTGCATGTTGGGTGATCAGAGCACAAGTGGACGAGTGCACATGCGTCTAGAGTGACACCTTATGATCAGATCTCTTCTCCTCGCTCTATAAGAAAAAACGTGAATCATTTCCGTCTACAGTTGCTGAGAGTCCACACAGCTGCACGCACAGTGACAGGGCTAACTGTTAGCGTTACACAGCTAACGTTACATAACAGTTATTAACAGGTTTATGACAGGGTTGAGTCGTTTGGGTGTCAGTGTGAGTTTGTTGGGACTGTTGAACAGCTGCTGCTATGTGAGCTTGTGCTAACTGGGCAGACATTGAAGTGGCTGTTCAGTGGCAGGAGGAAAGCAGCTCCAGAGACGGTCCTTTAGCGCTGGCCCCAAAAGAACAGGCCTGACCCTACATGAACCTGCACTGTTTCTGTTCAAGTGTGACCTGAGCCCAGCTCACGGCAGCAGTTTAAAACCCTGAGTTTCTACTGTAAAAATATATTTTATATATTATAACATGTTTTTTTAAGTTAAAACATTTATTGAAAGCTGAGGGTGACACGTTTCCTTGTACCACTTCTCCAAATTCGCCTCCTGCTGTTATTTCAATAGTCTGTCTTGTGCATGACAGGTTGTGCAGATTGGTTTGCGCCCCCTGGTGCGTGTAGTGTGCAGTGTTTCATGGCAGCACGGCGAACAGATGATCACGGCTCTTAACTACCAACCAAGTTGCATTGCAGCGATGGGCCCCACGCCGCGGATCGAGTCAGGCCCAGTCGGGCTCGAACAGAGAATCAGAGCTCGGGTCATTTTTTATTATTCTGTGTCCCCTCTCTAAATTCTGAGGGGTCTGTGAACGCAGCACAGACTGAACTCTTCATGAGATCTTTCTTTTGAATTGCAGGGTTGATTATCAGTCAGTTGCTCCAATCGTAGCAGATCAAATCGATGGATGAGAGGAGCAGCTGCTGCAGAGGCGAGTGAAAGCAAACCTTTAGACCCACCGCTATGCATGGTTAAGTTTCACTTAACTGCGCCTGGCGTTCTGCTGCTCCATCTGAGTCGCTCTGCACTCAGAGAGTGTGCTGCAGTGAATAATAGAAGCATGTATATATTCCAGCAGCCCTCCTAATGAGCAGTCCAGCTCCAAAAATAGAACATCAGTAGATGGCGGCAGATGTTGTTATTGTGGCCACAATTACACGAATGTGTGGGAAACTGCTCAGATAAACAGACGTCAGCTGAGACGGCCGTCCTTCAGTGTGGTCGTTCAGTCTTAAGACGCATTGAGGACGCATTGGATGCATTCACACCTGCACTCAGAGCTGTCCACTTGTGATCCAATCACCCAGGATGCATACTAACACCAGGTGTAAACAGGGCCTCTCTCTGGCCTGTAATCATACAAGACAACCAAGACAGACATGCACTGGAATCCACAGCCTTTCTGCACCTTCTGCCGACACACTTCACCTCCAGCGTCACGGAGCAGATGACCCGATCAGCACACTGTGCCCTCCTTCTCTGCCTTCACTCTCGCTCTTTATTTTTATGTACTATCACATGCTGAATCATTCCTTGAAAATGGCTTTGCACTAATGTTTACGCCTGCTGTACGTTTCTTCTCTCAGCGCCTGACGATCTCAGTCCATCCTGTCCCTGCTTCCTGTGTTCCTGGTAATCACGAGGTTATTAAGGGAAAACATTCCATATTATTATTGTTGTTTTTTTAAGATTACTGAATTATGTTTGTATTGTGAAATATTGAAAACAAGGGATCACTGTTATTTCTAGAATAGTAATTGAGCACTGCTGCTGTTTGTAGTTGTATGTATCCGCACGGTGGATTTTCCTTTTGTCGACAATCACCAGTGAAACGGCCTTTTTTATTTAGCTGCCTTGTCTTCACACTGCTACTATTTAGCCTCTCTGCTATGCACTCACTCTGTTTACTTATTACACATATATAAATGCATATATGGACCTCTGAAGCCTTTATATCTTTATGTATTGTGTGTTATATACTGTATGTCTGTGAACATGCTTGACTCTGTGCCTTGTTGCCATTTTCTCCCTCAGGTTTCGCACAAAATTAGTTTTACCGCACAGACTGTGTACTCTATGCAAGGAGTAAAGCGTCTGGCCCTTTTATAATGAAGTAATGTTGAGTTCAGTGTTTTCTCTTCAGTTGATCTTAGTTCAGCCTCACACACGTCGCTCCAAATGAAAACTGAGTTTGTAAGATTTAGGCCGGCTTCTGTGAGGCTAAACTTGGTTTAGGAGATGCTTCTGTGCCTTCGCCCCCAGCAGGGAGCCCTATGCAAAACTGATTTCACTTTATGAATGAGTAAAGCATTTATTTGGAATCCCCTCTCTTTGCTTTATCTGGAGGTCTGTTGATACTGTAGGTTTTACTGATATTGATATGAAAGCTTATAGCAGAGGGAGAGCTGGAGTTTCTGTTGCCTTATTTTGGTGTGTTTGCTTTCACGCAGTCCGGAGGTGTTGAAAAGATGATGGTCTATTATATGAAATAAACTTAATTTTGTCATTGTCTCTGTGAAAACTGTCGTCACTCATTTACTTTACAGCACACAGTTTACCATCGTCAGTGGGTGAAGTAGCAGGGGTGGAAACACCCTTGTAAATGTGACAAAGTGGGGGTTTTTTGTGAGAGTGTAGTTGCACTTTCTGGAGTATTTTTACGTTATTATCACCAATACTTTTACTTTTCTAAAAAGGAATGCTTCACCCACAGAAGTACCGTTTATAAATCAATTAGTCATGCCTTGTTACCTTGAATTTGTGAAGAAAACTTTGTTTTTCTCTCATGCCTCCACAGAAAATGCCAATATACTGATTTATTAATTGACTGAAGACAGCATTTGACAACAGAAAAACTATCAAAACACCCGTTTGCAGACTCTAATAGAATTATATAATCTGTGTCTCATTTATCCAGGTTTATGCTCGGCACTTCCCAAACAAATGCATTTTCACCAAAACTTTATATGAAACTCATCTATGCTCACAGTCAGACTCACATGCTAAGTTTTTTTTTGTTTGTTTGTGTTTTTTTTTTAAGTGAAAATGCATGTTTGGGAGGTACTGAACATAACGTAAAATACCAATGTATTTTACAACACCTGATAAATGTAATTAAAATTGGTATTTATGTGTCATTTGTATTTGACGTTAATATTAGATCAATATTAAGTTCAAAATTAAGCAGGGTCGAATGTCTAAAATCTGGCTAAGGGACAAAGGTCATATAACAAAAGCCACAAATGAAAGCCCACTTTGTACATAATAAAAATAATGACTATATAATCATTTAATTTTTGTTTAATTTTAACTTTTGGTGCCAAGTAAGTGTGCAAGAAATAAAAAAAAAGAAAGAACTGTGCTTTTGTTTTTCTTATTTCTGACAGGGATGCAAATATCTCGATAGATGAAGAATCACCCATACCCAAAATAATTAATGATTAATAATAATAATTGATGTATGTTCAAGAAATGTGGTATTTAAGGAATGGCAGTCCTCAGGGGTGTTTCTAGGATTTGAGGATATTAGGGGCTAAGTGTGGGCCTCTGAAGGGGGGTCTGAGGGATCCTCCGCTGGAATTTTTTATTATTATTATTATTTTTTTTATGAATAAGCTCTATTTTATTGCCTTTTAATACACTCTGGCATCTTATTTACACTTAAAAACTGTTATTTTAAAATATTTTATTTTCCAGACTAAATATGAATTGTCATGTTAAAAATATTAGTAGTTGTTAGTAATTAGAATTAAGTAGAAACAGAATACTTTGCAACTGCCATCATTAAAATTTAAAGAATTTTGCAATGCTTGCACTTGAGTATTACCATTTTATGCTACTTTATACTTTTACTCTACATCTCAGAGGAAAATATTGTACGGTTGACTCTGTTACAGTTACTTTAAAACTTAGATTATTAATACAACATGTAATCAACTAAAAATATTTGTGTAGTTATGGGCTAGTTTAAACTATCCAGCAGTAGCCTATAGAAAGTGTTGTAGACACTGGGAGAGCAACGCTAGGCACTGACTGCTTTGCTTTTCAGCATGAGTGCTTTGGTAAAACCCACATCCACCTCCATGAGACTTGAAAATCAGTCCCTGGAAAAATGATCATTGCAAACTCTGGCTCTAGGCGAGAGATCACAGTCTGATTGCCACAAAGCGTGCAACCATTGGTGCCTAAATGCTAGGTCTACTGGAAAGCTGTGTAGTCTGGAGGTGTTTCTGCAGCCAGGAAAGCAACAGTGCCCGCCCATTCTGCAAAACTAACTCATAAATACTAACTAACTAATAAGCATTATAGCTAAATCAAGGAACACAATCACGAGTCTTAGTCCGCTCAATCCACTACTCGCTACAGTCTGCAGAGTCAGAAGACTTTGCTCTTTTATGATGGGGTGGTGACAGGGGCTTCTTTGCTGACAAAGCTGCCTCCGTATACGTCACTTGGCATCAGAACAGCCTATAGCCAGATTTCAACCTGTAGAGGGAAGTTACTATGCATATTTTTAACACAATAAGTAGAATTCAAATTCTTTACACTCAAATGTCGAGATTTGAAACCTGAATCGTCAAAAACAGTACTAAATACCCAAATACATTGCTTTTCAAAAAAGGTGGTTTGGGTGGTTTATAGTTACTCTTTAAAATGAGCTCCACCTTTACTAGCTGCAACATTAAAATGTTTACTGGTGCACTCTCTGTCTTGTATGACACAGAGGACCCAAAACTTTAGTGCATGCATGAAATATGGCACATGATTAGATCCGGGGATTTTTAGCATTATTATTTTTATATACAGCCTATTTAGACCCAAGCCTAGTCATTAATCATCTGGGGCTGAAGCCTTGGACGCCCAGGCCTAGCAACGACATTGGCAATCCTGTTTTACCCACGTGTGTTTTCATGCCAGAGAGCTCAGAGGTGTTGTGTTATAAAGCTGCCGTGTCATGACTCCTCCAGGCCGCCGGATGGCGCTGCGGCGCTGTGAGCGCTGTGTGCAGCCGGATGTTGACAGGCCTGCTGCTGGGCTCGAGCTGTGGCTGCTGCTGCTGCTATCACGTTTCCAGAAGTCTCCACATCTTGCTAGAACTTTCCTGCCACTCCAGAAACAGCATCCACGTCCGCAGCAAAGCCATGGCAGCCGAACGGCAAGTTTACCGCAACATATACACGAGCTTTTATTAAAGTTTCATTCATTTGTGTGTGTGAGCAGCTTCTTAACTGTCGCTCTGTTCCCTCGCTACAGCAGCTTCCTCGATAGCGTCATTGACGAGGATCCACAGACAGCTCTGGAGGTAAACATTAGCGTTAGCTAGCCGTGAACACACACTTATTATCACGTAGCTCTGTTTTATCACAATAGCCTAAACTTATTCTAACTAGCTGTTCGGTGGTGTTAACGTTTCCGATGTTAGCACCGACTTTGACACTGTAACTAGCTAGCCGAGTTAGCTAATGTTTCCTGTTAGCCTTACTCTGCAAGAACAGCGTCAAAACTTATTGTACATTATATTATTATTAACAGTCCATCAATACAGTTTTTACTTTAGTAGCACATTTATTTTGTTGCTCTTTACCACCATTATACAAGCAACATTTCTTAACAGTGGTGGATGAAGAACCTGGAAGTCACACTTGTGTAAAAGTAAAGATATTTTAAAAGAAAATGACTTTGATAGAAGTAAAAGTCAACTATGTTGAATGACGAATGTTACTTGAGTAAAAGTCGTCGAGTGTCTGATATTTACTGTGCTTAAGTATCAAAAGTAGTGTTTTATTGAATGTAATTAAGTATTGAAAGTACAAGTAAATGCTCTTATTGGAACAGCAAGTGATCAGAATTTTATTTCATCCTTACATGTACACTAACTAAAATGGAGCCTACCTTACACTTGGAGAAAAAGTAGATCTTCTTCACAACTTAAAAGCTTTAAAGAATGAAATCCAGTTTTGTCCAGATAGATAGATAGATAGATAGATAGATACTGTATTAATCCAGAGGGAAATTAAGGCACGCAGTAGCTTTTCACACAACACATACACAGACACAGATACACACATGGATAGAAGTAATAGGTAAAAAGAATTAAAACACAGCAGTGAAATGAGTCCCAAGACGACTACAGAGAGCTGTCACGACAGTAGATATGCTTACGATGGTCGTGCAAATTTGTGGTTGACACTGCAGCAATTGTAATGTTCAGTTCAGGAGTAATTAATACTTTGCTATCAATGATATGAATGCAGTTGAAGATAAATGTATGTACAGATACCAGTGCAGGTACAGATTTTTCTTGTAGAAGGTGCTTAAAAGTAAAGACTGTATTAAATAAGGAACGCTGGAAAATATGAAATATAAAAGCACAGAAGGTTAGATACGAAATGCTAACAGAGGGTGAATATCTAAATAGTTACAAATGCAAACGGGGTCTACGTATCCAAAGAGAATGTAAAAGCAAATTTTTCAAATTACTTAATTTGTCTGTGCCATCCTCCCTTTCTTCCCTGTTTTGTAGTAAGTAACTAAAAAAAATTATCTGACTAAAAGTATGCATTTTGTTTAGGAAATGTAGTTGAATCTATGTGAAAGTTGAGAGAGGTATAAGAACTTAGGTAATGTACATATACTCCCAAAAATACTTAAGTATTGTAATTAAGTATTATTACTTCGTTACAGTTCACGTCTTTTTCTTATTCATGATGTGTTAATATGATATAACATTAGTGATAATTGTTTTTTTAGGACTAACAGCATGTATTTAGCGTACACTGTGATCTTCAATAGATTCAACTATTCTCTAATAAATTCTCTGTAATAGTTTTATTGCCTTGTTAATACTTAAACATATTTCATTCTAGTTTTTCTAAGTTCATATGTGAGTAATGTAGACACTCCATGATATCTCATTTTTTGCACATCTTCTACAAAACTAGCTTTATTATTGTAAAACAATTATTTTGTACATATTATTATAGCATTTTCATAGTGTATTTTTATTGTAATATTTTTAAGCCTTATGCATGTTCTTGACTGTTGCTTTTGTTTGTGTTTTATGCACCAAACACCAAGGCAAATGACTTGTAAGTGGAAGCCTACTTGGCAACAAGCCTTATCTTATTTCTGGAGGGAGAAGAAAAAGAAAGGAAACCAGCCTTCCCACTACTGTTTTCTTAATAAATTCCATAATAATATATTTTCCTAAAATAATGGTTGGTGTTGACAGTGTAGAAACAGAAGAGGCAGACATGTCAGATTTTTTTTTATGTAACTTTTCCATCATTATCACAACTCTCTGAATCACAACAGCCCTCTGAGCTGTCCACTCTAAATTCCATCTCTTTTCTTGTAGGAACTTAACAAAGCCTTGCGAGGAGACCCTGACAACGCTGAGTGGTATTGCCAGCGTGCCTATGCCCACATACTTCTCAAAAACTACCGCTGTAAGTCTGCAGACATCTGCGTTGACAGACATGTTTGTGATAATGCAATCGTTTTGAGTGAATATGCATGATTGTGCTCATTTGTAGTAGTTTTGTCATGATACTGGAATTTCTAGCTTCAATGCAATACCTTGAAAAAAATGTCAATATTTGATACCATTTTAATTTCAAGATAAATATAACAAGTCTGCAACATGACAACGACAGCTTTTATTTTCTTGGTTAGTAGCAGAGAACAGCAGAATGACTGTAGTAAACATTAACAGTAAGAGAGAGAGAGAGCACAGCTGGTGCCAGTGTATCGATGCTGCGAAAAATATTCAGAAGCGATGTGTATGGATAACTTGATATTTTTAACAACACTAGTTTGCAGGAAATATAAATGTACAATACACAAACATAACATAGTTGTCCCCTAAACACTGTGATTGTGGTACAGACTATGGAAAAGAACATTTCCTATAAGATCCTTGAATTAGTAATCTGCCATCAGTCACTAAAGGAACTTGGGAATGCATGAATCTTAATTTTTTAAGTGGTACAGGCTGGATAAATGAATGTGGATGATAAACATAGTGTTGTTTTCCTTCTGCAGGTGCTGTTGATGATGCCAAAAAAGCCCAGCAGCTAAAACCCAGCCTTCCCCTTGCTTTCATGCGAACAGGGTGTGTATAATATAACATGATAAATAAATAAGGAAGAATCACATCTGCTGTTAAAGTTAAACACATTATCCCTGTTCGGGAAGTTTTGAGTCACTACGACCAACGTCAAGAGTTTTGTGATGAGAAGTTCAACTTTTTTCTCTGTACAAGAATTGTTTTAGTCACTTAACTTCTTTAACAAGGTACATGATCCAAATTTCGTGTGTCAGAACTCTAGGCCTGCCTGATCTAAGTGTATGTGGCATGTTTTTCTCTCCCAACTGCAGAATAGCAGAATACCACCTGAACCACTATGAGTCAGCTGAGGCAGCTTTCACTCAGGGACACCAACTGGATGGTGAGTACAGCTTGTTTCGACCTCGACTACAAACTTTCTATCATCCTGCTCTCTACCAACCGCTGTTTGCATCAGTGTCCCTTCTATTCCACTCTCCTCATTGAATACAATATATTATATTATACAATATTTGTTATAAAACATTTTATATCTGAAATTAAAGCTGTAGTTGTGGTACTAGACTCTTCAAGTTATTCTTTGACTCCACCTTGCCTCGTCCATTTTTGTACAGCAGGAGATCTTGTTGTTTATATTTGATGCCGTAGTTGATGCTAGCAGTCGCCTTTTTTTGCTGCAGGTCTTGCTGCAATAAGGACGCATTCACACTGGCGCTATTTGGTCCGCTTTAAATGAACCCTGGTCCGCTTCCATGGATAGTTCGGTTCGTTTGTAGTGGTGTGAACTCTCATTCAAACTCTGGTGCGGACCAAACGAGCGAATCCTGGTCCACTTGAAAACTGAGTGACTCAGTTCACTTGCAAGTGAACCCGGGTGCGGTTCGCTTACTGTGGGACATGCAAACGGACTATCCAGCGAACCAAAGAGAGGAAGTGACGTAGAGTGCAGTGCATTTTGGGTAGGGAAAAAAACAGCGCAAACTGGGAAAAGCAGAAGTAAAAAAAGAAAAGGTTGGAAAATGTCTCGTGGGCAGACGTGGAGTAGTGAGGAAGTGCAGGCGCTTATTGATATATGGTCAGAGGAATATATATCACAGTTGCTGACTGCCGACTGACGCCAGGGCCACACTGCCTGCAAAGCGCAGCGCACCGAAATTCTCGCGCGAGCCGGAGCACCTCCGTTCACATCAGACGCGCATTTCTCCGCGCCGGTCGACAAGCGATTCTGCTCCCAGCTGTTGTTTTTCCATCATGGGTAACTGCCTGGCTTGACACATTCGCTTGCGGCTCGCGCAGAAAATAGACCAGACGCCAAAATGATCACTGCAGGGCCGGCGGAGCTGCGCGGCGCGGCCGATGTGGATGACACAATCGGTTAACATGGGCGCCGAAAGGAAACTGGCTTCACTTCTTGGCGCTTCGAGGCTATTCGCGGCGCTTCCGCAGGCGGTGTGGCCCTGGCGTGAAGGGGATGGATTTGCGTTTTCAGTCCTGGCCAATCAATGAGCCGGGTTTTCTTCTTCCTGTGCAGTGTGAAAGTGAACCGAACCAAATGAAGGTGTGAAATTTTTTGGCATTCCCCGCACAATCGAACCAATCGACTATCCTGGTGTGAATGCGCCCTAAGACTACGCATTTATTTACATCATAATCACATGACATTATGGATTCAGTTAATCAGGTAAAGCAAATGCATTTAACTCCATATGACCACATGTTGTCGATCCACGTGAACCAGAATATTGGCCGTACTTAGACATGACAGAGTTCACTCTTCACACTGAGCTTCAGTTGGTCTTTTATACTGTAGTCGGGCTCCAGCTAACAATTCTCTTCATTATCAGTTCATCTGCAGATTATTTTCTGAAATAGTTTTGTCCAGAAATGGTGAATTAATGTCAGACTACAAGAAAAGAAGTTAAAAGTAGATTGCAAATGTCCTCTGGGAGAGTTGTTTGTGCAGCCTTATTAAAGTAATTTCAAAAGGTTGCTTTTTTCCAGCTGGAGGTTTTGCAACACATCCTTCAGCAGGGCTGAATATGTTGATGTCTTTGTTTGTTTTCAGTTAAGTAACATCAGGCCACATGATGATGTTACAAAAGAGCTGTTGTGCATTTTGGGCTTTTAAGACCAAAAATAGTCAGAGCTGGGTTTGGCTCAAGGGATCCCTCCTCCAAGTCAGATAAGGATTTAAAGATTTTAAACCAGTAACTGTGAGTGTTGGTACAAGTGCAGATCACGCAAGCTAGTGAAGCCGGTGTCTTTACACATTGTTCACAACTATAGTAGCCATTGTCAGTCTAGACACCATTAGGCCAGGTATGATAATTACTGATGGAGGTCATGTCCATACATCATACAATATTGCCCTCGTGTTTACATGTGTGTTTGTATGTAAGAATGGCAACAACTATTAATTTCTTTTACTGCTGCTACAGTGTCTCCAAACTGATCATCAAAATGACTGCATGAAAAAGATTTTAAAATCTCAAGGTCCTAAAATACTCAGCGCTGTCAAAAGAGCCTGAATCCATTTTTAAACACATTTTGAGATGATTGCCTGTAAAATGTGCATCGTCTATGAGCTGCTGATTTAACCACCAGTAATGTATTAAACACATCCTCTGCAGTTTTTCTTTGGAAATTAATCTCATTTAAATCATGACGGCAGCTTTCTCCAGCGCTGAGTCAGACCACTTCAGACTTAATTAACATCACTGACACCTTCAAATGTTTGTATTAGATTCTGTAATTGAGCTTGTTTTTTATATCAACATATATTAATTAAAGGGACAGTTCATGCCAAAATCAAAAACGCATATTTTTCCTCTTACCTGTAGAGCTGTTTATCAGTAGCCTGAGTGTCAGACTGAAGCTTCCAGAACCTTCAGTCTGACATCGCCTCCATTGAAGGCGATTTACAAGGGGGAGGGAATTTGATTTTTCCCTAACCAATCAGTAGAGATCAACGACTCACCCAGAATCTGACGTCATTAGTATCCATGCCTCGGGGGTGCCGAAAACAAGCGAGCATTGCCCGTTTAAAATGTCTCTGTCGTCGTGCACGCCCAGCTGCATCGCCGTTAAATCCAGTTTAGCAGCTTCCTTAATTTGATCCTCCATTAACGCGAGTAGTGGCGAAATACCTCGATAGCATCGTTAATGTGGTCTGTAGGATCTGTAGCGGTCGCCATTGCTGCTATCCTCACCAGTTACCCACTGGCGTACAGCTTGACATCAGCGTGGCGCTGATTGGCTAATCGCTAGACCCGCCCCCACCCCCGGCGTTCATTGGTCCTTCCATCGTTTGGACGAGATAAATCGCAAATTCATTGCAGTATGCCAGACCAGAGATGCAAGCATACTCAGTTGAGTGGGCGGGGTCTATGGTCTGGAACCAGGCTAATTTATCAGTCTAGATTGTTTTGGTGTGAGTTGCAGAGAGATGTCTAGAGATGTCAGACTTCTCTCCAGTATAATGGAACTAGATGGCACTCAGCTTGTGGTGCTCAAAGCGCCAAAAAATACATTTGAGAAACTCAACAGCAATGTCTCTTTCCAGAAATCATGACCTGGTTACTCAAGATAATCCACAGACCTTGTTGTGAGCAGTTTCATGTAGGAACTATTTTCTTTCTACCAAACTACACTACAGATTTTAATCTTACTTCTCCTAAGAAAACATCAGGAGCACGAGAAAAGGATGTGGTCAGTGTGTCCGTCCACCATAAATTAGACAGTAGCACCACAAGCTTCAGTACCATCTAGTTCCATTATATTGGAGAGAAGGCAGACATCTCTATAGCTAATATCTCCA
Organism: Epinephelus moara; assembly: GCF_006386435.1. Classification (NCBI taxonomy): domain Eukaryota; kingdom Metazoa; phylum Chordata; class Actinopteri; order Perciformes; family Serranidae; genus Epinephelus; species Epinephelus moara. The sequence continues at coordinate 19,890,138 of NC_065526.1, forward strand.
ACACTCAGCAACTCGCACCAAAACAATCTACACTGATAAACAGAACTACAGGTAAGAAGAAAAATATGTATTTTTGTTTGGGGTGAACTGTCCCGTTAAGACAACAAGACAACAAATGTTCTTTTCTGTGATTTCCACAGTTTCTGACAAATCATTTGAGCTCTGGATCAGGCGATGTGAGGAGATGATGCCAGGTGAGTAGCTAAACTGAAACTTTTGTAATGTCTTTATTTTAGGTTAGAGCGGTACTTAGTATCCTAATAAACCTGAAATTATAGACCCACATCAGATCTAAACGTCCTTAATTTAAAGGTTCATTGTGTAGGATATGAGGGGACGTTTGGGCAGAGATGGAACATAAGTGTTTTCTTTGGTGTATGATCCCCTGAATAAAAGAGCAGTTGTATTTTTGTAACCTTAGAATGAGCCATCTATATCTTCAAAGGAAGCAGGTCCTCGTTGACGGAGATCACAATGTTTCTACAGTAGCCCAGCACAGACAAACCAAACACTGGCTCTAGATAGATTCATGATTCACGTTTTCATGTCAGCCACTGTGGGTGGAAGCCCCTCTGCAACAAGAGTGTGGGGAAAAAAATTTTTTGGACATGAAACTGTCTTTGTTGAGAGTTATTAGCGGTTTAAATCACCGGTTCTTTTGTTTTGGAGAGGACAAGACCGCCGCAGAAAGTTTGGCTCCCGGTTAAAATCTCTTGAACTTAAGTTTTCACAGAAATAAGGCGAGCGTACATAAGCAGGTGCTAGGCTAGCGGCTCGTCTTCAACTTGCCAAACAGCGTCAGAGAAACACTGATTTGTAACATGAAACTGCTTTATTCAGTGGTTTTGCTGGTTTTAATCACCATGTCTGTTTACGTTGGGAAGGAAGAGACCTCTGCAGATATTTCAGCTCCCAGTAAAAAACCTCCTGAATGATGAACACTGAAGGAATTCTAAGCAGGAGAAATTTCAGCTTGTTGCAATCTGTAATCCTCACCACTATACGCCACTAAATCTTACACACTGAACCTGTTACTGTTTCAAAATACTGACAATGTTCAATGCTATTAAATATTGGTCAACAGTATTACCTATGGCCTTTTTATTTTAAAGAAAGAGCTATAGACTCCATTACCAGTTACCCTCTAACTTCTATATGCTATTTACCCCGTGCTATCAAACACTAAGCTAAATGGCTCAGTCAGGGAGCTGATCAGGCCATCTGATCAAACAAATGAGCTAGCACACATCCATGAATCTACAGTGTGAGTGTTTAGGCAGAGCTGCTCAGTCCAATAAAAGATGCATGCCATGTCTGGGTGGTGTGTTTCTGTTTTCTGGTGATGCCTGGGCCCTCTGGATCATCTCAAGTAAACAAGAGCATGAGTTTTGACAAACACGCTTCACACCCGCATGCACACGTACTCCCGGGAGCGGTATGATTCATCAGAGTTAACGCTACTGATGTTTGAAAGCCCCCGATGAGACCCAGCTCCTTCATAGGCGTGCTCGCAGACGGCGCGTGTGCACACACACAGACAAACCCACACCAGGGTGCACATCACCACCATCCCCCCCACTAAAACTTGAAAGTACCCTACTTGCGCTTGCTCACACCAGCAGCAGTTGTTTCTTCCGGTGACAGTGTGTTTACCACCAACCAACACACACACACACACACACACACACACACACACACACACACACAGCACCTGGTTATTTCATCACATGTGGCACCCTGCTTGTTTAAAAGTACACAAACTCTGACACACAGTCTTTTTCTCCAAACACCCNCACACACACACACACACACACAGCACCTGGTTATTTCATCACATGTGGCACCCTGCTTGTTTAAAAGTACACAAACTCTGACACACAGTCTTTTTCTCCAAACACCCCCCTCCTCACCATTTCAAACGCGACCTCATTAAGACAACATTAACACGCCTCCCGTCATCTCATCTCTCTTCCCTCTCTGTGCTCTCTCCCTCTCTGTAATGAAGTCAGTGAATAATGTATGATAGCATGCTGGTAAACGGTGATCAGGCTTGCTTGGGCTCACAGGGCTTTTAATGGGCGTGGATGGACCAGTAAACAAACTGGTGGAGGATGGGGTAGCGTCTGGGTGTCTGTCTATGTGGGGGCGAATCTGTCTGCTGTCATTTCTTTGCTGACAAATGCGTATTAAGTTCTTCTAGCTTTGCCATCATCATAGTTTAGAGACTAGAGATCGATTTAGGGAGCTTAAGGCGCTGTATTAAATGTTTGCACCTGCCACTTGCTTAAATTTTTCCCTCTCTTTCTAGAGAAGAGACAGAGCAGCGGTGCCAACAGGGTGAGTTTCTCTGCATGGCCACCTGGGGGCATTGTTGCTCTCAGCATCAGCAGAGAGCAGCAGCTTCATGTGTGCTTCTGTTTCAAAGAAGAGAGTCTTACTAAGCTTATTTTTGTTGTTGTTGTGTTTTTTTTTTAATTTTTGTTTCATCCCTCTGCCTCATCACCACATCCTCCTCTCTAATTGTCATCCCGTCTCGGGGGCTGAATGACCCAGCAGACACCAGCGGCTCCAACTGTGAAGTAAGTGCATAAATGTAAACATGCCGTATCCAGGCGCCTGTTTTTATGTTTATTTTATTTATTATACCAGCGTAATGATTAACTCAGCCTCAGCCGGCCCATTCTGTGTAACTTTGAATACAATGTACAAAGACAAGATTTGATAATGACGAGCTGTGTTTTATTATTTGAAGTTTTCAGTTTCATGAAGTTTAGATATTCATATTTGTAGTGGTGGTTTAAAAAAATGTCTTCAGACTTTTTTAATCAGTGTACTGTGTTTGTTTCTTGCAGACATGACTGGTACCAAACAGAGGCTAACGTCATCGTCACAGTCATGGCAAAAAATGTACCCAAGGATGGTGTGTGTGTCAACTTCATGGAAAAAGAGGTATAAACACACACTTAAGTGCAGCATTGAAGTGAAGAGAGTGTGTTTGTGTGTGTGTGGAACAGAGATGGGTTGGCTTTCGGGTGTTTCCTCAGGGGGGCCCATTAGATGGGTCTCACACACACGCACACACACATATACATGCACACACACACGCACGCACTCCCCATGGACCCAACTATGCCTCCAGTGGTGCCTTGTTAACATTGCCCCCAAAGTACAGATCTAAGAACAATTTACCCTCCCCAGCTTCTCCAACCTCCTAATTGTCTGTAGATAGAAGGCATAACTGATCTAGGATCAGCTGCAGAGCCCTCCGGGGACAACCCTCTTTCTTTTTCTTTTTCTCTTTTCCTTTGCTCCCTTCCACTCCTCTTTCCCTCTCTCTGAGGGGTAACTGCAGGGCACCCCAGGGAATGGCTTTGTCTTTCCTAATAGAATAACAAACTGAGTTTACCCCATTTCAAAAGAAATAGTTCACTTGCTCCGAATCACACAGTCACTTGTTAAGCTCCCTCTGTGGTGTGAAGTACAGATAAGTTCATATATTTTTTACTAGGTCAGTATATACAAAAGAAATTAAAGATAAAAGCCAGTGGTTCCAGTTCTTTTCCCTGGTGACTGAGCATGCAGCAGCTGTATACCTACAGACGGCGCAGGAACTCAACTGGAAATGAATATTAAGGCTTTGATAGTTTTGTGGAATTGCCCAAAAGCTACTTTAGCTAACTTTCTAAGCTTTTATCCCCGGTGAACTACTTCTTGCATACATTTGGTCCCAAATCAGAAAGTCCACTTTTAGAGAAGTGGTAGGTGTTGAATTGCAAACGAATACAAGTTGAAGTTCCTCTGTGAAAAGATCTGATGATGAGATGATAACAGTGAGTTATTCCTCATGTGGGCAGTTTTTAGTGCTTCTCTCGCCTGATATCAGACAGAATTGTCAACTTGTTACACTCCATCTATAGTCTGATATTGCCTCCACTCTAAAGCCCCTTTTCCACTGCATAAAAACACATTAACAGCTGCGAACATCTGGCTTTTGTATTTAACGGGAAAGGTTACAATAAGTCCAGGGACAAATGACTTCAGTAGTCAGGGGTATTTATCGGCTCCAGCTCCGATCGGCAGTGATAAAAATACGATACTTGGGTGGACACCCTAATTTTACTGCAAAATGCAATCACGGACTGCCACAAAATACCATCCATCTCTGTTCAAACAGCGTAACATTTTCACTGGCCTCCATGCTGCTTTACTGTTTACTAACCTGTTTTCTGGCCCATCTGTGATGTTGAACATGACACACTTGAAAAGCAAAAAAGAAGGCATACTTATATATCAGTGGAAAAGCAGTCTATCGCCTATTTTAACCATGAATGTATAAAGAGGACTGGATACAATGTTGGAGGTGAGACTCGGTTCATTCCTGTGAGAGTTGCTCAGTGGTGCATGAAGCCAAAATAGTTCAACTGCCACATATAAAATTACCCATATAATCCGTGCTGCTTCTGCACTGTTCGTCCCATAGAGCAGGCGCACTAGAGACTTCACCGGCAGAGCCAGCTGCTTCCGGTTTAGTGCTTTGTTAACTTGAATGGGGATAAAACGATTCAATCATGCAGCTGTTCTATACTTTCAAAATGCTATCAAACCAAATGGAATAAATCCTGATAGTGTAACAAGTCATTTTGCGGGGGTTGTGATGCTCACAAAAATGTGTAAAATGTATGTATGCTGGGCATCACGTGACGGTGTAATTATACTGTTTGGCCATGGCGAAAATTGGCTTTAAAGCCTGGCGCACTTCATGGGGAGGTTTTCCTGCGTCTAAAAAACCCACATACACACACTAATTTTGTTGGGGGGAAAAAGGTACAATTGATTTCCATGGGCAAACAAATCACTACAAATAAACATATCTGCTTGTATTTAATGCTGATTTAAGTCCACACCGTTGGTTAGCCATGCTGACATACGTGTTTTGTTGGAGTAGAGCAGGGCAAAGTTAACATACTATGATGTCAGATAATATTAAGAAGACATGCCAACTTAGGACAGTCTCGATAGCAGCGTCTAACCTGTCTATAGCAGTCGCAATTGTTGTTTTCACTCCTCATTGGTTCCGGCATCGCTTGCCGACACTTAACAATGGTGTTAGTCCCGCTAATCATTAGTCCCCCCGCAGAGCTCATTGGTCAATTTATTATTTAAATTGAGAAACTACTGGCTCACGTTGCAATGCCAGACAAATTTGTCGACTCAGACTCAGTGGAGTGGGTCAACACCAAGGCCTGGACAAGTGATTTCTGTTTGAGGGCAGCATTTGCCAAGTGACAAGTGTGTAAGGAGTGTGAGGATTTGGGCCACAGCCGAGTCCATGTCCCTCCAAACCAACAAGCCACCCGCCCACCCACCTACCCAGTCCCAGTGAGTGACAGGCTGTTAGGAGCTGTCTGACCCCTCCTTCATCACTGGTCACTCTGTGGCTGAAGGGGACAGGGCAAGGATACTCCTGGCCGACAAAGCAGCCACATCAGATGATTATTCTCAGGGACAGGCTGACACCTTCATTCCCTCCTCACTCCTGATCTCTCTCTTTGTTTTTTGTGTTTTCTAAAAACGACATTTGAGTCAAATTAAAATATTTACGCTACAATTTCAACACAGGGATTGTTAAATTATTATTTAACAAGAACAAAAATGACCGGCCTGGAAGGATAATTTACTTTATAATCATGGCACCATCTTCAATCAGACTGTGTTACATATTTGTATGTTTCCCTAGTTGCTTACTGCCTAACTTATTAGCAGCCAATGAGGGGTGATGTCTAATGTCTGGTGTGTTGTCTTTTCAGCTCTCTGCCACAATACAGCTGGCATCAGGGGGGACTTACAACCTCGACCTCCACCTCATGCATCCCGTGATCCCTGAACAGTGTAACTTCAAGATCCTCACCACCAAGGTATCAATGCACTTTGGCTTCATGTGTTGTTGAAACATCTAAATCAACAGGGAGTCCATTTTTTAGGAATGAAATATTTATTTTAGCTCGGGATGTGAAGTAATTTCCATATTTGATTTCTCGGATTGAATTACGAATGAAAATGTAACATAAGACTGAAGAATGGTAATCTGAACTGGCTGAAAACATAAAAAAAAAGTGTAATTTGAAATTCAATTTTTGAACAGCCAGGCTTAAATTAACGTATTAAACCATAAATTTAACTAGACCCAGTGCTTAAAGACCATCTCGGAGCCGCTCTCATCCCGGTCAGTTCAACTTCTGCCCGGTTAGCACAAGCTAACCTAGCAGCAGCAGTTACCATCCAACACCGAGCCATTTATGGCCGTAAACTCACACTGACATCGAAAAGTCTCAGCTCCGTTGTTTAATCCGTTGATAACCATAAGGTAATGTTAGCTGTGTGATGCTAACAGTTAGCCTTGTCCCTGTGTGTGTGTGCGTGTGCACGTTACTCACAAGGAGCTCACACACCCGCAGCAGTAGTCTCCTGCTGTCTCATGATAAACCGTCAGAGCGACAGCGGGGTAAGGAGACAATAAGATGTGTGCAGCTCTACGGTGAAATAAGATTTTACCCAATTTAAATGGTAAAAAATATAAAATATAAAAGTCATATTCACATGTGGGAGGGCGGGCTGTCTAATTTGAATGCTTGAGTACTCATACCCATCCCTCATTTAAACCTTTGCATATTTTACATTCTGGCATACATTATTAAAGATGATTTTTGACATCTTTAATAGACGTTTTACTCTGACAGATAACATGAACATGAATCAGAAACAAACATGTCAGACCTGCATGCTTTCAACAACACCTCTTGTGTTTAATGGTCCATTGTGCACTAAAAGAAACATCAAAGCTTTGTGATGCTCACTCTCTGATGTTGGATCACACAGTGAAATAAATCTGCTTTCTCTTTCTAAGGTCACAGTGACCACGACTGACCAACACATAGTAACTAGAATTGATAAAACAGCCTCAAACTAAGCAGATGACATGACTGCCAGAACACAATCGGTCACAGTTGTCAAATTTCTGGAATATCTGAGTTTTCAGAGGTGTGTTTAAGTGGAGGGAGAGTCAGGGAACACGTTACTACCTCTGTGGGGAGTCATGAAATAACAAGGAGTTCAACAAATAGGTCATTTTACGGATTATTCCGCACAACCTGTTTCAGACTTACAGTAGTGTGAAGTGGTGGCTCTCAGATGTTTTTCTTCACAGCACGCCCAGCTGTAGAGGAATATAAAACTGTTTACCACTTTACAACTTTTCTGAACTGAAAAACATAAACAAACAAGGAAGAGACAGCATTTTTTTGGGTCATGGAAGTACTCCAACTAAGTTTTTGAAAGTCGATGAAAAGTCGAGGAGATTTTCACTCAGGATCAGTGAGAACACCACATGTAGCCTTGCCGTCCCAGTAGTTACTCTCAACAATAAAGTGGCAGACTATTAAACATGTCAAGGAACATTTTTTATGTCCCCATAAAGAAAATATGATGTGGTAATGTCGCACACTGGAGAAATGGTGGCTCTTCTCTGACAGGGCTTCAAATCTCTGAACTGCAATTTTGCTGTAGAGCATCAAAAGACATGATTTTATCTCTGTGTATTCAGGCACAATAGTAACTGATTATTTTTTGTGTCTTTGTTGAAAGTGTTATTGACTTAAATGTCAGATAACAGTAAAAAAAAGGGAAAAAAGAAAACCACCCCGATGCGAGTTTAAGCAGCTCACTGAAATTGTGACTGATCATTACCACTCTGAGATTAACATCTTAATCTCCTCAATAATTTAAAGCACTGTAAAGTAGGCTGTCACTACCTATAATTCCTTAATGCTGCTAAAGCTTACTGTAGCTGCGGTGGAAATGAGAAAATCCACTCTCGCTGTGTACACTGTGGCTCCTGTGGAGACGTTAGTGAAGTTCATCTGAGCAGCTAACATGAGATTCACACATATGCACAAATCCTCACTCCTACACACACGCATGTATTAGAGCTGTACTCGCCGAGAGTTCCTCAGCACTATTTAAGGTGATTATGGGCCTAATGAGTAGGAAGGGCACTTTTTACTATAGACTAATTAGCGTGTATTACAGAGGATGTTGGCTAATGAGTGTGCTGGCTGAGTGTGTGCTGATTCAGGGTTTAGGCCACTGTCAGGTTTTAGCCTGAGGATCAAGAGGCAGGTCTTTGTGTGAGTTGTTTTGATTGTTTTTTTAATCATTAAGGGGGGAGGAATTCGTCTTTTTGGCCATCGATCACTCAGGTCTTGCCAATACAGTTCAACATAAAGCTTTGCTTTGTTCCTGGGGATCCTGTGAATTCCTAAGAAGTATTATTCTGATGGTGGGGGGTGATCTTTGCCGTTTTTGGCACACAGAATCTTCCAAAGCATCTGTACCTGTATCCTGTTATAAGTAACTGAACAAAAACTCTTAAATAGAAATTTTCAGTTAGTAAAATGATAATTTACCACCATTAACCACTTATTGTCACTTCAACCAGGTAGTTAATCCTAACGTAGTGTTTTTATAACCACTGCATGGCAAAATACTTCCTTGGTTTCCTCGTGTAAATCAGACATTTTGACAATATTAGGCCAAATTTGCCAAGAAAATGCAAATATGAGTTGCAATTTTAAATGAATTTGTCGTTTTAACTGCATATCTTTGACTGGTTTTTAACCAAGGCAGCATTTCATTACACTTGCATTGTAAAATTCTGGGTAGATACAGATCTTTGCTGATTAACACTTTTGTGTGAAATGAATTAAAGGCCTGTCCCAAATATGATTTAAGCAAATAATAGCCCGGGTTATGAATTGGAGTTTTATGGTATATTATAATTCCTTTTCTATTTTATATTGCTGTGAAAACATCCACAAATTCCTCCTTTAAACAACTGTATTCACTCAAGTTTCTCTCGAAGAACTACTTTTTACAAGATTACACTGAACACATCATGATAATGTTATAATTTACCTTTTGTGTAATACTATTGTTACAATGAGAGCTTGAACGCATAACTCGATGCAGCCTTCGTCAGCTGTTAGTTTTGGCTGCTAACATTAATGAGCTCTCCCCCTGATGTCAACATGGATTTGTTGTTCACAATGTAGCATTATCAGTAGGGTTTAAAAAAGACATCGTGAAACAACCCTTCTATCGCCGATGGGCGATCCGACTACGCCGATGGGGGATCCGATCGCCCATCGGCGATAGAAGGGTTGTTTCACGATGTCTTTTTTAAATGACGATGCAATCGCGAGGTGTGGGGGGTAGACAGCGCGTGTGTGGAGCATGCTGACGAGATCGAGGCTGAACGAGGCTGAGTGAGAGGAGACAGAGGGAGCTGCTCACTGCTTAGTGAGAGAGCGGAGGGTGGGGGAGATCAACGCCCCCGCCCGCTCAACACAAGCATACTCGGGCGTACTATAAGCGGAGCGGACTCCGCGAGGAATGTCCGCAGTCATTCGGGCTTTCATAGTCGAGCACACGCGATGTGAAAAATACATGCCGAGCAGTCACTGGTGCGCGGAGCGGAGTCCGCGCGGTCGTAAAATCTGAGCTTTGCGTGCACAGGGCTTGCAGACGTCCGCTTTGAGTCTGCGCGGACCTCCGCGGAATCCGTTCCGCGTATGTTCCGGCCGAGAATGTTCGGGCCTTAACGCGCATGTCGCGGAGCGGTGAACAAACCAAACAACACAATGTCAGGAGAAATTGAAAAGATATGCTGTCCATGTAAAGTCAACTTGCTAATTAAGGAGCAGTTACATGTTCAAGAGTTTTATAAAGCTGCTCAAACGCCAAAGAGAGGCTATAAGTGAACGTTTCAGCGGCGACGCGTAATGATCCCCCCCTCCCGGGCGATGACATCGTTCATCGGCGATTTCACTAGATGGCGATAGGACGATAGGATATGGACAAGATCGCCCAACTCTAATTATCAGGTAAATAAAAGGGTGCGTCCCCCGACGTGTTGATAGTGAATTTACTGCGTCCGCTGTCCCAACAGCGTCCCTGGGAAGATGTCTGTTCGTCAAGGGGATGGATGGGATTTGACACAATGGCCACAGCCATTGGTGAATGTCAACTTATCTGCAAATGTGCCAATGGCAGTCAACAAGGCGAATATTGTCGGTTCGCAATGTGCAGCCAGTAAATCTGTGCATTCTGGGCATACAATTCCTGGACCGATCCTGAGACTGCCCCCAGATGCAGTTAAGAAATTGGATTTCTATAACGTCTTTCACACATATCTCCCGCTAAATTACTGGAATAACCTTTCAAACATGGCTAGTGATTTTCAGCCGTTCACACATGTACTACATTCAGGAACATTTCCATCTTGCGTCTTTTTACATGTGACATGGCAATGCCGGAATAGATGTGGCAAGGGACAGTCCAGCAGATGGCGGTAATGCAACACTTGTGGATGCCAATCGCTATAAAACTCATTAGAAGAAGAGGCTGAGGCAAAGTTGGATGCACATGTTGCGGCGAAAGACGTCTCTTATTGTTTTCAGGAACATGGCAGGCGAGGAGCTGATCTGTCCAGAGCCAGTGTTCTTATAACGTGTTTTATATTCAACAATGAAATCAAATCACCCACGTAAGCATTGTTGTAAATGCTGAACCATAAACAAGTTGCAGATTCAAATACATCATCAGTGGATTCTTGTAATTGTTTCTTTTGTCAGATGGATGTAACCCTTCACCTGCCTGTCCCTGCAATGTCTCTGCTGTCATTCACAACACAGCTGTACTGGAATTTCCCTAAAATGGTCTTGAGCTTGGAAATTGGCAGATTTTCCCGAGTATCGATCCCTGCGCCCATTCACACATGGACTCATGCAGGGAAAGTCCCTGAACATTTCAGGAACAGATTGCATGTGTGAAAGGGGCTTATGAGTACAGAGTCTATGATAATATAGTGATCTTGACTCCACAAAGTTTACTTCCACTAAAGCTGAATTCCACAGTAGAAAAAATAAAAAAGTTTATTAGTCATAAAATTATAATATGGCAATTTTAAGTGGTAGTTGTGTAATTAATCCAGCAGGAGACTGACGACCTTTATGGGAGATGAAAAAGACACATAAAATACACACGTGCCACCTACACGAGCAGAGCGGAGTGAAGATGGTATTGATTCAGCTGACGTGCCTCTCAAATACTGACGTAAATGCAGTCAAATACATTATTAATGTCTTGTGCATTATATAAATGTCATTTCAGAAGTGCAGCCTGCAGTGATTTTAAACAGCCACAAAAGCCTCAGTGAATTTGACCTATTGGCTATTAAATTTAGAATTATACAGGAAAAGAATATTAACATTGTTGGATGGGTTTCAGCAGCATTTGACATTTAACGTTGCACAAAACACGCGTCATGTGTACGGCCCCTAACACCTGGCGGTGGTTGCACTTAGTTACATAATGATGCATTGAGTTCTGTTCAAGTTAAATTATAATATTACCATCATATGCTCATATGTACAATGTAAAATTCAGTCTTTGGTGAGTAGCTTGAATAAATTTAGTTGTTTGAAGGAGAAATTTGTTGATTTCACATCTATGTGAAAAGATATTAGAGAGGGAATTATAATATGTAGTAAAAATACTTTTAAAGCTTTTTTTTTGTTAAATAATAGATTTTTTTCATGTGAAAGGTTATATTAAAGTTTGTTAAATTTTATAAAATCTATGCTCATTCAAAGGTAGGGCTGGGTGATAGGACTATGTACGATATATCGATATATTTTCAAGCAAGATATAAATTTAGACAACAGCGTTTATATTGATAAAGGGTCAAGTTGCATTACATGACGCACACCAGTGTGCATCTCTCCTCCCTCACACACCCCGCACAGCTCCGCCCCACTCACTCACAAGTTCTCCAGCAACACCTTTGAGCCGTAGCCTAACGTGCAACACCTCAGAAATGTAACTACACGTCGCGGCGGCGTAGACCTCCTGTCTATTTTTGTAAGCTGAAACCATTTCCCTCAGTGGAAACGAAGCTTTTATTTACTTTAATTTCACAGATAAGAAACAATAAATTGTGGAGACAATAAAGCCTCCACTAAAATCGCATTTTAGGTCTTGTGTGTGATTTATCCTGGCTTCATATGAGCAGAGGAAATCTCTGCTCGTCGCTAGGCTAATTTATACAATGTTAAATGCCATAGGCATGTGCTAGTAATGTTAGCATGTTATATTTGTTTGGAAAACATGTTTAGTATAAGACAGGTGTTTTGTCGGCGAACCTTGTGAGCTGTAATGGAGCTGAATTTTGTACCGGTGCAAAATTTTAACACTGTTAAATGTTGTTGTTGTCCCTGGTTTTATATGAGAAGAGGAAAGTCCACTAGCTGCTAGGCTCATTTATACTACGTTAAATGCCATAGGCTTGTGCTAAAAACATTAGCATGTTGTATTTGTAGGGAAAATGTGTCCAGATAAAGACAAGTGCTTTGTCTGTGAATGCTGTGAGTTACAGTGAAGCTGGGTTGTGTACTTGTGTTTGAAATTGTTGCTATTAAGGCATGTTTAATGTGTGTTTTAGGTGTGTTTTGAATCAACTAAACTTTACAGCACTTCACAGAAACCCTGCCTCCGACTAGTGTATTGGAGGTGTAACTATTGTGCAGCTGCATGTTTTCAAACAGGGGACTAAAACTCCTGTCTCTGCATTTTATTTTGATCACAGTCTGTTTTTATAAAAGTGCTTGTGACATCTCAAATGTGGCTTTGACATGCAACTGAACATGTAGCCCATTTCGTAGAAGATACCGAGATACAAATCGTGGATCGCCATAGTACCGAGATGTGAACTTTTATCTAAATCGCCCAGCCCTAATTCAAAGGTAGTATAATGAAGGGCTGAATTATTTCAAAACGGTAATGAAGATTTCTTTGTTTCTCAGGCACAGAAGGAGAATTAATAACGAACAAAATAATACCCAGCTCTATATGTTTTTCTGTTAGATCTATAATTTTGTAACATGGATGAAAAAGCATAAAGAAAAAAAAGGGGTTTACATCAAGTGGCTAAAAACATCCTATGGTGTTAACATCTCCAAACAAGTCGAGCCACAGTGCCTCTGAAAGCACTGACGATATTTATTCTAGTTTTTTTTTTACAGCAAGGCCACAGGGGGAACGAAAGGGCAGCGCATGATCACAGGTGCTGAAAATATCCACTGTATGGTGCCACAGTGGCAAAAATTTGATTAGTGGCGTTACATAACCTGACATCTATATTGTGTGCATTATATCCAGCGGCTACACTGTGCCGAGTGGAGACTGACCTGCACAGAAACTGCCCCCTCTCAAAAACTCTCACTCTCACTCACTTTCTCGCTTTTCCATGGCAACAGCAGACACTGCATACCAGAGGTGCACGTGGGTTGCAGCTTAAACAAGGGCTCAGTCTTAGAGAGACCACAGCTGAAGATGGCCTTAGACTCTCTCTCATATCTCTCTACAGTCTCTCGTCTTTTTCCTCTTTCTTCCTCATTTATCGTCTCTGTCTTTGTTTGGTCAATCTCTCCGTGGCCCCTCACACACACCTTCTGTCTGTCTCTGTGTTTTGCACACATACAAACACACACACACACACACACACACCTACGTCTAGGATAACGAGGGAGGGTGTTCAAACCCACCTCCTCTCCCACAAAGCCCTGACTGTTCCCTGGTCCACTGGGCTCCTCCGGTACACATGGCCCCTACACACACTCACACACAACGAGCTCATGAGCCCTCACTGGTAATTGCAGCATTGAAATGTTCAAGAAGGCATAACAAGTCTTTAAAAACTCTACAGGTGAAATGTGTCTGCACACGTGCACGACAGTGTGAGAGACCCCGGCGAACTGAGCAGCTCTCAATGCGTGTCTCATTTAAATATTTTGGAGCCGTTTCATTTTCCTGAAGCCAAGGAGCCACTGGGGGGAAAAAACATTCAAATGAACAACAGCATCAGCAAATCAAGTTTCTCCAGATTGGCATGCATCCCTAATGAGCGTTTGAGAAAAAAGAAAAAAAAAAAAAAGGCGCATTGCCTTGGAGCTGTTGATTCCCAACCAATGTCGGTCTGTCTGTCTCTGTAATAGGCTGCCCTGCACTCTTCGCTCCACAATGTTTACGCTTCATCTCCTCGCTGTCTTTAAAGACAACTTAGCAGGGGCAGGCTAAGCCGGGCGTGAGTGTGCAAGCATGTACACACACATGCACATGTACACACACAAACACACACAGAGGCTGAACAGTAATCTTTCAACACACTTGTGCCGTTTACACAAAGTATTTGCAGTGTGTGCGTGAGTGTCGTCTGTAGCACATTATCGTCAGCGCGACCTCCTCCTGTCCTCCACCACGACAGACATTCCAACCGCAGGGGTCACCGCGACAACGGGGAGCCAATTACACACCAGTGTGTTTGATCAGAACAGACGGCTGACGCACACACACCCAGATGCGTGCGCGCAAACACACTACACGCTGTTTCGGATCCACGCTCGCCCGTTCATTCACTTCCAAACTCATCTCTTTTGGGCAAATAGCTAAAGTGGCGTCTCCGCTCTTTAATTTTCATGCCTGTCAACGTCTGAGAATGTTTATATTTATTTCATTTATGTGTCTTTCTCGCCGAGTTTGTTTTGAAATCCGCGGGGATCTGGAGAAAGAAGGCAAAGATGCTGGGTGAGGAGTCGTGGCGGAGTGGAGGGAGGATAATGGCTCAAAACACATGTGACAAACGACATGGGACCCCTGTGCCCCTCTGTAAATAGCGTGTGTGTGTGTGTGTGCACATGTGTGTCTGTGTGTGTGTAGCACAGTATTGTATAGTCCAGCCCCTGGGGTCCTGTGGGTGGTGGCCCCTGTATGTGCCTCTGCTGTCACATCCCTTTACGAGGCATCTCTTCGCCTGTCACACACACAGAAACGCACACAGAGAGACACACAGGCGGCGCCTGGCCTGCCATGTCCCTTAAAAGCCAGGAAACACAGATGTGGCAGCAGATTAATGTTGTATGGCCCAGGAACACGCATACAATCGCACACACAGAGCCGCGGCATGAGTCCTGCTGCGCTTCACACTACAGACACATTAAAGAGAATTAACGGCACCTGCAACACTGGATGGTGATTTTAAGATGAGAACATTTAATTTGCTTGGTCTGAAGTCTTTGTGTAAAAAGGGCTACATTCTCAGAACAGACAAGGACCAGAGATCGCGCCATAGGGACACTATGAAGTCCCTTCTTTACTCTGGCTTTGCATTTTTACACAGAACCAAATGATGGCGGCATCATGTCACTCCAGTGTGTGAATTTAGACAGCATGCTGGCATCATGGAAGCAAATGAGGTGTGACTGGCATGACATGTATGATAACAGCGTCGGCCTCTAGTGTGACATATAAGTTATGTGTCGCCAGCGCTTTACAGACAACAATGGCCCAACATGGCAATAACAGTCGTTCACCGTCTCTTGTTATATGGCGGCTAATCTCGTCCTCTGCTATCCTGCACCTCATTGTCTCCCCAATTTGTGGACATTTTCAGCCTCTGTTCTTCTTTGAGTTAGCTACTAACAGCTACTTTTTTAAATCTCCCGCTGTGGGTCGCACTCGTCCCGTCCTGCCAGCTGTCCCTTTTACACAGACATTGATTCGGTGCTATTACCACCTCTGCTCCCGGCTTAAAGGTGAGACAGCTCTGACCTCCCATTCTGCAATTGTGCCTTTTATAAATAACAGTAGGTGGAATAATGGGCAGGGTAAATGGGTCTTTTGCCTCTGACTTAATGATCATTAACTAATCAGTTGAAAGCAGTCAGAAAGGCTGTTGAGTTGCTGCCTTGTTAAAAATGAAAACTCTGCTGGCTTAATAATAGCTGTATTATCTTAGTTAATATCTGTAACTGTTTATCCACAGGGGTACACACACACAAAAAAAAAACCTGATGCATAATAAAAAAGACATCAGCCTCCTCTAATCAGAATTACAAGCACTACTACAAAGGCTGTATTAGTTTGAACGCCAATTAGCAGTATTTGTCAGCTATTAGAGCAGGTCGGCAAATCAACACTTTGATATGCGCTGAAGTCTTGAAAGCACCACGAGACCTCTTACAGAGCTCTTAGGAGCCTCTGTGCCCAGACTGCAGGTGCATCCGTCAGAGAAACAACAATTATTTAACATGTCAAGAGGAGCTGTCTCAGAAAATCGATTGAAATTAGATAATCAAACACCAGCAGTCACAACTGATGAGCAGGGTTTAATAAATCTACATAGAGACACTGATGTATTCTGGGTAATTCAACAATACTATAGGTTTGTATAGTGGGCATCAGTGTTTAACTTTATTCCTGAGAAGATGTTTTTTCATCAGTCTGCGATGGCAGGTGATCTAAATCAGTGGTTCCCAGCTGGTGGGTCATGATCCAAAGGTGGCTCGCAGGTTCATTCTGAATGGGCCACAAATTATTCGCAAACATGTTTGTAAAAAACACGCTTTATTTTGTACAGTGAATTTCCAGCACAGAGCTTTTATTTTAAGTGCTGTTTCCTGCTGTAGAGTGAGCAATTAACTGACAGCTGCTTAACAGAGACAGCAAACTAGCTTGATGACATGGCCAAATGTTAGTATGACGCTGAATATATTGAACTGTGTGGACCTTAAACTAATGACTACAGGGAAATCTGGACCCCATGGCTGGACCAGTTGGTAAACACTGATCTAAATACTACATTACCACTACCACAGTACGAAGGCTGTGACCAACAATTATTTTCATTGTCAGTATACCAGATAATACTGGGAGAAGCTAAACTTTAAGGGGCCTATGTTAGAGCTGCCGCAAAGCAGCACACAGCTCAACTGTCAATGCTAGTTTCACACCAACGCAGTTGCCGTTTTGACGGACAGCACCCTCTGTTGTGTAAGTACACCCTTCTGTGTGCCCATGGGCGTGTCGGTCATAAAATGAGGTATGGTCAGGTGCAAGTGGTCAGAAGAAAGTGACAAAAACCTGGTCTTAAGTCAGAATGGTGCAGTATTTTATGGCTATTTAAAGGGTGCATTATTCAGGTAGCCTACATAGGCGGGTCCACAGTGCACATACACTCTGCTTGTTACACACTCAGGGAGGCGCAGGTGGGTTGGGGTAGGTCAAATAAAACCGCATTCATGAGGAAAATAGTAATGACAATCTCTAAGATGTGAACATAGCAGAGAGCAGAGCAGAGCAGAGCTGCTGTCCGACTCCCTATTAAGAGAGACACTGCACGTTTACGCAAGAGGGGCAGCGTAACTTCATTGATTATTTTAAGCTGAAAGTTAAGTTTTGTTTCCTCTGTCAAGTTTATAATTACAGTTTTTAGTTTGCACTAAAAATTCACTCAGATTATGCTCTGTTTAACTAGCAGGAGTGGTTGGACACGCCCTAAATGCACTTTCCTATTTAGTTTAAAGCTGTATTTAAATGATCTGTGACCTAGGTTGTGTGACTGTTGCCCGTCGTGTTGCATTTGGGAACAAAAAACAGCACCATATTTGCCGAATAGAACCAAAATCCAAAAGTGAACTGATTTAAGTTGCTGAATGTTTCATGAACACAAACTTAACTTTCTGCTCGCCGTTAGCAACAAGGCAACTGGAGACGTCTCACCTTACATTTTTATACACACTGGGGTTTACCTTTGAACTTTTATCAGAGAACCAGATATTTTGTAAAATGGTATCTCATCTTTCATACTGATGATTCAGCCAAGAGAGTTTCATGCAAATCCAAGCTTTTGAAGTGCTCCAAAAGATGGTAGCCTAACATTGTCTCTGCATGAAATGAATTCAATGAACAAGTGTTACCTCCTGAACCCTGGACTCCCAAAATAACTTCTCCCACCTCACACTTTACAGGTATTGACTAATAAGACACACTTTTGTAAGTGTTTACAGTGATTATTTGGTTACTTCAAAACATATGTACAATATGCTTACTGTAGAGGCTGGGCTCTGCTCGAAAGAACTTGTCTCTACCACATGTTGACTGACTTCATTGAAAGGCAACAGTGTGTACACCTGATCAAAACCCCGAGTTAAAATGAGGGGCGTGATGTGTTTATCTATGCATATAACAACACACGTTTTCAGGTAGTCTCACCTAGAAGGCATTCAAAGGCTACATCCACACTAATATGTTGTCAAACCAACAACCATTACTACATTTACACCTAGCTTCCACACTACTCTGGTGTTTCCGAACCCCTGAAATGGAGACTTTTGAAGATGCCGCTGACCATGTGTCAGTTTGAAACTCTGCAGCAAAATGTGTGTAGTGGACTGAAAAAGCAGTAGTTATTATTTTAGTAGGCTACCAAAATTTTATTTGTATTTGCAGTTTTATTAATATATATAATAAAACAATCAATACTCAACATCTGTGTATTGATTTATACATTTTTTTTTTCTATTTGGTTACTGTTTAAATGTGTCATTTTTTTACCCCATGCCATTTGATATGTAGCCATATTTCCATTGTAACGACTCCGAACCTGTTTTCCGCTGCCTTAACCGCCTTTTACATGTCTTCAGTAGCAGTTCCACCTCGTCATTGGTCCAAGCAAAGTCTTACTTGCTGTTCCTCTTCCTTTGTATTTTTTGTAACTAAGCAACCAGCCACAGGCCAGACACTCTCTGTTTCCTTTTTACATCGGCACACGCATACCCAGTTTACGTGAATGATCGTGTACCATAGACTGTAAAAATGATGGATGTACTTAACGTGACATCACCCACTGGTTTGTGGACTCTCATTTTGAAGCCTCACTTTGGCATTTCAGTTGTCACCATCTTGGTTTTTTGGGTATTTGGTATATTTGGGCGAGAGGCTGGAGCTGTGGATCTTACTGAGAGGTCAAGGACACTGTCAGCAGACAGCCTGTCACTCACCCTTATTTATGCTCAACTTAAAGCCTTAATGAAAAGTCTATGGGTGAGTTATATAAAAATTCTCCCCCGTACAACTGTCATGAATGTTTCAATTAGCTCTAGAGACCAAAACTGTTTCTTGTACCAGGCTGTAAGCGTGTTTATTCCTGCTGTAAAGTTGGGCATTTTAACACGGGGGTCTGCAGGGATTGGAGCCAGCATCACGTGGCCGTTCAAAGAACTGCAGTTTTTCACAAAATGATAATGTATTGTATGTATGGCCCGGGTGTTGAGCTCAGTTGTACAGTTCAAAACCTGCTCACTTTCTGACCGCTTCACACCTCATTAATCACAGTGTGAAGTGGGTGTGAATGTCAGATTGTTGCTTCCAGAAAGTAACCAAAATTGTCGGACACAGCTCCCATTTCTTTCACAGAATCAGATCAAACTTGCAGAAAGTTCGGAGACATATTCTTTTGAAGGATGAATATGAATTATTCGGGCAGTGACCTGTATTCTCAGCAGAGATCGTCTTTTTTTAGTTTCACAGCCCTTCGCAGGTGAGCCAAAAAGTTAATTTCGGACACTGCACAGATGCCTTGCTGTGCACGAGGCCCTTTGTGGGGCAGAAAGCGCTGACACACACCGAAGTGATCTATCAGTGTACAGCGACTCGCACTAGCTCATCACCTCGGTGGAGGAGGTAGCAGCGATCATACTGTCTTCTTCCCCTCAATCTGCTCCTTTCACTCACACTTCAGCCTCTCTGCCTCCTCTCCTCTAACCTTGTCTACCTCTTGGTTCCCTCTTCTCTTCTGGCACCCTCATAAATGAATCATCACATCGCCCAGCAGAGCAGAAATGTTCCTTAATTGCACCGACATAACTAGCGCTGTCTTTCACGTGTGCGCATATCAAACGCACACACCGTTAATGGGCGGCAGGGTGGGTGATGGGGGGGCCGCAGCTCGCGTGTCTCGCTGGTATGTGCCCTGTCAATGCAGCTCAGTGTTAAAAGCGTGTGTCCATGTCCTCTCTCCCCTCATTGTTTTCCTCCTCTCCCATGTTCTCCTGGTGTAATGATTTGGATCAGATGCTGCTGTGTGGAATTAGGATCTCCCCCTCTCCCTCCCTCCCTCCCTCCCGCTCGCTCCGTCTCTCACACTGGCCCTCTGGCTGACAGGCATCTCGTTAGTGCAGTATGTCTGTCAGTGAGGTTCGAGATTGAGCTGTGCCCCCGCATATCCCTGATGTCTCTCTCTCACACACACAAACACGCGCGCACACACACACACGCAGGCTGAGTTGACGTCGGCTCTGAACAGGCAGCCTCTCTGGCCTCAGTAATGATCTGATGTCCTGTACTTTTAAGATGTCACTCTAACGGAAGCGTTATTTTTGTCCCGCGCAACAAAGAAGATCATTTTGTTTAACATTGTTATCTCCCTTGTTCCCTCCTCTTCTTCTCCCCCCCTCTTATTGCCCCTCTTTTCTGTCAGGTGGAGTTCAAGATGAAGAAGACAGATGCCATCAGATGGGAGAAGCTGGAGGGAGAAGGACAGGAGTCCAACATCAAACACTTCAACCCTAGTCAGTCCACAGCTTCTGCATTTACACTCTCTCCCCCCAACTATCCTCCTGTCTCTGCTCTCATCTCTGTCTCCCTTACCCTCTTCTTATTTCTCTCTCCCTCTCTGCAAAGATCAATATAAGCTCCTGTGTTTGTCTGTTCTGCACTAAAATGAGTGGGCAGTCAAGCCCTGCTAGAGTCTTTCATTAGTCTGACGGCAAAAGTATACAGAGAGAGGGAAAGGTATGACAGCGAAATATGACTCAGTATTTTAGCCCACACATTCCCATTACTGACAGGATTAATTACTTATGTAAGTGTGTGTGTGTGTGTGTGTGTGTGTGTGTGTGTGTGTGTGTGTGTGCGGAAGGGGGAGTAAAAGTTAAGTGGGCAGCCAAACCATCTTTTCCCTGCAACCAGCTCAGCCTGTAGGACGCCCTGTTTATAAGTGCCTGCTTATAACTGGGGCTACTGTTACATTTAAACATGATATTTGACATCTGATTTCATGGGATCACGTTGCCGCATGTCCACACTTGGCCTGAATATGTCTACTGTGCGTCTGGTGCTGTATTTATGTAAATCTGCGTCTGGATTACATTCCCCGCTCTCCATCTCTTGTTGGGATTACAGTGGGCATACTTCATCCTGAAAATATAGAAATCAAATCACAATGTGATCCGTCAGAGTCTTAGTCGGATGATCTGGGAGCAGAAATGAATTCAGTTAGTACATCTTGGTGTGATGAGGTGATAAAAGTCAAGGTGATGAACGGCGTTCAATTAAAATCTCACTGAAAAACATTTATGAACATTTGTACTGTTTCACAGAAGCATTTAGCTGTTTGTTTCAGTGTGATTAAAGAGCTCTGCTTACCGTCTCTCCAAATGACTCTCAGCTGCTTCACCCTCCTCTACTCCACCTCTCCCTATCATAGACCCATTGTTGTCTTTTTTAGGAGGGACTGGGGATCTGTAAGGGGAGAAAACAGAAACAGAATAGACCTAATCACAGTGTTTATGTACAATAAAGTTGGATAGAAAAACCTTGCCTAACATAGATTAAAATCAAACATCGCTGCCTCTATTGCTTTGTCTTTAGACAGGTTGAGTGGAATACTCAGAATAAATGATTATCCGGTACAGATAATGTACTTTATATGAATACGAGTACTGTATGGGTAAAATGTGTAAATATCTGTGCTCCTGATGAGGGAAAATCCTCATTTGGGTACCCGTGTTCAATGTCTTTTGATCAAAAATGACCTAAAGCTCAATTCCAAGATTGTTGTATGTGAATAGTTTTCTAATAAATAATAAATATAACAACTTCTGATCAACCCATATCAATTTCAGGCTTATAATAACAACTTCAGATTAGGTCCCACCCACTTTCAATTTAAACTCCACCCACCTCTGATCTAAACTCTTCCTGTTTCCAGTACATATACAGATACAGATAACTTAGTTGGTTGAACAGATACAGACACAGATACAGATAATGGTGTACTTGCTCATGCCTAGTTTTTAGCCATTAAAAATATGGCCCGCCAAAAAAATCAGTATCAGTGTAAGTGTATGCTCTATTTAGAATATTTTCAGTGCTTTACCACCAGAGCCATCAGACTCTGTTGACAAAAAGGGTCATTTTACTTAGACAGTGAAGCTGCTGGTCTACCGCTGCCTCTATTGGTTAGTGTGTAAGGTAAAGGGGAGTAAACATATTCAAACATAGGTTTCGACCACAGCAGTACATTGCTTTGCTTCCGTGCTGGTAGATTTAGTTCATCAAAGACGTCAGCAAAGTAACACAGTACATAAAATAAGCACAGTGGAAACATCAGATAGGTTGGACCACTGTGTTTAACTACATATCTTTAATTGTTACAGTTACAGCTTAAAATGACAACAGAATTAACAATATTGCCAATTTAACATATCCCCAAAATTGAAATAAATCTCCGGAAGTGATTGTTGTTGGTTGTGCGAAATCACAATGATTCGGTCTTCAGATCCCATTGAAGTGGTGTACTTCATCTGAGAGCTGGGAACCTGAACAATATTTTGAGATGCAGCTCAACTCAGTGTGTCAAGTTTTTCTAGTCATAGATGTGTAGTAAATGTGTTTTGGTCAGACGTCTTGTCAGACTTTTAAGTTTAGAGTGTGTAGGGGCTTAGAACATTATGATGGAAGTATGTAATGTCCATTTAAATGCTCAATTATGTCTCTTAAGTTGCAGCATGTTTTGGGTTGATACCATTTGTTACATACATTTGGCGCTAAAATTGAGCCTTTTCTACCATTTGAGAATTTATAAAAAATGGTCGAAAATCCCTCCAAAATACCAAACTAAGACACCAAGACCTTGAGGACCACTGTAGAAAAATCCATGTTGTGATTTGATATCAAAAACCTTTGACATTTGAAGATTTCTGGAAGAACTTTTGGGCAATTGGATTGTGAGTGTTTCTTTTCTGAAAACTGGAAAAAATAAATACATAAAACCTTCATCTGTCCTCTGAATGCTCAAGGTCTCTTGTTTGTGACGATTAAGTTTCTCGAGGCTGTGATTATCATGGAGGTCACAATAAGTAAGTTTATACAGTGAAGTCACATTTTAAAACATGGCCTTGCTACTAATGAAACGGCTGCTGTGGGGGATAACATCATCACACATTAATACAGTTGGGCTCATTGAATCCTGAAGATGAATCCATTGAGTCTCAGCTTCCCATTCACTGTCAAATGTCTGCAATGCCAAGACTGTTTAGGGACCCCTGTACGCAGAAATATTCAAATACAATAGGCGAAAATAATACATTGTGAAAAAAGCTGCATGGTTTTTGCCCAAAACTTCATGGCACTGGCACAAAGTGGACATGTCTGCAAACGGGAGACTCCTGGGTACCCACAGAACCCATTCAGGTATCTTGAGGTGAGAGGTTAATGGACCCCTGTGAAAATGGACATGCCCTTTTTCCCCTCGCCAAAATTTAGCCTAATTTCGGAGCTAGCATGACTTGCATTCTTTACGTCTTCTACTTTCATGTGATACCATCATCTTCAGTCTGGCTTTAGCCCACTACAGCCTCTGAAAGACAGTGCTGTCTGCTGAGAACGCCAACGTCCCTGTAGAGAGGAAGAGATTAAAATCCCTTTGACTTGGTCTGAACTAAAACTATTACAAACGGAAGCCTTTTTAACACAGTTTCCCTTCTCCAGCAGATCAGTACCCGACATCGTCCCACCACTCCTGCAAATGGGACAAGATGGTGGTTGACATCAGCGAGGAGGAGAAAAATGAGAAGCTGGAGGGAGACGCAGCGCTCAATAAGCTCTTCCAGCAGATCTACAGCGATGGTTCAGATGAGGTCAAGCGAGCCATGAACAAGTCTTTTGTAAGTATCACGATTGATGTATCTATTCACTAATCAGTGAGCCAGTTTCATTGATACGGATTGAAAACATCTGCTTATATCATCTGTAAGTCGGACATTATTTTTACATTCCCCAAGCATGTCTGTGTCACAGTCAAACAGTGCTAGCGCTAAAAAAAGAAGATGATGATGTTTACTCCCGTCTCTGGAATAAATCAGAAGTGTGGAAATAATTTGGATTTCAGAGAAAAGACAGGTCAACGGAAAAAGCACATGCTGCATGTAGACAATACCATCACAAGATAAAACACAAGAAAAATAATGAACCTGGCCGATGATCTCACTCCGCTAACTTGTTGCTCTCGATTTTAAGTGCATGTTCTGTCAGGCAATGCAGTGACCTTAAACTAATTGAAAATAAGAGGAAGTATAAATTATACAGGTGATTTGTCAAGGTAAGGGTGGAGGAAAAGTCCACTTGCCTGCTAGGCTAATTTATGCAATGTAAAAAAGCTTAAGATAATAATGGTGACTGTCTGTGAACCCTGACAGTTCTGTGTGTGTTAGCGAAGACAGTTACAAGTAAACTTTACTGATCTTAACCAGTTAGTTATTTACAACTATTTATGTTTTTTCTTTTATTGCCAAAAGCAAAAATGAAAGGGGTGTCAGCTTTTTCTGTAACCACCTGTGTTAAATGGTCATATGAAATCATCTTATATCGATTGCAGGTCCCTGAATTGAATTAAGTCGGAATCGTATTCTGGTAGCAACTGTTGTATTGTTGTCCAAAGAATACATTATAATAATGGCATGTCATCGGTATCAGCCGATATTGGCTTTAAAATGAACTATCAGAATCGACCGGCGTGCTTTTTCTTATTTTGCACATTGGATAAATATCACATACATTGAAAAGTATTGTATTTCATGTCTCCATCTGCTGGTGTGCCGTCACGATAAGAGTATGCATGTATAGTATGATGTCAGTTCTACTACAGAAGAGACTTGATGATCACTAAATGTGGGTGGGAAAAAAATGGACGAATCGATATCTGTATGTTATATATGAGCATATTAGATATCGGCAAAAAATCCAGTATCGTGCATCCCTATTTTTATTTTTATTTTACACCTCTACTAAGAGCTATACTTTAGTGACAAGTCTTTTTTGCTTGTAATCACTTAAACCACAGTGCCACAGCAGCCAGCTGTATTTTGCACACAATGATCCAGTGAGATTGAGCGCAGCAGCATGTTCCTCAGATGCATCTTCTCTTAATTAACAAATGAAATGCTTCCATAACAAAAAATTCCTATTTTTTCACTTTGATCTTTTTCTCATAATTGTGGATGTTCTGACTACAGTCATGCTAACTTCCAAAGAAAGAATGAATGCTAACCCAGCTTGTTGTTTGATTAACCAACTACCTATTCATGTGGATTAACAAACATTTAATACTTAAAATTCATTTTGAGCTAAATGCTAACTTCAGCATGCTAATAACATTTGCTATGCTAATATGCTCACAAGGACAATGCTAACATGCTCATGCTAAGCAGGTGTAATCCATGCCATCATTACTATTGTAGCTCAGTGTATTAGCATGCTAACATTGCTAAGTAGCACTAAACACAAAGTACAGCTGAGGCTGATGGTATCTGTTCATTAAGTGTCGGACACATTGAAATTTTGACCTGACCCGAGGTCATCCTGAAAGCGTGTCCTAACAGCAAGCGATTTACAATCTATCGTGCTGCATCGTTGTACATCCGACGCTCTGTCCGCAACGAATGCATTAAATATGCACTTCTGTTACGTCATGTAAACAAATGACGTACCTATCAGCTGTGTGTTTAAGATCAGACTGGAGACGTAACCACTCAAAAGACGGGTGAGTACTTGCTATTTTCCCACATTTTCACTATATTGGGATATTTACTGGAAATGACAAACAATGGAGCCGACAGACATTTAACAAAAACTTTCAGCTCCATGGCGATCTCCCTCCAGCCAGCTGCCACCTTATTTTGGTTTTTGTGGTGAAATGAGAAGGTGTTGTGTAGATAACTCCTCATTTTAAAGTCATGAATCAGCTGTGATAATTAGATGGGGCAATAAACAGAAACAGGGCGTCCGAAAGACTCGCTCTCAACCGGTTTGGACATTTCCAGTAGAAAACAATGCACTCACAAAACAATGTCGCTCTCACTTACTGGCGCTGCACTCACTAAGGACACACTTGAGGGGGGCACCAATGTGTAAACCATATCTCATGGCAGTCCATCCAATTGTTGTGAAGATGTTTCACCCAAAACCATAAATATCAACCTCATTGGCACACTAGAACAAAAGTCAGAAGATCAGTTAAGTCACTAGGCTCCATCCTCCATCCAGAAGTTGTTGAGATATTTCAGTCTGAACCACAGTGATTGACTGTCTGTGCTGTTAGCATGGCTAAAAATGTCCTGAAAGGCTTCAGTTGTTTTGTGGAAGTTGTGAACACTTGCTCACTTTATGGA
The DNA here is from genome assembly GCF_006386435.1 of Epinephelus moara. Lineage (NCBI taxonomy): Eukaryota > Metazoa > Chordata > Actinopteri > Perciformes > Serranidae > Epinephelus > Epinephelus moara. The sequence goes on from NC_065526.1 coordinate 19,916,537, forward strand.
GGGATGGAATCCAACGCATGTAGTGTGGACTGATTATCTAGTTAATGAGCTTCCGTGAGAGTGTATTTATGCACACTGAAGGATGAGAGTGTAATGATTGCAACGAAATGTTGATTGATGATTGGGATGAATCAACATTCTGTGTTACTAGCAATGTGAGCTCATGATGCTCGAGTACAACAGTTCACTAGATAAATGATTTTGTTGTTTCCAACATACGACCTAAATCTGATGGTGTTTTAACATTCATGTCATTTATGCATTTGGTTTAAACAACCCAGAACAGAAGGCTAGAGAATAAGGAGAGTCCACACCTACACGGGGGTATTTGAAAACGTAGCTTTTTTTTATACGTCCTTTTGTCCGCATGCAGACTGCATTTTTACGTCACTTATTTCTTCTGTGAGGTGACATTTTGTTCAGTGGTCCAAGCTATCAGGACTAAGTTAACATGTTTTCACGTAGATGTACAGTTAAGGCCTTTGCACTCTAAGTCTGTTTTTTTGTTGTTGTTGTTGTTGTTGTTTTTTTCATCCAAAATTTTTGCGCACTTAAAAATAAAAACGACCTTGTTGTGTTGACACAACATTGACTCCCAAACGTTCTTCCATCGTTAAAATTTTCAAAATGGGTTCAACTTTTTGCATTTTTTCACTTTTTGACTAAGGTGCTTTCACACCTGCCCCGTTGGGTTCGGTTCAATGGAACTCAAGTTTGTTTGCCCCCTAAATGCGGTTCCTTTGGGCAGGTGTGAACACAGCAATCGCACACGGGTGCACACCAAAACAACCGGAGCGAGACCTACCAACTTGCTCATTGCCTTTTTTCCCATGTTTTTGAAAGAAATGGCACCAAGTTGCTCAGGGTTCAAAGGTTTAGATACTTGTGAAAGGCGTCTGAAAGCAGCACAAGAAAAAAGATGTCGCTCCAGGTTTCATAGGGTTAACAGCGCAGCAATTGAAGAACCCAGAAAAATCTTTTTTTAGATAAACGCCGGTATGTGTGGACTATACCTGAAGTTCAGTTCATATGGAAATCAGAATTCTTTTACTTTAATATGAAATAATAAAAACAATCAAAATCAAAACCTCTGAAATCAATGACACTGTCTTTTTAGCTTTATTAAGCAGAGAGTAGATGTTGCGTAACTACAGCACTGTCTATCCTCCCTGTGCAGATGGAGTCCGGTGGTACAGTCCTGAGCACCAACTGGATAGATGTGGGCAAGAGAAGAGTGGAGATGAACCCACCAGACGACGTAGAGTTCAAGAAGTACTGAGCAACTCTCTCTTTCTCTCTCCTTCCTCTGTTTGACATCATCTCTCTGCACATTTGTCCATCTCAACTCCAACAGGAGTCCTCGATGCCCTGCAGGCTCCGCGGTTGTCCACTTCCTCCACTTCCCAGCCCCTCAGTTGTGCTGTTGCTTCTATTTTCACCAAGTGCAGGGAGCCTCAGCGTTCCCACTTTCATTCGACCAAACCACTCACGGCCCACTCTCGGCAATAACTCACTACCACATTAATTTGAAAAATCTGTTGAACAGATTGATGCACATTATCTGATTTTTACAGGCCAAAGGACTCAAAGGGAAGTTTGGATTAAAAAAAAGACTGACAGACCTGAAATGCTCCAAATCAACTTTAATGCTTCTTCTCTGTCCTCTGTCTCTCCTGATTTTCTCTCAAATGCCCACAGCCTTCGTATTCTGGAGCCTTTTATGACTTATTATCAATACTTGTATAAAATTGTAAAGTTGTGAAAAAGAAGAAGCAGGTGAGAAATGTTTAAATGATATCTATGATTACATTTCTTGGCTTATGCATTTTTTTCTGTACACAGTAAAAAGTCAACAGCAATACTCTGCAAACTGACTTGTCTGGGATGCGTGTGACATGTCAGCCAGTGGCTTAGCACAGGTCGTTCCCTCAATGTGATTCAAGCTTCAGTGTAAATAAAAGGTTTGTTGTTTGGCTCACAAACTTTGCCTCATGTTTTACGGCTTGTTGTCTCTGGAAACTGTTTTGGACAGGTTGGAGAGTCGAGGAAGGGATCCACCAGATGCAGAAACAGCAGTATATTATGACAGAGAGCCGTGCTCTGTGATTATGTGCTGGGGGGAATGAAATGTGGCATCACTGATACGAGCGCAGGCAGTTCAGATACGGCTGACAGCTTGAGGATGTGGTTTACGTATCGTGGTTCGATTGGTATCGAGACGGAGAGCCCCGAGTTGTTTGGCCAGCAGGGGAGGATTCAGCCCCGCGGTGGAGTGGTGATTTACAGTCAGAGATGCCGGAGAGCAGCCACCTTCCCAGCTCTCCAACCACATATATGCGGCAGCTGTAACAGTGAGGGGGCGTCCTGCCGCGGCAAGAGAGCATTAATATGGATCAGCTTCCTAACCGCATCATCAAGCCTCTCACACTGAGTTAAGTGTTAAATTCATCACACATCGTTTCATCTCTCGTGACGATCAAACGCCCGTTTGTGGCTCTGGATGGAACTCTGAGCTTCATAACACACACACACACACACACACACACACACACACACTCCTCCACTATCCCTGACACACACACACACAAACACACCGCCCCCATCCTTACCCCCTACCCCCGCCTGAGGCGGCTCTGTGACATCAAAAGGAGCTAAGCGCTTTGCATCGTGGGTAAGATCTGGGAGCGTGACGGCTACAGAGTCTTTAGTCTCATTAAAGAGTTCTAGAGCTGCAACTCTCACATTAAAGAACTCTGGAAACTTCATTCTGCTCATCCCTTTGGAGCAGCTAGCAGATGTGACACATCTCAAAACTGAAAACTGTCTTTGAGTGTGAACGAGAGAGAAAGAGGGGCTGTTCCCAGATAAACCAAATAAGCAATATGTATTTACAAACAGGATATAAAGTCATCAGGTCAGTGACACAAAAAGGAGGGGTGACACTTTAAAGTTACTTAAAAAAGTTTATTCAGTGATATTGCACTTTGAGAGAGCTTCTTCAATGCAGATGAAAGTACATCTAGATGAAAGATTGTGAGAGAGCGCGCGTACAGTACATTGTTTTAATGAGAGCTACTCGTGGAGATAAAATAGGAAAAGTAAAGAGTTAAAACACAGGAGTCAAAAATATTTCTCACTAGAGTGACGACAAGTGAAACAAACAGCAGGTGCTATTTAAGCCAGCTACTGAAATATGTTGCACCCTATACATTTATTTACATCAACAAGCAAAGAATGAAAGACAAGAAAAACCAGCTCTATAAATACAAGCGTACCTGCTTTTCCTACAGATAAATAGGTGGCGTTCTACATGTTTGAAATCAATGCAGATGGAAACAGGTGTGTTGATATGGGTGTAGCGTATCATAACCTCTGTTCTGTTGACAGCGTGTTGTGCTGTAGTTCAGAAGGATCTAAATCCATAGCAGGTATGTTTTATTAATAAGACAAGCTGTGCAGTGTGCAGCCACTGCGTACCTTTACATGAGAGAACATGTCTGTCCTAGATTCTGTACCATGCATTTCTAATGTGTGGGCACAGCTACCAACGCCGTTCATTTCGTACGAATCTGCTCAGACCCATAGGTAACTACAGTCGGTGACAATAAGAAGCCACCGTTTTCCTTCCCTAAACCTTTCCCTTCACCTCCCCTTCTTCTTTTCAACCCTGTCCCTCCCTAGTTTCTCCCCCTCCATCTCCCTGCTGAGCAGGGGTGTTTACACCAGACCCAGAATGCGTGCCACCCACCAGTTGCAGGGCATGATAACTCTACAAACCACCCTGCAGCCCCGGTAGTGGTATGGCCAGGGGTGGTACCCTCCCAGCGGCTCGCAGATCCTCTGGCAGTGGGTGTAGCTGCGGCGGCACTCGTTGCAGCAAACACCCTGGTGGTCCAGCATGGGGTCGATGTTCATGTTGCCCTGCTCGCCCTCCAGGCCTCTCTGAGAGGAGACAGAGAGGACAGTGGTCAGTGTGCACAGTGTTTGTGTGGCGTTCTGTTAAGTGATTGTAAGGAAGGAAATGGGGTTGTCCCCAAAAAATGGGATTTGAATCATCATTTGGAGACCCCTCATTCAAGTGAGGTTGCTTTAAGTCTAGTTTTTTTTTTTTTTTGCCAATATGTGTGGCGTTTTAGTCCCCAGATTTTGCTGCAGTGTAAGCACTCTTCAGGTTCAGGTAGCTGCATATGCAGAGGCAGCTGCCCAGAGGAGGAGAGGCTTTGCCCCGTCAGGCTCCGAGATAATGTTACCTTCTGCCTTCTGCTTAGACGTGGTGAGTTTACAGCTCACAGAAACATAATACGATTCAGTCTCTGGCTTTTGTTTGATATCTAGTGTCGGCAAAAAATGTTTTGCACATTACCGATGCATCGTTAGCGCAGTTAGCTTGTTTACTATATAGCATGAATGTCACCATGACACTAAAGGTTCCAACTCTCAAACTCTATGAAGAGTTGAATATTTGTATTGAACAGTCAAATCTGATTCAGCTGGCATAATTTGGAGTCAGAGCCCTAGAACAAAACATTTACCGGAAAAAAAGCCTACTCAAGTTTAGGCGAGACTTGTGGGTACCTGTAGATATCTTGAGGTGAGAGTTCAAGGGATGTCTTTCAAAATCGGCATGCCAGGTTTTCCTTTGCCAAAATTGAGTGTAACTGAGGAGTTTATTTAACCTCTTTCCCAACAAGATAGCATGACATGGTTGGTACCAATTGATGCCTTAAGTCCCTTCTCATGGGACAAAAAACCCACTAACACCCACTAATATCGTCTTTTTATATACAGTGGGAAAGATTATGATCAGCATTCACTCGCGTGTCCAATGACTCTGCAGTAGTCACAGGTATTTATCGGCTCCAGCTCCCATCGGCTCTGATCTGCAGTGATGGAAATACGACATCTGGGTGAACACGCTAATTTAAGCCCCTTGGCCAGTTTGATGTAATGGCAGACTGTCCCAAAATACTGCTAGTCTCTGTCCAAGCAGCACTCGAACATTGTCCCAAATTTAGTCAGCACTGACTCTGAAAGAGAGACTGAACAAGTGTGAGGTATAAAAGAGAACTACCATAACATTTTCACTGGCCTCCATGCTGCTTTCACTGTTAGTCACAGGTATTTGTCAGCTTTGATCAGCTCTGATTGGCAGTGATTGAAACCCAGGTAGTTACGCTTATTATAACCCCTTTACCAATGAATCCAGTAGCGTTGTTAATGCGTAGTGACCCCTTTACCGTTTACATACTCTTTCAAAGTATATGCACTACGTCGGTAAAACACCGCAAATTGACCTTTTTTTCCCTTCAACAACAAACGCACGTGGTTGGGTTTAGGAAAAAATGGCAGGGTTTGGTTTTACAATCATATGGGACACGAACACCGCTCTCCCAGGTGAAAGTCCGTTTTTATTGGACCCACCCACCTTACTTGGACTTTTGCCACCTTAATACTTGTTCTTGTCCCGCCACATTTCCCCCTGACACTGCCAAGTGGTGTTAACTGTAACAGTGACCGGCCGTGTATCATGTCAATGTTGAAGGATGTCTTTTTTCGTCAGTGTCTGACGCCGTAAGTCACTGCCCAAGCACCGGATTTTGACAACTTCGGAGTGAGACTGGGTTGACAAAGTGAGCACACCACAGCTTCTTAAAGGCAGTAATGTCAGCCTCCACTTATTGTCACCACGGGGGGGGGAGTGTGGGGTGTATCAGGGTGGCCATGACACCCCATGGCCCCTCTTGGAAGTGCCTCTGATTCTGCTGTATGATACTGAAGCAGCAGAGAAGACTCGTTTTCAAACCAATTAAAAATGGATTTCCGACAGGCGGGATGGGGAGGAGGGGATGTTGTCAGATGTTGGTTTTTGTTGTCAAATATTTTCTTTTTCAATGCAGTGCTTGCTGTTTACCCCCCTCTGTGGTTGTCAGGAGTGTGTAGCAGGGGTTGGGGGATGCTTAGAGAGGGAAGGCGGGGGGATTAGGGAAAATGGGGCCCAACATGAGGGGTGAGGATGGAGGGCACGGGGGTGTGTATGTATGGGAGTCTGTGTGTGCTCAGCAGGGCAAAGAGGCCACCGTACAGGGAGGGGGGGTGGATGTTGTGGAATTATTCATACAGCCTGAAAGGAAAGCTTTGGACAGGCTCTCATAGAAAACCCATGCACAGAAAACACACCCACGCATACACTCAGATCTGCAGTGACAATCCGGGCCCCTCCGCCATGACCCCGGCATCTGCTGCTGCTCGCACAGCTGCGAGAAGCACTCCTCCTTCTCAGGTATCCCTCAGATCTGAACGGACAGTCGCGAACGCTGCGGCGGGACGTGGTGAAGAAGAAGAAGAGTGTGTGAGTTTGTCTATGTGACTCACGTGATAAGGGTTCTCCGGGTTGAACTCTGCCTCCACGTCCTCTTCCTCCTCCCCGGCTCCGGGCCCGGCCTCGGCTGCTTGGCGGCGCTGGCGGGTGGGGGCGGCCCTCCTCTTCCTCTGTCCGCCTGCACACATCACAGCCTCAGTATTTGACAGCAGACCAAATTTAGGAGCGGAGTGGCACTAATGTGGCACAGCTCCCGATTGCACAGCCGTTTCTCTGGCAGCGTTTTAGAAGTCCTCAGATGTAGTAGAATAAAATTGTGTTTTGAGAACTTTTGACCCCCCAGCACGCTAAAAATTGTACACTCAGTCGCTCTGAAACTTCAAAAGGACTTCTGCTTTTCTTTTAAGCTTGTTTTTCTTTCTGTGGCTTAAACAACTGCGATGTTAAATGGAAATTCTAGAGACCGTTTGACCCATATCCTCTTTGTTTTGTGGGGGGAAGAAAAACCTCACACAGCCTTGAAAAATGAGTGTTTTACTTTCACTTGTCTTTGGATTTTTCTATCTTTACCATGAGCTGATTGCTTACTGGTTGAGTAGGTGGGACGGAGCCAGAAGATTGGCAGCTCTCCACACAAGTCCTTTATCTTGTTGCTGAGGAAGGCGGAGTCCGAGAGGGGAGTGTCAGCCGCCACCCAGATCAGGTCGTCCTCAAATTTGGCCGGCATCACCTCGTCCTCCTTTAGATGACAAAAAAGAGCTGATGCAATCACAACAAAGCATCTGGAGACATCTCACGCTGCTGAAGGCGTAATATCACACTTGATTATGGATCTTGTTACTAGCCTTCCCTTTTAAATAGCCCATAGTCTCTGCATCTTGTCCGAGTCTAATCTGCATTAATGCCGTGCTGTTAATGCTCCTTAAAACAACATAAAATCAAGTCGTAAAAAGGAAGCCCTTGAGGCTTGAGTATACAGATTTCCTTTGCTCTAACATTTAGCTGTACACTCAGTGTCAGGACTCATCAAGATCTGAAAGGAGGAAGAGATTGGATGGCCTAAATTTGCAGGTTTCTGCAGATAAACTAATGAGGTTTCCAGACTGTGTAAACATATATCCTGTGTATCCACAGCCTGCAGGTAAAAAAAAAGAGGGAATTCTGTAGGGATGATTTTGCCCGGCGGCATTGGTTCCTGAGGGCTGCGCCGCACTAGCCACAGCCATGTTTAGAGAACGTTATCCTCCAACCTTTCAGAAATGCTGTTTTTTTTTCCCAGCTCAAATGATTTGCTGGAGGGACAAATAAAAGCGGGGTCCTTCTCCACTGCTCCGCTGATAAGAGTTTATCTGACCCACTCTCTCTGGATGGCGACGCATATGTGTGTGTGTGCGCGCTTATCTAACCCATATTTGCCATCACTCTAAATTATAGCAAATGACCAGCCTGCAGCAACCATTACAACAACATCTCCCTGTCTACACACACACACTCATACACACACACACAAATGTGAGCCAAACGATCATTTATGAGGCAAAGAGAGGCAATAACACAAACACACACAAAAGCACAAACGTGAAATAAATGATCTGTTATGAGGCAGAGAGAGAGAGGCAATAAGAGCAGCCCTGCGTGATAATTAATTTTGTGTGTGTGTGTGTGTGTGTGTGTGTGTGTGTGTGTGTGCGCGATCATGAGGGTAATTCTGGTGATGTGGATTTATGTGGATGTGAGGCTTATGCAGAGCTAAATGATTTTAATTATCAGACAGCCTCAATTGAACAATCACAGGCGGTGGTGTTGGTGTGTTGTGACAACAATATACACACACACACACACACACACATCAGTCCACCAAGCTGTTACAATGTGGGAACCCACATAAAAATCAGGAACCCGTGTGTTCCTGGTTTATCATTGGCTTGGGTGATTCATGCTAATACCTCAGCATACGCCGGCTTTATATCAGAGGAGGGAAAATGGCGGGTAAACTGTTTATAAGTTGTAGCTACTGCCTTTAAATGGGCTTTTTAAAGATTTATTTATTAAAGATTTATCAGTAATAAGACAGTTTTAAGAATAATGTTTGGGTTGCCATGTTTGAAATATCCCCTGATGCATATCCTCAAAACATTCTCATTCCCAACTCCTCAAATACTGGAGCTCAGTGGCCCTACGTGTCCGACTAGGACACTGTCAGTTCTGGACATGCCAGGAACAGCGTGTCAGTTTCTGCTTGTTACATGAATTTAGTCTTTTCAAAATAAACTGTGAACATAGGGTATAGTTAATATTTAGATTTTCTTGATTAGGCTTATGCCGGCTTTACACCATACAACTTTTCAAGCGATTTCACTGTCTACTTAAAGGTCCAGTGTGTAGGATTTTGGGGGATATATTGACAGAAATGGAATATAATATAATGAGTATGTTTTCTTTAGTTTATTATCCCCTGACAATAAGAATCATTGTGTTGTCATCATTGTCTTCGAATGAGCTGTTTATCGCTACATAGGGAGCGACTCCTTTTCTACAGGGATTGTCGTGTTGCACCGCCATGTTTCTACAGTAACCCTGAACGCACAAGACTGGCTCTAGATAGGGACATTCGCGTTTTTGCGTTGACCACCATAGTTGAAAGCTGCTCTGCAACAAGACCGTCAAAAAAAAGTGATTTGTAAAGTGACACTGCTTTTTTCAGTGTTTTTACTGGTTTTTAACACTTGTATGTTTGTTTTGGAGAGGAGGAGACCTCTGTGGATGATTTGGCTCCTGGTAAAAACCTCCTGAACAATGAACACTGAAGGAATTCTAACCAGTTTCAGCTGGTTACAATCTGTAATCGTCATTGCTAGACGCCACTAAATCTCCCTAAATCTTAAACATGGTTCCTTTAAGTCTCTTTCTCGCTGATGTTCTGACAAAAAATCAAACATGACGTCATACTGTTACCCACGGCAACAAAAAAATTCCCTGGAAATCCAGAGTTCTCACGAGAGCACAATTTGAATTTGCTCAGTGAGTCACTCTGGCAATCAGTAATGATGCTCATTACCCATGTCCTTGGAGCCGAGCTGCACCAATCACCAGCCAGAGGCGAGCTAAACAGATGACGACCGTGCTGCAACGACGAAGTCCGGAATCAGTCAGTAAACATTGCAAGATGGCTACGGATGAAGACTAGTTGTTTGAAACAGCTTTGGCCGCTACAATGAACGAGTTAGACTTGGCTTTTTCTCTAAAAGAGGAACAGAAGACGGCACTCGAGTCTTTCCTTTGCAAGAAGGACGTTTTTGCTGTTTAGCCGACCGGATACAGCAAGAGTCCAATCTACCAGTTAGCTCCGCTGGTAGCTAAGCGTATACGTCACCCCGTGTATTGTTCTGATTGGTCGTAGTGTTATCCAATTGCGTGCAGTGATATCTACAAATGCATGCTTGGTGCCGCCCCTCAAGTTGGGCCATTTGCATTACTCATAGCCAGACCCTAAATCTTTCTAGATTTGGGTCTGGATTTCCAGGCTAACAACAAACATGGGCGAAATTATGAAATTATTACTGACTCTGCTGTGGTTCCAAAAGGAGGAGCAGCTTCAGTAGTGTGGAATAAACTGTGGCGTCCTGAATGTTTTATGAACAGCCCCGGACTTCTCAGACTCTTTTAGTGACTTACCGCTCAGAGGGAACTCATTCAGCAGCTCCTCTGGCAGCAGCACAGCGTCTCTCCCTCTCCTCTCTTGCCGTGAGCACACAGGAGTCAGTGTCGTCCAGTGATTTTGTCATAAACCTTTGGTAATGTAAACCTATGTGACGCTCGCGGCTCGACAAAAAACTCCATATATTGGAGTTATGATTGTGGTATCATATCATAACAGCCTGTCACAGGTTACAGCGTGATGATTAGAGGAGAAATGGCAGAGCATAAAGGTCCAGGTGGAAAAAAAAACAACTCAGTCATTTAGGACAGGACCAACCCACCAGGTCAAATGTTATCGAGTCCTTGTTGAGAGTCTCCACGTCAGGCAGTCGAGCCTTCACTTGGGTCTTGATGTAGCACTTCTCTCCTCCTGAAAACCGGATCCCTGTGATCCCCTGGAGAGGTTGGGAAGACACAAAATACTGGAGGTTAGAACTCAGTGCTGCTCCAGGTGTTGTCCTCAGCACTCTGCAGGTATCTGGGACTATAGGTGTGAACATCAAATGTAATATCGCGGCTGATTCTGAAGACATTTCTGGGCGACGCTGCTGCCTTATGTTCTAGATTTCAAAAATTACACTCACGGGGACACTGTGATTAAAGGTCAAAATTTTAATAGTTAAAAGGCCAAAACTGCTGCTTCAGTAGTCTGATTGGACTGATTGGGGTGCATTAATTAAAGGTCAAAAACCACCAGTCCGCGTTTAATGAAAATTGGAGGGACGATGCATCTTGACACTGATTGGCCCAAAGCAAGATAAGATGTCTGCAGCGAGCCAATCTCCCACAAGGGTCTTTAAAGTTCCAACAAATCTGATTGACTTGTTCTGAATGGCGATGATCAGTGCGTCGACGAGTGATTCTTCCTTCGCCAGAACCATCCTGATGTTTTACATTATTACATTCAACTCACAATCTCAAAGTCGTGGACCTCCACGGCCTCGTCGGCCCCGCTGCCCATGCTGAATCTCTCCATGTTGTTGGCCGAGTCGATCTCCATTGTACCCTCCTCCACTTTGCCGTTGATGCTCATGCTGTAGTGGACATTGTAGACCTGCAAACACACACGCACACACACACAGTTTCAGAGTGGCATGTAAGGTATGAGAGCCCTGAGAGTCACCCCACCCCCCGGCCTCCTCTCTTTCAACACTCTTCCTCACCCTCTCTCTCCAATCTCACACATACAGCCTCTCTTTTCTGGATTTCTCTTTCAGACACACACTTTGATTCAAACTTGGTCACAAGAACACAATCTGTACAGCTCCAGGTGATGATGACCCCTCTACACAGCCGTTTCATCACGTCTTAATGGCATTTTCTAACTTTATATTGGGAAAAAAAACACTCAGAAAGCTGCTTTTACCCTCTCGTCTCCTCCACCTCTTGCCCCTGGAGCATCAGCCGGACCAAACAGCCCCCACACCCACCCTCCTCCACCCCCCTGCACCCTGCCAGGATCCTCCAACACACACCACACACACAACGCCTCCATTCACCAAGCAGACTGCACCGTGGAACTGGGTGTTTAATTTACATTTTACTGTTTGCTTACACTGCAAAAAAAAAACCATCTTGTAGAAACTACTTTACTCTGGAGTCTCCTTTAAATTCAAAAAAGTTAAAAATGGTACAACTAAACAGTTTGTTTGAAGGATTTCTTCATTAATTTAAGCGGGTGCGAGTGTGTTTTCTGCTGCAGCAGTGACGCTCATGTTGGAAAAGTTTTGCAAGTAAAGTGAAACAAAAAAATATATATGTATATATCGAGCAGATCAGACTGCATTAGATTTGATTTTTGATTGAAAGATGCTAAGGGACTGTACGAAAGTTATTGTTGTAGTTGAGCAGGGCTGTGTTATTAGTTTATTTACCCAATATACAACCCAGCTGGCACACAACCGACCTTCAGACTATGTCAGTTGTATTCTGATGGTTGTAGAAAGGTTAACAACCCTCTCATAAATCAGCTCTGTTTCAGCGTTGAATCAACTTTGAAGCAATTACAGTTCACGAAACAACACTGCAAAATCAAGCTGATTCATCGTTCACAATCAAAACATAATTCACCAGAGATTCAGCCGTGGTGTACGATGTTGATTCAGCTGTTGAACATTAGAAAGACAGTTTTTACTGTGCAAGAGAGGAAGCAAGCCTGAAAGCCTCATTTAGAGTCTTCCTCTATTTAAATACATTTTTAAAAAGGACATTATTACTCATCAAAAACAACACAAGCAGACAACAAAGAACATATAGCACAAAAAAATGCCTTCAAAAACAGACAGAAAAACAAATCTATAAAAAGATGCACATGTACAACCAACAGAAGCATCTCGGCATAAGGTTCAAGATGAAATGAGAAACTGTGTCCTGAAACCTTATCTTTGACTTTCTAAAAAAAAAGTAAGGCCTTCCTTGATGTTATTGTTTCCTGTGAATAATTTATTAGCAATATCTTGACAGAACTTGTCTGACGCAGTGTCAGAACTGTTCTCCTCTGCATGTGGCACCTTTATGAACCAAGTGACTGTTGACTTTTCGATGTAACCGTAGCTGTTAATATTGCAAAAGAAGGCTGAAAGAAAATCTAAACTTAGGATGAGATTAAACTAAAAACACCCTCCACAGTTCTCCCCCCAAAAAGTGCAGCCTATCTTCAGCTGTACTTTTTTGGTTGTATGGTTAATGTCATTGTTTTATTAACAGTGCTTATGTCTTGTTTTTCCTCATGTGCCTTGCTATGTGCATTTGTCTGTGGTTATTTTGCTCTGTGCTTATATGCCTTTCAGTCTACCCTTCAATAAATATAAAGAGAAATGACAGCCTCTCCTCCCTCCGTGATAATTTACGCACAGTCCCTAAAGAAAACTTTTTTTGCCGTGTAAGTAAAAGAAACAGTAAAATATTTGTCCTACGTGTTTCTCGTTGTTGTTCCAGAAGTAGAAAGCTCCGACTGCCCCCAGCAGCAGCAGCAGGGCCCCGGCGATGAGCACCGCGATCCCGGCCTTCAGGAGGCGGCCGGTGGCGGCGGGCTTCACGGCCACAGCGGAGTAGGCCTGCACGGTAAAACAAACATACCCCCCAAACGAACATGACAACATGTCCATGAACACAACTTCACACTGGAGTGGGTTGTAGGTCAATAACGGAGGTGGCCTCTGACTGGCATCCACAGACCGTGTTTTATGATATTGATCTCCATATTGATCTTTATGAAAACTCACCGGGGGCATGAAGTGCTGCAGGTCCTCCGGTCCCGCCGAGGCGATCGGTACTTTCTCTGAGCTCCCGGCCATGACTGGAGCCAAACACCTGAGGGAACCCCAGTCAGTCCACTAACTCCTCTCCCTCCCTCCCTCTCTTTGAGGAAGAGGAGGAGGAGGAGGAGGAGGATGGTCACTCCTGCTCTCTCACACAGAGGGTTGTGTTTGACGCTGTAGTGTTGAAACTGTTGAACCTTTCCAAGTTTTGTGACTTAAAATAATAAATAAATTAAAAAAAGGTAAAATCCAGGTGGAGATCACCGCATTATGAGAAACCACTCATTTAAAGTTAAAGTTAATCTTTCTTTCATCATGTTTTCTCTTTGAAGTTCATGAGTTTGATTCCTGCTATGATCCTCAGAATGTAATTTGGAGTGATGGGCGAAAATGGACGACCTAGTATTTTTGAATGAATCTTTTGAGTGTCCGGTGTGTACAGGGTCAGCCTGTCCAACGCCCTTAGTGCTCATTAATCCCTGATGTGCTGTAACAGCGGCAGTGAATGAACAAGTGAGAATCTAGTAAATTAGACCAGTGGTTCCCAACGGGCTGACGGCGTTTCAACCTGACACCATCCTGCTCCATATCATGCTGCCATGGCAGGTGCAGTCCGGCCAACCGGCAGCATATCATAACGCTGCATAAGGTTAAGTTCAGCCACGTCACATACTGACACCACTTGGCTGCGTATCATATCTCTACGAAAGGTGGCTTTATGCATCAAGTGTCTGACGCCGAAGTTGCTGACAAAGCAGTGGTAATTGACGACTTTGCAATGAAATTGGGCTGATCATAACAACCTGAAAGGTTCTGTCTGTCAGTGTTATAAACTGACGCCACCAGCAACGTACCACCGCAAAAGATGGCTTTTGGCATTTGTTTCTGACACCAAATCAATGACAACACAGCGGTATTCGATGACTTTGGAATGAAAATGGCCTGCTCATAACTGCCCGAAAGGTTTTGTCTGGCCACGTTACAAACCTGCTGGGTGGCATATTGCACTGCCGCCAAAGGTGGCTTTTGACATTGGTGTCTGACACAGAAATTGCTGACAAAGCAATGGTATTCAACAACGTCGGAATGAGAACAGGCTGATCACAACACCCCGAAAGGTTCTGTCCATCTGCGTTACAAACTGACGTCACCGCCGGTGTATCATACCACTGCAAAAGGTGGCTTTTGGCGTTGGCTTCCGACGCCAAAATTGCTGACAAAGCAGTGGTATTTGACGACTTTGCAACAAAATTGGACTGATCATATCAACCTGAAAGGCTCGGTCTGTCTGTGTTATAAACTGACGCCATCGGCAACATACCACCGCAAAAGGTGGCTTTTGGTATTTGTTTCTGATGCCATAATCAATGACAAAGCAGCAGTATTTGATGACTTTGGAATGAAAATGGGCTGTTCATAACTGCCCGAAAGGTTTTGTCTGGCCACATTACAAACCCGCTGGGTCGCATATCGCACTGCCGCCAAAGGTGGCTTTTGACATTGGTGTCTGACACAGAAATTGCTGACAAAACAGTGGTATTCGATGACGTCGGAATGAAAACGGGCTGATCATAATACCCCGAAAGGTTCTGTCCATCTACGTTACAAACTGACACCACCCCCCGTGTATCATACCACTGCAAAAGGTGGCTTTTGGCATTGGCTTCTGACGCCAAAATTAATGACAAAGCAGCGGTATGCGACGACTTTGTAATGAGACGAGGCTGATCTTAACACCCGGAATGGTTCTGTCCATCCGTGTTACAAACTGATGCTGCCACTGGCGTATCATACCACCGCAAAATGTGGCTTTTGGCGTTGGTGTCTGACAAAGTGGTGGCATTTGACGACTTCCAAATGAGAACGGGGTGGTAAAACACATCCTGAGCTTAACTAGCCTATCTACATACAAGCGGGATGTTTATACATGATGACTGATAATGCATTGAAGAGAAGTTTTGTGGGGGCGGGCTGCTCTCGCTGTTGAACGTTTATGTACTGTAACAGAGCTCAAGGTGAAACTGATTTTGTATCTTGCAAAAAGTATCAAAACTCAAAAGGCTCGATATGTTTGCATGAATCAACTCAAAGGAACCGATACTGTGAAAAGAACGGTCCGCCCATCAGGAGTGATTGGATTAAGCTTTATGGCAACATCTGTGTGTGGACTTTACAGCAATTAAGCAGATGATGAAGGAAAGGTGAGGCTGTCTCCTCAGATCACCCCAGCACACACCCCTCCTCCTCCTCCTCCTCTCCCTCCCTCCTCTCTCTCAATGCCTCCTCAGTCTGCTGCAGGTCAAAGGTGACTCTGGCGGAATGTCGCGTGTTTTCTCCAGCTCGCAGACACTATATTTACATGACAGTGTGTAAACGCGGCAGCTTGTCGGACAGACTGGGGCCTTATTCCTCCATATCTTCTTTATCCGAGTCCAGAGCCGCTTTGCTGTTATGAAAAATGCCCTGAACCCATGAATGATAATGGGGGGGGATTACGTAAGGGGCTCAGCGTGCGCATTTGGCAGATAGACAAAAAACATCCTGACAGGATAGCAGGAGGGTTTGCTCACAAGGACTTCTTGTTCTTTGACAGAAATCAGCTGAGTTTGGATGTCTATCAAACTTAGGTTGTTAGGCTGTTAGACTGATGCTTGTAAACTCGCTTTGGAGACGAGCAGTAAACGCGCCTTTACGCATCTCATTATGTTTCTACTGTGCGCACATTTCAGGTGGTAATGATTTATGTAATGGAAACCTGCTGAGCATATCTTTAATTCCTGTATTAACATGCAGGTCTTAGGCACTTATTACGTCCATGAAAATGAGAAAGAATAACTCTGAAGGTGTTCGCTCTTGATATGCATGAGGTGTGAGAGTGATTTGCTAGAAAACCTTGGCGTCTGCTCTGGCAGCTCACCAGCAAAATCGTATTCACAAAAGGGAAAAAAAGCTAAACTGACCTTCTACGGTGGGCTGCAAGGACAGGAGCTCACTGCTGCAATAACAGCGACGCCTGTTGGCTTTTACTAGCGACTGGCCTGACTGATGCTCCTGCAAGGCTTTCACTTTAACACCCTGCTCACCTCACCTGGATGGATCTTAAAGCTTCAAGCACAGACGCGTCACTCACATGTTCAGAACAGTATTTCAAAGTTTATTTTCCCTCAGAATATCGTGATGATTTAAAAAAAATCTGTACAATTACTTATTGCATTCAAATAACTCCATACATCGTTATCAACTTGATACATTGTGGGTCACCGGCCCTCCAACTGCACAGTTTCTGGGGCCATTTTTAAATAGTCAGCGTGCGTAAAGTTCAATAATTACAATTCATATGTACATATCTTTGCTTAATTATTACTTTTATAAAAAATATATAATCTCTGTATGTACAAAACTTGCATATGTTACACATCATGTCCAACAAAATGTCTCAAAGTGATTGACTGGCCATCAAATGTGGCTCTTACAATAAAACAAAAACACACACAAATATTAGGATATAAACTGATATATGCACACTCCCCACAGCAACAAATAACTTCAACAGTTTTCTCATTGTCAATGAATCATAAATTAAAACTTTGAATACACTATACATTTCTTTGAGCTTTAGGTGTGTGCGTGTGTTTTTAGACGTCATCGTTGGGACAGTGTGTTGGGGTGGGGGTGTAGACAGGGATGGTTATATCGCTGATCTCCTGCACCCTCACAGGCCTGGGTGGGGTGACCAGAACGTAGTCGTACTCTCTGTGCAGCACCTTCTCGTACACGCTCTGCAGACCCACTGTTTTGGGAATGTGGGCCTGGTAGTAGTTGTCCCTGCGGTGGGGGTCCCGGGGCAGAGAGGCCGTCTTGGAGAGGCTGCTGAAGGAGGAGAGGGTGGGGGCTGGAGATGGTGCTGCGTTGGCTCTTACTGCTGAAGGGCTCCAGCAGCGATCTGAGTGACCCAGGACCTTACATTCACTGGTGCACGCCCACAGAGCTGTATATAGAGGAGGGGATAGAGTTAGATTTGGAACCACAGCATGACACTGATTGATATTCTCATATGTGTTAGTCTTACCATTTTGGCCGCCCATTGGAGGAACCACTGCTCCATCTTTCTTCAGCCCAGTGTCCCCACTGACATCACTGTCACTGTCATTGAAGTCACTGTCCCCTTTGCCACTGTCTTTGCCACTGAAGGCTGGATCCCTGGCAGAGATGGTGGTGTATGAGTTCCCCTTCCAGATGGTGATGGGCCTCACCGCCTCTTTGCCGTTGCCATAGCCAGGCAGAGTGGAGTATCCCTGCAGGAGGAGAGAGGAGAGAAAGAAAACAGAGGTTAGCGTCTGCTGGATGAACTCATCGCAGATTACTCATTGTTGTGCGCCACCCCACCGCCTCCCCTCCCCACCCCTCCCGAGCACAAAGGTGCAGCTCACCTCGTGTTTATTCCCTCGAGGCTTGCTGTTGCTGTCTGAGTCATACACACAGGGCACCTCGCTGCCGTCCTCTGAGGCCGAACACATGTCGCTGCCCCCCGGGTGAGCAGAGGTGAACCCGCCAGGCTGGCTGCTGTACGAGTGTCCGTCAAAGCCGGCTCCCGCGCCGGCGCCGTGCAGAGGCAGGAGCGGGTTGTCCGCCACGTGGGTCCTGCCCCTCTCCAGCGTGCCCTTCTCCCCGTACGAGTCGCTGTCCTCTCCGCTTTTGTCCCGCTTGCGCCGGTTGCAGGTGGTGGCGATGAGGATGATGGCGAGCAGCAGGAGCGTGCAGCTCCCCGCCAGGACAACGATAATCACCACGGACAGGTCCCACTGCGCGTGCACCTCGTCCCCGCTGCCGGACTGGTACACTGTCCTGTCGCTCGGCGGGGAGCCCGCGATGATGAGGAAGTGGAGCGTGGCGGTGGAGGTGAGCGCGGGCCTCCCGTTGTCACTCACCGTCACGGTCACGCTCAGAGTTTCGTCCACGTCGTGGCTGAGCACCTGGTTGAGGTAGATCTCCCCGGTGGCTTTGTTAACGGAGAACACGGAGGGTTCACCGGTGGCCAGCCCGTAGGACAGCTCTGCGTTTACGCCCTCGTCCGCATCCCGCGCCTCCACCCGGGTGATGACGTAGCCGGTCGGTGCGTCCCGGGGCAGGAGCACTTCAGCGGAGCCGTTATTGAGAGGCGGCTGAGTGATGACCGGCGCGTTATCATTCTGGTCCACTATCCTCACATAGACGTTAGCGCTGCCGGACAGGGGCGGGGAGCCGCCGTCACTGGCCGTGATCCGGAGCTCCAGCTGCTTCACCACCTCATAGTTGAAGCTCCGGAGCGCGTAAAGTGAGCCGCTGGCGGGGTCCAGAGACACGAATGTGGAAATGGGGGAGCCCATGAAGTATGTGTCCGCCAGTTTGTAGCTGACCTTCCCGTTTGACCCCATGTCCATGTCCCGCGCCACCACGGTGGTAATGTACGCGCCAGGTGCGTTGTTCTCCACCACGGACACCTCATACACCGGTTTACTGAACACCGGAGCGTTGTCGTTCTCATCTGTCAGTCTGATGGTGTACTGAGTGATGGTCCTGAAGGGAGGGGAGCCCAGATCCTCCGCCACCACTGTGAGGTTATACTCAGGGATTTTCTCCCGGTCTAACGGGCTGGTGCTCACAATCATGAAGCTGTCCTCGTACGCCTGCTGCAGTCTGAAGTGGTCGTGTCCGTACAGCGTGCAGTGCACCTGCCCGTTAGCGCCGGAGTCTCTGTCCGAGGTGCTGACCAGAGCCACGAAACTCTCTCTGGCCGCCGCCTCGGTGATGTACGCTATCCCCGCCGTTATGGACGTCATAGGAGTGATGGAGATCTCCGGTGCGTTGTCGTTAACGTCCTGCACCTGCACTACGATCTTACAGATGGCCGGGCTCGGGTTCGGACCCAGATCGGTGGCCTGGACGTCAAACTCGTACGTGTTCTTACTTTCAAAGTCAATCGGGCTCTCCAGTGTGAGCCGCCCGGTCTTCCTGTCCACTCTGAAGAGTTGCCGTATTTCTGTGGGCACCTGGTTACCGAACCCGTACACCACCTCACCGTTCAGCCCCTCGTCCGGATCCTCCGCGTTCAGGTCCAGCAGGAGGAAGCCCACCGGCGCGTCCTCGGGCAGGTCCACGGAGAAGCTGTTCCTGTCGAACACCGGGCTGTTGTCGTTATAGTCTTTCACCTTGACGTTGATGCGCGTTGTTCCGGTGCGGGACGGGTTGCCACCGTCCATGGCGACCAGCTCCAGCGCGTAAGAAGCCTGCGTCTCCCGGTCCAGCTCCTTCATGAGGACCAGCTCCGCATATTTAACCCCGTCGGCCCTGCTGAGCACGTCAATCGAAAAGTGGCTGTTGACGGAGATCTGGTAGCTTTGGATGTAGTTCACCCCAACATCCTCATCCACGGCAAAGTCCAGCGGGATCCGCGTGCCAACCGCTGTGTTCTCGGAGATCTCCAGACTCGACTCTTTCCGGGGGAACTCGGGGGAGTTGTCGTTGATGTCCTTGACCTCCACCTCGACGTGAATGAGTTTGAACTGCTCTTTGGAGAAGCTGACCACGTCGAAAGCGATGAGGCAGTGCAGGGTGTGTTTGCAGATCCGCTCCCTGTCTATCCTCTCCCCGATGGTCAGCTGCCCGTCGCTCTCCCTCAGCCGGATGAAAGAGGAGTTGAACTGTTTCATCATCCTGAAATTGGTCCTGGAGCCCCCTGAGGAGGAGGCAGAGGAGGAGATGTCCTTGGCCAAGTTTCCAATCACTGTCCCCGGTGCGTCTTCCTCAAATGTCTGATATTTCACCGTCTTTCCTTGTGTGACAGCAGCCAGGCTCGCCAAAGAGACGCACACTAGCACCAACAGCCCGTTCCACCCTATTTCTCCCATCTTGACACCTTCACTCCAAAATAATCTGAAATTCAGCAAACTGTCCGCTCTGAGTCCGAGTTAAAGTTAAAACAAAAAAGCTGCTCCTCCCCGGCTGTCCACGACTCTCCGGGGTTGTTTATTTTGTATAAAAAGCCAGTAATAAATATTCCATATGTCTTTCAATGCGCACTCTGGATGCGCTCCGCTTTCTCTCTCTCTCTCTACTGGAGGTGTGCTGCTCTCTCAGCGCAAGAGGGCTGCAGTGTCTGCAGGAGGGTTTATACGGCGAGGCATGCAAATGAGCCGCACTGTGACCAATCCGGGCTTTGAGAGGGGGAAAAAAGGGGGACTTCTGAAAGACCTCTAAACCCTGTTTAGAGATTCCTGGACTGTGCGGAGAAACTTGGCACCCAATATGTGGGCTAAACGCGCGGCTTGATTTAATACAGCTATAGTTTCCGTTGCTTGTTTATGTTCCTCGGGCTGTTAAATGAGTCTGCGCACCGGGAGAGATGCGCAGTGTCCCTGAGCTAGAGGACAAAGCATTTGAATAGGAGTGTCTGCTCAGGATACCATATATAGGCGTACTTCTCAGTGTAAAGAGATTTATGCTTAAACACTGCTCGGTTGCATCCCCACGCGCGTGTCCTGTGGCGTAAAAGCAGTCAGGCTGAGGTGACCTCTCCACCTCTGATTGCAGAATAACTTCATGCATGCTCAAATATGACGCCATTTGTCCTTCTGTGCAGCCTCAGCGCGCCCTCATCCACTCACCCAGACAGATAAGATTTCATATAATGCACTTGTGATGGACCCATAATGCTGAGACAGCTTAACATGCTGAAAAATGACTGGGCCGGGGATTCAAAGAATGTGGTGTAACTGGTGGTAATAGCGTCGTTTTATTGCTCATTTTATTCTCATTAATAAATTCCATAAATTTGCTCTGTCTTCTATTATTCATCCCCCCAGTGTGTTGTAATCCAGTAATTGTTTGCCTATCAGATCATATCTGAGGCTAGAAGAGGACTATATCCACTTAAACATTGATTTTATTCTAATTCGGTCTCAGCTCAGATCGGCTCACGAGATGTCTTGTGCGCAAGAGAGAGACTGAGAGAGGGGGGGATTTTTTAATTAAAGCCGGTGTAACGGCCCCGGTTTAACATGCGACTCTCCGTGGCCTCGCCTGCCAGAACAGAGAGGCGCAGGTGAAGTCGACGCACACACTCACAGGCGGTCACGCACGCACGCACTCACACAGTCTTCCACGAACCCGTTACAAATGGGATTTGGCTGTAAACGCAGGGGGGATTTATCAGGATTTCAATAGTGAGATTATATCAAAGGCGTATGAAGCCCTCGTTAGCAGCGGCGGGATAATGGCATGGCAGGGTCTCCCTTTGCAGCCGTCCATGCCGGTATTGTGGCCCCTGAGCTGGTCTGTGGGGACCCTAACCCCCGCTGCCTCCATGCAGCCCTCCGTCTAACTGCAGCATAATGAGGCAAAGCCACATGCAGCCTTTGTACCATCCCTCTCCCCTCCTCCCCCAGACCTTCCCCAGCCCCGGCCACGACTCCTTTCATTAGAGGGAGATGGGAGATGAATTGCCCTGGACATCAGGGTCCCTCCTATTAAAATACATTTAGAGAGCAACCGGGGCCCCGTCACGGCTCTTTAAGAGATTTTCTCATTCTTCCCATTGGACTCTCTTTCACTCTTTCCCTCTCTCGCTCACTCACCCCTCCCTCCCCCTCACACACACACACACACTCACACACACACAGCCTTTCGGGGGCAACACTTGCCTTGCAGTAGAAGCTAATATCAGTTGGCATGTTCTATAAAGAACCCATCTGCCACAGAAAGTCAAATAGGAGACACCTGAATGGACAACATCTAGTCAGGCAGCTTGCATAGTTAGACACAGTCAGGGCTGTCCTCGGCAATAAGGAGACACCATCCTGTGATTAATTAAAGACATCACAGCTGAACTGTCAGAAATATTGGTACCACTAATCAAGGGTTTATATGTTATAACTAATGGGGTTATTAATGGTTAATAAATCTAACTTTATAGATCAGTTATGATCCATTAGAGAAAGGGAGGGTCCCTTTTTCTCCTCCTGCATTTACATGTTATTTCAGCCCTCATTTGCAATAATAGTTAGCCTACATCAAAACCTGCAGGATGGTTCATTATGTTGCACTTAAAAGACAGATGATTAAAGTTTTATTAGTGTTAGAACTCCTGTTCAGACATTACAGTTTAAATTGACGATTAAAGACATTTTTGTTGTTGGAGGATGTTGCAGTTTCTATCTAACTCAAGAGGAGAGTTTAATAATTTACCCACAGTCCACGTTTTTAAAGGGACAGTTGGGACTTTTTGAAGTGATGTTGTATGAGATACTTATCCATCATCAGTGTATTACCTACAGTATGGCAATCGGCAGGCCCCCAGTTTGGAGAAGCAGGCAGGAGTATCAACACCGAACCTGAGCAATGTACTGCTGTGGATGGGGGCAGCATTGAAATGGTATAAGAAGTAAAGTTAAGGCAGCGAAAGTCCGAGTAGGGCGGGCAGGAGGGGTGTGGATGGGTCCAACAACCACCGACTTTAACTCATGAGGCCGATGTTCGCTTCCAATAAGATTGTAAAGCCAAACCCCGTTATTTTGTCCTCAATCCAACCGTGTGAGTGGTGGCAAAACGTAACCATGGAGCCCAGTCTCACTCCACAGCCGTCGAAATCTGGCGCTTGGGCAGTGGCTTCCGGCGTCACACAATGACGAACAAAAGCGTCCTTTAACTTCAGCATCATACGTGGCCGGTTGCCGTTATAGTTTAGCAGTGCCAGGGGGAAATATGGCTGGACAAGGACAAAAGTTAAGGGGGTGAAAGTCTGAATGGGGCAGGCGGTAGAGGAGGTGGATGTGTCCAACAAACAATGACCTTCACCCAAGAGAGCGGTGTTTGTGTCCCATAAGATTCTAAAGCCAAACCCTGTTCTTTTTTCCTAAACCTAACCACGTGTGTTTGTTGTTGAAGGGAAAAAAACGTCAATTCGTGTTGTTGTACTGACGTAGTGAGTTTATTTTGAAAGACTCAGTATGAAAATATTACATTTCCTGTGAAAACAGAAGCGTATCTTGAAAGAAGGCAATGCATGTAACAGGCAGAACTTGACACAGTGTCACAGAACGTCAACAACCAACACACCCAGGGTACCTTGCATGACGTATCTCAATGTGGAAAGTCCATGACCAAACATTGATATGTGATGAGGATGGAGTGAGAATATGTTGCCCGTGTTTGTATACTGGGACAAGGACAGTAGTCCAATTAAATGGCCTGTAACCATAGCTCCACTCAACTGTGCATATATGTAACAGGTGGACTTGAGTGTTCTCTGCGTTGTGTTGGTATGAAGGGGCCCAGACGGTGGATATCTTTGGAGCCGATCTCCGTTTATTCCTGACAGCTGACAACAAGAGATGAAAACAAAATGATCCGTCAAATACAACCATATGAACTCAAGCCCCTCTCCCATGAGAGCACAACAGCAGAAAGGCGGACATGTTACATTCAATTAAGTACGATAAAACACAAAAAACATACCTGACAGGAAGAGGTAAAAACAAAATCCTCCATCAAATACAACCATATAAACTCAAGTCCCTACACAAATTAAGTGACACAGGAATATGTTAGCATGTTAGCGTATAAACAAACTACAAGAGCAAGGTGGCTTACCTCTCCCATGGAGCACAACAGTAGCTATGTTTCCATCCAAAAGTGATTCGAATCATTGGGAAATGCGCATTAAAAGAAATATGAATCCTGTGTGTTTCCATTAAATGTACGGACTTTGGTGAAAACTACAAACTCGCGAGAGTTTTCCGCAGAACCGGAAACAAAACAAGTCTCGCATTCTTCTTCTTCTACGTTTTCTGGCGGTTGGAAACCAGCTTGTAAATGCATTACCGCCTTCCCGACCCAGAGTGTGGATATCACCATGGAGAGAGGTGTGCTACGTCAGACTTAATTCGAACATAACTGTTTCTATTCCCTGTTTTGCAAATCAACATTTTTTCAAATCAACCAAAACCCGGCTAAAGCGAGCGTATTTTAGTTTATGCGAATCAGGGGATTTTAATTCGAATTTTGGCGTTTCCATCATAATTTTCTGATGCCATACTTCTAGATGCGCATCTAAACAGGCTGATGGAAACATGGCTAGTGAAAGGGGAGAGATAAGGCGGGAGACGCCCCTTCATAGGTGGGGTACCCCTAAAGGTGAACGTAGGGATACAGAAACTGAGTGTCAAAGGTTCCACATACTGACTATGGAGGCCTGAGCGTGTCAGGTGATAATGACTGAAACAAGTTTGGTGCCATTACAATACTTAATATAACAAATGCACATCTGACCTTGCTACTGCTGCACAATGGACCCTGTTACATGTAAATGTACTGACTAACTGTGGATAAATTCCTCATACAACCCCACTTAAAATGATCCGAAAATATATACGTTTATAGCTGTGTTATGGGCATTTGGAAATATGCACCAGACATTTTTCACAGCCTGTCAACCCTGAAATTGTGCTCTTATTAAAGGTTATAACTGATATGTAATATATTACTGATGAATTTGTATCAGCTGATCCAAAAGATCAGTGTTTCCCAGCTGAAGGCAGAGAGCCTCCACTGCACCTCAGAGATCATAATGTGCTCACTGTGTGGCCGTGTGAGAACCGTCCTGTTTATTCTCATTTCTGTATGTGTTTAGAGCACACAGGCCTCTAACACCGCTCTGCATTCTCTCTCTCTCTCTCTCTCTCTCTCTCTCTCTCTATCTCTCTCACTCAAAAGCAAATTACACTATGTTGAGTCTCGCCTCGCGGATTAAACTCCCCTGCACGTGCGTGTGCGCGTGCATTAGACAGACTCCTTACTCCTTAAAGCAAAGCTGTCATTTGAAGGACACACACACACACACACACACACACACACCTAAAAAAATAATTCTCTCACGTGACCACCGTGTCCATCTCGCCCGTCTGCACGCGAGTTCAACAATAGCAGAATTAGAGAGAGTCTCCAAAATCCCTTCTATTCTTCACGGGACTTATTAGCATTTTCTTTAACGTATATAAATATATCTTTAGAGCTCCCCCCTCCCCTCCTTTCTTTCTTCTCTTCTTCCATTGTGCTCCCATTTGCTCTAGTGATCGCCGGGTATTTTGGGGTCTGAAGCCGGTCGCCCGATCCCTGCCTCTCGTTGGGGCTTAACTCATTGAGATGGAAATAGGCGATTTGGTGTCTTTTGTCCAGCAGATAAGCGGTGGTGGAAGGAGAGGGAGCAGGAGGGTGAGAAAGGAGGGATAGGAGAGGAGGGGGGTGTCTAAGATAATCGATCAGAGCGCTGAATTCACCCCCATCCCCCACCTTCCCCCCTCTCTGCTAACCTTTGCTTAACTCGCGTGCCATCACAAGCACAGAGTCCTAATTGGTTCCCCGCACTAATTATCCAATTATCGCCTCTCCACCGGAGCACCGCACTCCAGGGCTCGTCTGGGTAATGGCCTCATCCTCTACACTATTGATGGAAATGATTAGGAGTGAATGCGCCCATCAGCTCCGGAGTGCAACACTTGAGAAACTTGTGTCACGGCCCCTGTATAGAGGTCTTTAAGAGAGGAGCGCACTAGACGTGACGCACGCATTCAACCTGAAGGCCTATTATTCCTGAACTCTTGGCGATAATTGAAGGCATGATAAAGTGGTGTGCAGGTTAATTAGGCGTCTTTGTGTGGACTTTAGAGCAAACATAAAGGCTGTTGTCTGAGACCCTGAGGATTGCACTTCTATTCAGGTAATTTCACAGTGAAATATCCACTTTAATTGTTCATGTAATGTTATTTCTTATAAAGCTAAACGTTGGTTCTATGCGTCTCTATAAGGGACTGTATGACAGTTATTAAGTTGGTGAGTGGGCTGAACCTTCTTTCACCTTGTACCTGGTTTCACTCTGAAGTCATCGAAAACTGGCGCTTGGGCAGTGACTTGCGGCATCAGACTCTGATGTCAAAAGGCCTCCTTTAACCTTGGCATGATATGCAGCCAGTCGCTGTTATAGTTTAACGGTGCTTGGTGGCACCAGGGGGAAAGGACAAGAGTTAAGGCAGCAAAAGTCTGAGTAAAGCAAGGTTTATGCTTCTGCATACCTATGATGCAGAGGGCTTTGCAGAGGCGTTGCGTCCCTCTGCGACCAACGCAGAGACGCAACGTGCATCTCCAAATAATTGTAACCACGCGTCGAGGCAACACAGACCCAACGCAGACTGCAAGAGTTATATTGGTCCTTCAAACTACATCATTTCTGGCATTTCGCAAGGTTTCACTTCCTGCTGCAGTACCACAACACCACCATTACAGACCATCAAACCCTGTTTTTCTTTCCTAAACCCAACCACGTGTATGTTAGCAAAATGTAACCGGTGTTGTACCGAACTAGTGGGTTTATTTTGAAAGACACTGTATGCAAACTGTAAATTTCCTGCGAAAACTGAAGTGTATTTTGAAAGAACAGGCAGAACTTGTCCCGGTGTCCCAGAACATCAACAACCAACACACCCAGGGTACCTTGCACATCACATCTGGATGTTAAAAGTCCATGACCAAATGCTGATATCTGACAAGGTCGGAGTGAGAATGTGTCGCCTCAGCAGAATATTCAGCTTCCTGAACATCTTGATCTTAGGTTATCAGAGAAAAAAGGTGAGCACAGATTAGCAGGAGCTGGGCTAGCTGCCTGGCTTTGACGTGCCAAACAGCACCAGAGAAACACTGATTTGTAACATGAAGCTGCTTTATTCTGTGTCTTTACAGGTTTGAATCCCCTGGTCCGTTTGTGTGGAGAGGAAGAGACCTCTGCAGATAATTAAGCTCCCGGTAAAAACCTCTTCAATATCTGGACCTGAAAATTTGTGAGCAGACCTTCAGTTATCAGGGGAAAATAGGTGAGCATGCATAGCAGTATCAACGGTTCAGGCTGGTGGTGGTGGTGTAATGGTGTGGGGGATATTTTCTTGGCACACTTTGGGCCCCTTAATACCAACTGAGCATGGTTTAAACACCACAGCCTACCTGAGTATTGTTGCTGACTCCATCCCTTTATGACCACAGTGTACCCATCTTCTGATGGCTACTTCCAGCAGGATAACGCACCATGTCACAAAGCTCAAATCATCTCAAACTGGTTTCTTGAACATGACAATGAGTTCACTGTACTCCAATGGCCTCCACAGTCACCAGATCTCAATCCAACAGAGCACCTTTGGGATGAGAGATTCACATCATGGATGTGCAGCCAACAGATCTGCAGCAACTGCCTGATGCTATCATGTCAATATGGACCAAAATCTCTGAGGAATGTTTCCAGCACCTTGTTGAATCTATGACACCAAGAATTTAAAAGGGGGTCCAACCTGGTACTAGCAAGGTGTACCTAATAAAGTGGCCGGTGAGTGTAAGTGTTTAATTGACAGAATTGGTCAGCCCAATTTAAACCTTAATATCTAAATGGAATTTTTCACAATAGAAGAATAAAAAGACAACAAAACACACCAAACTGCAGTGTAAATATGCTTGT
This sequence comes from Epinephelus moara, assembly GCF_006386435.1. Taxonomy (NCBI): domain Eukaryota; kingdom Metazoa; phylum Chordata; class Actinopteri; order Perciformes; family Serranidae; genus Epinephelus; species Epinephelus moara. Next base: position 19,944,345 of record NC_065526.1, read on the forward strand.
TTTAAGGCAAACAACACAATTGTTGATGCCAGATTAAACAGACATGTTGGTAGAGCACTTTGCATGCTGATTGCGCCAGCAGGGGACCAATAGTGCACATGTAATGGTGCAACAGGCAGTGAACCGCAGTGAGGCAGATCTGAATGGAGCAGCAGGCACGGACTGGCACCAGAACGCCACCAGATTGATAACGTCCAGTTACATTAAACATTTATTCTCTTTTCTCCATCTCTTTTTCCTTTAGTTAACTTCTGCTCCGATCCATCACCCTCCAGCCCATCTGTCGCTGATAGCTGCAACACTTTGAATAAATTCCTCCCGACAAACAAAGCGGTTAACATCTCATGAATGCAGCTTTTTACACCCCACACACAGATTGTGGGGAAACTTTAGGGCCAGTGGAGTAACCAGTGCAAAGAAATCTGTGCTGGGACACTCCCTCTTAGCTTCCACTTCATTACCGGTATTGTGCTCGGGAGCGCGCAATCTGTGCGGCCGTCTCCGCCCGGCCCCGCCAGCTTTCTAATGACTTTTCAATGATGATTTAAAAGCTCGCAGGATCGTTTCCCTCCAAACTCCTCCCACCTCCCCTCTCATTCTTCCTTTCACTGCTTTTGAGTCTCATCCGCTTTTGTCTGGAGCTGTTTTCCATCACCGGCGTTCTGGAGCGCGATTCAGGGGAGGTCAGGAGGAGCGCACATAAAGATTCACACATCAGGCCTGAATAAAAGGACCATATATAGGGGAGTTACACGTTACCAAGTGTGGCCCCTGCCTCGGTGTGGCAGAGGTTTCTCCTTATTTCGTTGGGGTGAAGACAAACAGGATGTAAAAGTTAGTGCGTGAGGTGAGGAACGGCTGGAGGAGGGGCTCTGTGCGCACACCTGATGGTTGCGCCAGATTGTGCCGTGCTTTGGATGAACAGATGGGGGTGGATGAGTTAAGAGAAGCATGGAGGAAGGGAATGGCAGGCGTCTGCATATCACTCATGTGAAGTTATGTCTCCCCTTCTTCTCTCCACTTGCATGCGCTTCCATGTGCTTACAAAAAAAAATCCCTCAGCATGCAGATGAGCTGCATTTGATGTAGCCCAAAGCAGGTTGGTCGCCATAAGAGCCTGTGATAATTCATCAGTCAATGGGACGTTGTGTGAGGCTCACAGGGATCTATAGGGAAGACTTGTCCTGGCCAAATGGCTCACTTAACAGCCTGGTGATGAGAAATTAGTAATCTTGTAGACACAGCCGTAACAGAGGCGTAACGCTCTGCATCACCGCATGAAAGATGAATATTCAGCTCAGTTGTGAGCATCAGATCAGTGTTTATGTAAGAGTATTAAAGGAACACTTCTTAACAGCTGCTCCGCAAACAGATCAGCTCCATCACACACAGTTATTTAGAGCTGACAAGTGAGAGGCAGTCACTGAACAGTAAAAGTTTTTCAGTCATGCATATCAACAACTAGTGGATGTTGAGTCATCAGATCTTGAACAGACATGTGTTGTCCCAGGTTTATCGGACTCTGAATGTAAAAATGTGGTTAATAGAAAGGCTTTATTGTCATAGTAAGAAGAATATACAACAAGATTAGGAGTGCTACATCTGAATAAAGTTTTCTAGCTGTGATGTTTTGAACATTCAGCTCACTTTCCTCACATTTGAGACAAATTCCGGTAAAACAGCACAATACATGTAATGCTAACATTCATATGACAAAAGTATTCTTTCTCGTTAAACACATTCTCACTCCAACCTCGTCACATATCGACATTTGGTCATGGACTTTCCACATCCAGATATGACGTGCAAGGTACCCTGGGTGTGTTGGTTGTTGACGATCTGGGACGCTGTGGTAACTTCAGCCTGTTACATGTATTGTCTGTTTTCAAAATACAATTCTGTTTCACAGGAAACGTACAGTTTGCATATAGTCTCTGTCAGAATAAATGCACTACGTCAGTACAACACTGCGAATTGACGTTGTTTCCTTCAACAACACAGGCAACTGAATTAAAGGACGTAACCTGTTAGCTCATTAACAGCCTTTTTTTTGTGCAAGGATGTTCTGAATAAATTGACATGTTTTTGGGATTGATCTCAGCCTGTTAACCTTTTTTTGTGGCCGTCCAGCCCAGTTGAATTGGTGTGCAGGTATTTCTCATGCCATACTTTCTTGGTTGTCCATTGTACCGACGCACCCATGAAAAACTTTTTTGTTGCCCTAATGCCACAGGTTCACAGCAGCCCTAAGACCGTCCCCGGTGGAAAAACAGAGACAGGTTGCCAAAAAAATCCACGTTTGGTGCCTAAAAAGCGACTGAAAAAGCAGTGACAGGTCCCTGAAAAACGCTCATGTTTGGGGGCTGAAAGCTGCTGGAAACACAGCAGTGACCTGCTAAAAAACAACTGATTTTCATGGTACTATCCCTTGTGGAAAAGCAGGGACAGGTTGCCAAAAAGTCCATGTTTGATGCCTGAAAAGCAGCTGGAAAAGCAGTGGTGGATCCTTGAAAAACGCCCATGTTTGGGGGCTGAAAGCTGCTGGAAACACAACAGTGATTCACTAAAAAACAACCAGATCTGTTGTCTGTCTACAGCTTGGCAGGCTTCTTGTCTAGGTGACATGCCATCCACCACCTCCACCTCCCACTGACAAAGTCATGTCATATATTACATCATCTTAGAAATGTTTATATGATATGTTTGAAACATACAAAATATATACATGGTTTTCAGAAATGTACAACGGCAACATTTTCTTCTGGCGACCAGGCTTTCACTCTGCTGAATTTCTGCTCTGGTGTCAGAGCCTCCGTTTGAAAAGGCTGTGAACTGCTACATTTGTCACAACAGAAGGCGCTGCTCTGCTCAAACGCCTCCTTTATACTGATCAGACACATAAAGTGCTCCTGATGAGATCAAAGATTTTCATCTGCAGTCTAGCAAACAAATAAGTAGTGTTTATGCTGTGTGGGTCTACAGCACTTTATTTTTAATGACACATTTCATCATCACAGACAAACTTTGCGACAGGCTTCTTTACTCCCCGTCATGAAGAAAAAAACATTTTAAGGCTTATTAGCTCTTTAACTTTAAGCAATAACCCACTAACCTACTTTATAGACTCTGTGAGTCACATAAGACAATCACCGAGTGCATTAGCAGCCAAGGTGGAAACGCTTCTTAAACTTGCCTATTTGATAGGCAACAGAACTCCCACTCTCACTTACTTTGTAATTCCTCTCTCTTATCTCCTCTCCCACTCCTCTTCCATCTTACCTTTTCCCATTTCTCTCTCGATTTCTCGACTTTTTCGTGCTGTTTCAAGTCCCCGCAGTGCTATTTAGAGCATGGCGCGGGGCTATATTAATGTGACTAAAGAGGATTGTACAGGTAACACAAGTCCAGCTGGCAGTAAACTCGGCGGTGCGGTTCCTCTCTCACAGAGCATTAAAGCTCCCCTGTTTATGGAGTCACCCTCCATAAACAATACTATATAATTCTCTTTGAACGTTACAGCACATGTCTCATATAAAACAACGCAAAATATGAGGGGACACCATGCACACCCACTCATACAGTACACAGGCTCCACACACACATACAGAAGGCAGGCTGCAGCACACGTGCACACAACCACAGCATTATGCGATCAGTGTGTCCTCTCTGCATGTGCCAGCAAGACTTTGAAGGGAAGGCATTGTTTTCCCTCAGGAGTAAACAGCCACTGAAGACAAATAACTATATTCAACAAATAGTCTATATGCACCAAAACGCCCCACACCAAAAAACATCTCCCCGCTCACTATAGAGCTAATCAATATTTCAGCAGCCCAGCCTTGATTGTTCATGCAGGCCATGAGAGGGCTAATGAGGCGAAGCTGCAAAGACAATCTGCGCACCAAAGTAGGCTATCTACTAAAGGACAAAATCATCTTTCAGATCTCTCCTGGATGAGTCGCGCTCCGCCCGGAATGAGACGCCACTGAAGCGAGCCACTTGAGACCTTCCGCTGCATGACAGCTTATGAGTAGGCATATCCGTGTGAGAGGGAGCACAGATGTGGTTCCCTCTGATCTGGTGTGTCAAAGTCCTCACGCCTCACATGCTGTTTGTTGTCAGCACACTTTGAATTGCACTTTATGTGGCAAACGTGGGGTGCAAATAAATGACACTTGATGGATTGACACCAAATTGAGAGCTTGGAGTTATGAGGTTTTAATCAAAGTTTAGTCAACCACAAATAGAGCTTTGGATGTTGTAAGTTGTGCCATTTGAGCATTTGAATATTTACAAAGACAAATCGTTCACACCAGTTTTACAAAGGGACTGTACATAAATGATCTGGGATTAGATCTTTAGTTTGTTTTTTAGCTCTAAATATATATTTTATTTCAGCCTTCTTTTTGTAATATACTTAATAACCACATAAATATTGACTTTGAAAAGACAACATTCATTTGTACAGAGGACACAAGCCGCTCCTCTCTCTTGCTCTCTGAAAACTCAGATCAGACAGGAAAACTAAGCAGTTCTGATAAAATATAAACATATACCCACCAGATTTTTTCATTGTCTCATTCAATGTCATGGACAAGCCAGAAAGCAGGTTAGTAAACAGCAGAAAGTGAGAACCTTACAGTGGTTACTTCTGTTTATTTATCTCTTAAGCCCAGTTCGGACCAAAGATTTGTGACGTGACGAAACCATTGTAGAACGTTGCAGAGAAGAGTTGCATCAGTGTGAACTGGCTGGTCTGAGCTCCACTCAAGCCGGCTGATGGTGTCACCTGCAACTTTGCTGGTCAAATCACACAAGGCAGTGGTGTGATGCTGCTAAAAATGCAAAGATGGCATAAAGAAGGGACTTTGTAGTGGCCCTGCAGCATGATCCTTGTGTAAAAAGGGCTAAAGGTTTCACGGTTTCAATGGTTTCCTGTTTCTAGCAACTTATGTTGGTGTGATTAGGGCCCTTAGCCGCTGAATTGGGCAGAAAATTGACCAATCTGGCAACATTTCTTCGGTGTAAAGTTTTCCCCCTCAGATCCAGAACATTTCTGGCGATGGCCAATAATATCCGAACATATAAACACCGCCATCGGGCAAAGAAAAGTACACTCTTTGGTACACAAACAAAGATTGTAGGCAGCACTTTTGCATTAGTCATTGCATGTTTCATTGGATGTCGTATGCTGTAAAGCCCTGTGAAGCAAACTGTGATTTGTGATATTGGGCTTTATAAATAAAACTAATTGATTGATTGATGTTTTTACAGTTACAACTGCAGGGTAACAACTGAAACTGAAACTGCGAAGGACCACATGCTACTGATATATGACAGTACTCATATCCTCATACAGTGGTTCACATAATATTTAACAACTTAACACCCTGATTAACGATTTAGCGCCCCTACTAGCAAGGTTAGGATTAGGAAAAGAATCCTGGTTGGGCGTCATCATGTTACATATTTAACGTAAAGTTATGTAGGTTAGGTTAGGGAGTAGAAACATGGTGGTGATGCAGCTTAAAATAACTTAAAGTTCACTTGGTTTCACAGGGGACACAAACACCGGTCCCCAAGGAAAAGTCCTGTGTTTGTTTGACCCATCAGCTGCCCCAACCTGACTTTCACTCTTAATACCACTTCCTTCTTTCCTCCCATCAGCGCATTCATCACATGATCGCTGCCTTCTTGGTTACATGGGTTACCAGCTTAGTGGCCTAGTGGTAGAGAGTCTGCCTTGAGACTGGGAGGTTGTGGGTTCGATTCCCGGCCGGGTCATACCAAAGACTATAAAAATGGGACCCATTGCCTCCCTGCTTGGCACTCAGCATCAGGGGTTGGAATTGGGGGGTTAGATCACCACATGATTCCTGAGCGCAGCATTGCTGCTGCTCACCGCTCCCTCAGGGGATGGGTCAAATGTGGAGAAGAAATTTCACACACTCAGGTGTGTGACAATCAGTGGAACTTTAACTTTAACTTTAACGTTATATCCACACGTTCTTATCCCAACTTGTCAAATATCGCTGTTTTGCCAGTGTTACTCACGTCTACATACTACGCACTGGGTATCCTCCTGCATTTGTTATTGACGTACCGAAACGACATGTCAATGTATGTTTGTTACATAAAATGTGTCTTTTCAAAATCGTCTTCCATTTCCACAGGAAATGTACAGTTTCTGCTCGTTAGATGCATACAGTCTTATTTTAAAATAAACTTACAACGTCCGTCAGACACCTCGTATTTATGTTTATTTCCTTGTGCAACAAAAACACGTGGTTATGTTTAGGAAAAAAAACGTCACAGTTTGGCTCTACATTCATACAGGAAGCAAACACCAGCCTCCCGGGTGAAAATTCTGGGCTTTGTTGGAGCCATCCGTCCCTCCTCCTGCCCACCCCACAGGGACATGCCAGCTCCTTATATTACGTTGTCGCATTTCAAACTGAGTCATCCAGAGGTCTATCAATCCACCATGACAGGCACATTTTGGCACATTGCACTTTCACTTATTAGCTGTATTGGTTTTTACTGTCCCTGTTATTGTTGTCGCAGTGGAACTACCTCCATGCAGTGCCTCTGCCTGAAGTGATCTAGTGTGTGGATTGTGTCGATGTCTTTGTCTACATACTGCTTATGTCTTTTTGTTTACCGTGGCAAACCAGTTTCCCCTTTAAAGATTAATAAAGTGAATCCTATCCTGTCCTATCCTATCCAGGTGCCGTCTGGCCATGTTCTTAACTGATGCCACCCATCCACTTATCATACTGTCATGACAGGTGCCGTCCAGCCGACCAGAGGCGTATCACACCACCGCGAAAGGTGGGTTTTGGCGTGGGTGTCTGACTGGTTATATACAAATTCCTGGCGCATTACTTTTCATCTGTGTACATATGAAGAGTGCATGAGAACAGCCAGCCCCAAGATATCCTGAAGATATCAAGGTTTAAATCAGGGTGTAGGATTTAACAAGTTGTATGTTATTTTGACATCATGTTGCAGTTCAAAGTCAAGAGTTTATTTTATGAGGTTCAGCCCACCTCACCACCAAAATAATTTTTGTACAGTCCCTAAATGTGATGTTAAATCTTTGATCGGCTCTCCATCCAGAGAGAACCTTTTTGACTTCACGCTTGTGTTATGAAAAGCTGAAATGAAAAGGCTTATGCTTGCAGGACTATAAATTCAAGTGGTATCGTTATGAAACGCTGTTAGAGTGCTACATTTTGGGCCTCCGTTGCTATCAAAGAGAAAAAAACAAGCTATGTAAACAGAGATCCTTGCAGGCACACTAGCACACACAGCAGGCAACACCCAATTATCTTTGCTCACAATAAATGAGAAACAGTCAAATTAGTATTGGGTCTGGGAAGTATCTTCATAGATTAGAATATAAAAAGTGGAGGAAAACATCCTCACTCACTATTCCTCACAGACCCTCGACACAAAGCCAAATGTAGGCTATTTCATAAAACTACAACCCCGTGTCATCAAAGCTCTCCCTGCGGAGGCGTTATTCTTGATCGCTCCTCCCGTCTAAGCGCCCTATTTCTCCACATAGTCATCTTTGTTTGCAACACTTGTCTCGCGTCACCAAGAGGAAAAAGCCCGCGTTCGATTCATCTTAACAGTTTGTGTGTCACTAGGGGGAAAAAAAATGGGTGAAACTTTAAAAAATTCAGGCTTTGTTGCCAGAGAACAGAAGGCTCACAAAGTTTTATAGAGGGAGCCATGAAGTTCTGCCTCATTAGATAGAATAGCTGTTCTATATTCAGGGTCTCTGTGGGGCTAACAAACGCAATGAGTGGGCCAAACTCGGTTCGTTCCGCCAGAGCAAGGGCCCTTTTGTTTGTGTTTGGTGGGTGGGGTTGGCTGGGGTACAGGGGCCAGGCGGGTCCTTCAAAACCTGGATCTCACCACAGCTGAGCGGACTATATTAGGAGGGGAGTGTACGTAATGGACTACATAAAAAACCCTGCAGGATTTGAAGTTGCACAGCTTGTCCTTAAATGATCTAATCCAGTTGGTTACATCACTGCAGAGACCCAGATTGATATCTGATACCATGAAGTGAAAAGTACAGCAGGTGTATTAGTTCGCACACTGTAGCACAAAGGAGCTGTAATACTTCAGCTGGGGGTGGTGATCAAAAACAATGACTGAATGACGTCAAGTGCTAAGATTTGTGACGTGTAGCTGCAGATGCATTCCACCTGTAGCATAGATGACACGCCCCTTCAAACCTCGCCCAAGACAAATCCACCAATGCAACAGCTATCTGAACCCTGCTACACTGTAGTGAAAAAATTAGACCAAATGTAGCAATAATCCAGTTTCTAATTCATAATACATGAAGATGTGATTCACTTTATATGTTACGAGATGTAACGATAGCTTCTCACTAACTTAGCATTAGCGTAAGTAACGAGATGTAGCCTTCCCATAACCCTTCCCCTAACCTTAACCACCTCTTTTAACGTAATACTTCATAGCTAACATTAGCGAATTGCTAACTTAGCATTAGTGCAAGTAACAAGATGTAGCCTCTCCTACTACCCTTATCCTAATCTTAATAACGTCTGTTTTAACATAATACATCATAGCTAATGTTAGGTAGCCTAATTCCTAACTTAGCATTAGCATAAGTAACGAGATGTAGCCTTCCCATTACACTTATCCTTGTCCTAACCTTAACCACCTCTTTTTTATCATGATAGTTCATAGCTAACGTAAGCTTGTCACTAACTTAGCATTAGCGTAAGTAACAAGATGTAGCCTTTCCCATTACCCTTACCCTAAGGGTAATGGGCCTAGCCTACCCATTACACTTATCCTTATCTGTAACCATTCCTATTACCCTACCCTAACCTTAACCCTAAATACACATATTATATCATTCATCCCTACAACAGGAAATACTTTTTCCCTAGCCTGATATGAAGTGTGTGCAACACGTGAGCAGTTTTGATGATCGCTTCCGTCCAGTCCTTTCGTCTTATCACACCATAGCTGTTTTTGTTGACGGGCAGTGGCAGCTGGTATGTGATAAAATTTAAGTTTTGAGCCATGACTCCTTCTATTCTGGCTCCCAATAACACAACAAGACAACATTTTAAGACTCCCATGTAGCCTACAGCCCTAGACAACATTTTAAGACTCCCATGTAGCCTACAGCCCTGTGGTGGAGAGTCGTGTTTTGCCTCCAGGTAATACAATGATGCCTTTGTGACGTCAGCCCTAAAAGGGTCTATAGGGTCAGCAGATCAGTTATAAATGTTGCAGTAAGGAAACAGAGGCAGTCACAGTGAGCTGAAAACATCTCACTGTGATTTGTGACCAGCCGGGCTCCAACATCTGATATCAAGGTGAACAGCTTCACCTTGATATCAGATGCAGTGGGACAACGTACACTGTTCTTTGTTAATTTTTTTTCTGGTGATTGGGATGTGAGATCTCTTTACATGTGCATGTTCTTCAGATAAAACTGTTTGAATTACTTAAATTTTTAATTATTTTCATCAATTCAACATTGAAACAATGTAGGTCACTCACTCATAGCATTTATACAGCCATAATAATATATGTAGAGTGTGAGAGTGGGGCCAGTGTATATATTTTTCATATTCAGTTATATTTTTAAGAGCAGCTCTTATTCCAGAAGGCAGAGGCACTGAATATTAAAAAAAATCCACAGCCTGAGTTTAAGGACACATCTCAGAGTTGTCCTCCTAAAAAAGATTAGAGGATTAGGAAACCATCTCGAAGTTGCTGTTTCATGTCTGTGTCCTAGATTCAGCTTGATATCCTTTGATTGCACAAAGAAAGCCACTCAGGCTATAGAGCTCTGAGCCACGATAATGGGGAGAAATTTGCACTGTGTCATTATTTTCATCTCACTCTGTAGCAATCATTTATTATAGGCGGTATTTCATTGATAACTAAATAGGCTTATTCTCTGTTCATGTCGGCTCGCTCATTAGGGCCTAATAATGCAAATGTTATACAGGCTATTAGAGGTGTTTAGCAGGCTTGTGTCTGAAGACGTGGGTATTTGTTGGGCAGATGGACGCAGCTCCGGGGCTGCCCTCACCCCTGACCCCCCACAGATGTCCCAAACTCAGGCACAGCTCCGTCACGAAGCGGTGGAAAATCAGTAATACACCGGAACCGGCTTGTCAATACGCAGGACAATTAGGCGCGTTTGCGCGCCGGCTCTGGCTGCGCAGCGGCGCTCGTTGCTGCGTGAAACACGCAGTGATTACAGCCGAGATGAAAGAGGGAAAGAGGCCATGTGGTGCCTTTCTGTGAAGGCCTGCTTGACCGATGGCTCTCCGCTGAATAGGGCTCTGGTGGTCATACATAAATTAAGAGGTTAAGTGAGCCATCAGGAACAAATGTTTGCATTTATTAACTAAGGATAATAGCTCCCAGCAGTGAACCCACAGCCCGGGTTCCCATTTGGGTTGAATTCTTAAGCGTGGGCCAATGTGAAACTATCACTTTAGGCTAGTTGCGGCTCAGTGTATCTAGATCAATCAAGTCTAATTAACCTCCTCAAACCTAAACTCTATTAAATTATAATATGAGAGGGATGCTGCGGGTCAGGGAGGACAGAAAACACAGTCACTGCTGTTAAATATCACATCAGAAGCCTCTGCGGGAATATTATAGACTGTTTGCATTATTGAGGCGCACACATTGTTCCAAATGGACAACCAGGAATCACATATACATGCAAAATATGTCTAAAACCAATAAGTGCGACTCCATTAAGACATCAGAGACTGAGATGTTCCGGAGGCTCGTTATACAGAGCAAACATTCCCATTCACATGTGAGGAGGAGGGATCCCGCAGGAATGCATGAGGCAGGTGTAAATTTAAACTGTTAATGAGGCGCATCAAAAGCATCAAAGGCGCGTCGTGCTGAGCCTTTCTACCATTAGTCCATACTAGACAAAAGCCATCAGAGAGTTTTCCTCGCTAAACGGTGCCGAATGGGTCCGAGCAGCGGGAGTTGTATTGTCGCCGCAAACCCCCGCGGACTGCACCGGGCTAACCAGCCAAGTCTTATGAACTGAGACTCTAACGAGACAGATGAAACGTCTGCTATTGGCCGGACTGCAATGCATGGTCTTCTGGAAGGACTGGCATCATGATGTCAGTGTGCAGATCCATTCAGGAAATGAATACATTAAGAAGGAATGAGAGAAATAAACATCTCCTCTAAAGTGATTTGACATAATAAGTCATGGTTTTATAACTTATCTCAAACATTACTAGTGTTTCATCACAACCAGCGGTATCCACATGTGGTAACAAAGTCATAAATAAGGAGAGGCAACAGTGATGACAACAGTTAGGGGCAGCTTTATTTAAGAAATGATGGGAATGTGCTTCTCTAAACAAAAGTGTCCTGCAGTTCAGTGATGTGGGTGCCCAAATAACACGCATTCATTAGGTCTGACCAATCACACAGAGGACAGAACTTTAACCAAAAATCCACTGAGGCATATTTCCAACCCAGTCGCTCAAAAATAAATAAGTAAAGAAAAATTACTGCACATTTCTGTAAAACATGGATATGTTACATTCAGGGGTGTAAATATAGACAGTGCAGGCAGGGCAGTTGAGGGAGGGGGCCCAAAGAGAGTGGGCAACCTGGTCTCACTCTGCAGTTGTCGAAATCCGGCGCTTGGGCAGTGACTTGCAGCATCAGACACTGACAAAAAAAGGCATGCTTTAACATCAACATGATATGCAGCAGGTTGCCGTTATAGTTTAATGACACTGGGCAACATCAGGGGGAAATGTGACGAGACAAGAATGAAAGTTAAGGCGACGAAAGTCCGAATAGGAGGGGTGGTGGAGGGGTCCAACAAACATGACTTTCACCTGGGAGAGCGGTGTTTGCTTCCCGTAAGATTCTAAAGCCAAACCCTGTTATTTTTTCCTAAAACCCAACCACGTGTGTTAGTTGTTGGAGGAAGGAGCACTAAAGTATTAGGAGTACTGAATGTCATGTTACTTTCCAGCACTGGTTCCAGCTATAAAATGCATCTCAAAGAGGAACAATTCGCCTAAATCCCAGATTCACACTGATTCTCACTGACCTGCAGTCAAAGCTGTATGAATATGAAAGTCTCTCTGCTGAATCCAGAAACTACAGAAAGTGCTTCTGGTACAAAATAAGTGACCGGTAAACCTCCCAAGGCCAATTCCTTGATAAAGCACAGGAGATAGAAACTGGGTGGAATAATGGAGTATCTTTTCATCTGAATGAAATTTACATCATCTATCACTTCTGAACCAGAACTGTTATCTGCAGGAAAAAAGAAACCCTCTGTCATGTTGCCAGAGTGACCTTTTCCACTTTATTTTCAGTGTGAATTCACGGATGCACGGGAGCGGAAAACTTTTCTATCTTGTTTCTGGCACTGGAGACGAGTAGTGAACGCTCACTAATACACGGCAAATTGTCCTAAGGCGTCAGAATAACATATTTGAATGATGAAATCCAGCACGATTCCCCTTGGCAGGCAAATTCCCTTAAATCCTTGCATCTCAGCAGGCACGTAGGGGTGGGTTTTGGGAAATTAGGTGTGTGTGTGTGTGTGTGTGTGTGTCTCCCTGAGGGCTGATGGGAGGCTTGCGTGTGCATATGCGCGGTTGCTGTAGGTGGTTACATGTGTGCGTGTCGTTTAAATAAAAGGCAGCTTATGCAAATGAGCTCGTGTGACCAAGTCGAGGGACGACAGCAGCGCCTCACGCAGAGTTTTAATGTGTGCCAGTGTTTTACCAGAGACAGAGCGCCATCAGGGTTGAGCAGCAGCGTTCATATCCATTAGACAAGTCAGCGGGCCTCGTGTGAGGAGACACAAACCCTTTTAACACAGAAATCCCACTGTAGGGCTGCTACAGAGTCCCTTTTTTATGCTGCCTTTGCATTTTTACACAGAACCGAATACAGTAACAACATCTTACTGCTCCAGTGTGTGATTTTAGACAACATGCCGACAACACAGAAGCAAAAGAGGCATGGAGGGCATGATCACGGACTGTTAAAATAATGGACGTAGCCATCGTGACGTCACTCACTGGTTTGTGAAAAACGTTTTGATGCCTCAAGTTCAGCTGCTTTTCGTCACCATCTTGTTTCTTTTGGGAGCCATAAGTGACGATATTGGGGCAAGAGGGTGGTTCTCGGGCGTGACATGTAACACAACATCTTCAGCCTCTAGTGTGACATATAACATATGCATCAGCAGCGCTTTATAAACAATAACAATGGCATTAACCTGGCAATAACAGTCATTTACAGTCCCTGTTTTATGGCAGCTGATCTTATCCTCTGCTTGGAGGGTAAGGAGCTCTGGGACCTAATTGTTTTCCCAAATTGTGGACATTTTCAGCCGCTGTTCTTCTTCTTTGAGTTAGCCGCTAACTGCTGCAAGCTGCTTTTTAAATCTCCCTGCAGTAGGTCACACACATAACATGTCATCAAAACATCACACCCGTCCCGTCCGTGGTCCCATCCTGTCGGCTGTCCCTTTTACTCAGACATCGATTCAGAGCTATTACTACCTCTGCTGCCAGCCTAAACTCAAGACAACCCTGTCCCCTCCATCTCCTTTGTGGACATTTTTGGCTGCTGTTCTTCTTTGAGTTAGCTGCTAACTGCTGCAAGCTGCTCTTTAAATTTCCCCGCAGAGGGTTGCATATAGAGCACGTTGTCAAAACTTCACACCTGTCCCATCCTATCGGCTGACCCTTTTACAAAAATGTCAATTTAGTGCTGTTGCTACCAACGCTGCCGGCTTGAATGTGAAACAACTTTGACCCCCCCCCCCCCCCTCATGCTACAGGGCCACTACGAAGTCCCTTCTTTATGCTACCTTTGCATTTTTACACAGAGCCAAACAATGGTAGTATCACGCTGCTCAAGTGTGTGATTTTAGACAGGCATCGTGGAAGCAAAAAGAGGCGTGACAGGCAAGACATGCAACACAACAGGGTTAGTGACATGTAACATATGTGTCAGCAGTGCTTTCTAAACAATAAGAATGGCATTAACCCAGCAGTAATAATCATTTACCATCTCTGTTCTTCTTTGAGTTAGCTGCTAACTGCTGCTGGCTGCTTTTCAAATCTCCCGGTTGTGGGTCACGCACATAACACGCCGTCAAAACGTGACACCCTTGCTGCCCTGTCAGCTGTCCCCTTTACACAGACGTCAATTCAGCGCTGTTAATACGGATGCTGCTGGCTCTAATGTGAGACAACTTCGTCCCCCGATTCTGCGATTGTACTGTTTATAAACAACAGCGAGACGGAATAACAGTGTGACTTAATCGCCTTGAAGAGGCAGTGTAAGAGGGGCTGCTGAGTCTGAGAACGAGGTGCGGCAGAAAGAATTAGCAACAGTCGAGGCTGTGGCCCACATCTGGCTTGTGGAGCCTTGATAGGTGACGACCAGAGTGTGTGACACATTGGCAGTCGGCTGTTTGTGTGGATTGTCAGGGGGATAACAAACAAGGGAGGCCGTCTCCTTCTCCTCTTCTCTCCTCCTCTCCTCTCCACTCCCATCCTCTCCTCTCCTCCGCCGGCTTGTCAGTCATTTCTCATCCGTAGGACAGTGAAGGTGGCGCGCCTCCAAAGCGTGGCCTACTTTCCCGCTCTCACACAGAATGGAAATGAGCTCAACTTATTTCTTTGCGAACGTCTGTCTGATTTTAATTAACATCACAGTCGTTGTGATAAAACAGCGCTCTGTCTATATCTTACAGCAACGAGATCCCACATCCGCCTTCTGTGTGAGCTTGTGTGTGTGTGTGTGTGTGTGTGTGAGGGAGTGACAGAGACAGTGAGCTGAAATCCATAATTTAACCGCATGCCCACGAGCTGCACACAGCAACACTGATTTCAACACGCCTCTCTCAGGTCTCACATGAGCAAGTTTTGCTGTGGGTGTTTTCTAACACACACACATGTTCATACGCTCACACGCACACACACAAGCGACTGTACCGTATTTTTAATTGTTGCTCATGTCCTCCCTCCCCCAAACATATAGCATCATAGAGTTTTGTGTTTTGCAGCGTGGCACTGTCTCCCTCCGTCTCACTCAGTGTGTTTGTCATACGGCACACGGAGTGTATTTATAGCACATTCTGTCAGACAGTGTACTACATTTGTGTGTATTCATTTGGAAATAATAACATTGACAACTGCTTGAGAGATGGAGGGGTTGAGAGAGGGAGAGGGACTCATTTTGAGCATGTACCCACACTAACGAGCTGTATTGTGCTCCAGGCGATGTGTGTGATAGCTTCAAGCCGCTGTGTGCGTGTGCATGTGAGTGTGTGTGAGTGTGTGCGTGTGCATGCATACTTATTGGCAGCTGAGGGATCTTAACAGTCTCTCATTTTTTCTAATTTTTATGTGCTACTCTCGCCTCTTCCTATTTTCTCTTCTCTTGTTTCTTGTCCTTTCCTTCTCTTTCCTCTCTTCCTTTCTCATTTCCTCTCTTGCTGTTTCCTTCTCTTTCCTCTCCTGATATATCCTCTCCTTTCCTTTCCTCCCCTCTCTTCCCATCTCCTTTTTCCTAAGTTGCTATCTCCCCTCCTCTGCTTTCACCCTACATCTGCCCTCTTCTCCTCTGTATTTGTCTCCTTTCCTCACTTCCTGTTTCCTTTCCTCTTGGGTCCTCTCATCCTTCCCTCATCTGTCTTCCTTTCTCCTCTCCTTTCCTCCTATCTCATTCTAGTTCCCTTCACCCTACATCTCCCCTTTTCTCCTCTTTTCCCGTCTCCTTATTTGCTTCCTGTTTCCTTCTCTTTCCTCACTTCCTATAACCTCTCCTTTCCTCCCATCTCTTCCTATCTCGTTTCCTCAGTTGCTGTCTCCCCTCCTCTGCCTTGACCCTACATCTCCCCTCTTCTCCTCTGTTCTTGTCTCCTTTCCTCTCTTCCTTTCCTCTTATCCTTTCTNTTCCTCACTTCCTATAACCTCTCCTTTCCTCCCATCTCTTCCTATCTCGTTTCCTCAGTTGCTGTCTCCCCTCCTCTGCCTTGACCCTACATCTCCCCCTCTGTTCTTGTCTCCTTTCCTCTCTTCCTTTCCTCTTATCCTTTCTTCACCTCTCATCCTTCCTCCTCTCCTTTTCTGAGTTGCTATCTCCCCTCCTTTGCTTTCACCCTACATCTGCCCCCCTCTTTTCTTGTCTTCTATCCTCTCTTCCTGTTTCCTTCTAATATCCTCTCCTTTCTCCCTTCCTGTCTCCCCTCCTCTGCTTTCACCCTACATCTCCCCTCTTCTCCTCTGTTCTTCAGTCATTTCCTCTCTTCCTATCTCCTTTCCTCACCCTACATCTACCCTCCCCTCCTCTGTTTTCATCTCCTTTCCTCTTGTTTCCTCTCACCCTTCCCTCACCTGTCTTCCTTTCTCTCTTCTTTCCTCCCATCCCTCTTCCTATCTCCTTTCCTAAGTTCCAGTCTCCCCTCCTCTGTTTTCACCCTACATCTGCTGTCCTCTCCTCTGTTCTTGTCTCCTTTCCTCTCCTCCTTTCCTCTTGTTTCCTCTTATCCTTTCCTCTCTCTCTTCCTATCTCATTTCCTCAGTTCCCATATCCCCTCTTTTCTTCTCTTCCTGTCTCCCTTCCTCTCCTCTTTCTTTCTTTTCTTTTATTATTTATTTCTGTATTATTTATTCTCCCTCCCGTCATTTCTTCTCTTCCTTCTCTCCTCACCTCCTATCTCCCTTCCTCTCCTTTCCTTCTATCTCCTCTCTCCCTGTCTCCCCTCCGCTTGTTTCCTCCCATCCTATATCCTCCACCTTTTCTTCTCACCTCATTTCCTATCTCTTCTCCTTTCTGCTTTTCTCATCTCTTATCTTCCCTCCTCTCCTTTCCTCTCATCCTATCTCCTCTCCCTTCCCTTACCTATCTCCTCCATTCCTATCTCCTCTTGTCTCTCCCTAACTCCCCTCCTTTTCTCTCCTATCATCCTATCTCCTCTCCTCTCTCCCTATCTCCTCTCCTCTCATCTTCTATCCCCTCCCTTCCTATCTTTTTTCCTAACTTCCTATCTCTCCTCCTTTCCTTTCACCCTGTCTCATCTTTTCTTCTCTTCTGTCCTTTCCTCTGTCCTCACCTCCTATGGCCCCTCTTCTCTTCTCTTCTTTC